>NC_091979.1:227382899-227686877 GCF_044704955.1 Pristiophorus japonicus | reverse complement strand
GGAGATGGCCGCAGGGAGGGGAGAGCGAGTGGGGGAGATGGCCGCAGGGAGGGAGCGAGTGGGGGAAATGGCCGGGGGGGGGGGGGAGAGCGAGTGGGGGAGATGGCCGGAGGGAGGGAGAGCGAGTGGGGGAGATGGCCGGAGGGAGGGAGAGCGAGTGGGGGAGATGGCCGGAGGGAGGGAGAGCGAGGGGGGAGATGGCCGAAGGAGGGAGAGCGAGTGGGGGAGATGGCCGGAGGGAGGGAGAGCGAGTGGGGGAGATGGCCGGAGGGAGGGAGAGCGAGTGGGGGAGATGGCCGGAGGGAGGGAGAGCGAGTGGTGGAGATGGCGCAGGAGGGAGAGCGAGTGGGGGAGATGGCCGGAGGGAGGGAGAGCGAGTGGGGGAGATGGCCGGAGGGAGGGGGAGCGAGTGGGTGAGATGGCCGGAGGGAGAGGGAGCGAGTGGGGGAGATGGCCGGAGGGAGGGGGAAGCGAGTGGGGAAGATGGCCGGAGGGAGGGGGAGCGAGTGGGGGAGATGGCCGGAGGGAGTGGGGGAAATGGCCGGAGCGAGTGGGGGAGATGGCCGGAGCGAGTGGGGGAGATGGCCGGAGCGAGTGGGGGAGATGGCGGAGGGAGGGGGAGCGAGTGGGGAGATGGCCGGAGGGAGGGGAGCGAGTGGGGGAGATGGCCGGAGGGAGGGGGAGCGAGTGGGGGAGATGGCCGGAGGGAGGGGGAGCGAGTGGGGGAGATGGCCGGAGGGAGGGGGAGCGAGTGGGGGAGATGGCCGGAGGGAGGGGGAGCGAGTGGGGGAGATGGCCGGAGGGAGGGGGAGCGAGTGGGGGAGATGGCCGGAGGGAGGGGGAGCGAGTGGGGGAGATGGCCGGAGGGAGGGGGAGCGAGTGGGGGAGATGGCCGGAGGGAGGGGGAGCGAGTGGGGGAGATGGCCGGAGGGAGGGGAGCGAGTGGGGGAGATGGCCGGAGGGAGGGGGAGCGAGTGGGGGAGATGGCCGGAGCGAGTGGGGAGATGGCCGGAGCGAGTGGGGGAGATGGCCGGAGGGAGGGGGAGCGAGTGGGGGAGATGGCCGGAGGGAGGGGGAGCGAGTGGGGGAGATGGCCGGAGCGAGTGGGGGAGATGGCCGGAGGGAGGGGGAGCGAGTGGGGGAGATGGCCGGAGGGAGGGGGGAGCGAGTGGGGGAGATGGCCGGAGGGAGGGGGAGCGAGTGGGGGAGATGGCCGGAGCGAGTGGGGAGATGGCCGGAGGGAGTGGGGGAGATGGCCGGAGGGAGTGGGGGAGATGGCCGGAGGAGGGAGAGTGAGGGGGAGATGGGGAGAGGGAGAGAGAGTGAGGGGGAGATGGGGAGAGAGTGAGGGGGAGAGAAGGAGAAGGAGTGTGTGGGTGGGGGGAGGCAGAGGGATTGGGGGGAGGGGGAGTGTGTGTGGGCGAGGAGGGTGTGTGTGTGTGGGGGGTGGCGGTGGGGTGTGTGTGGGGCGGGTGGGGAGTGTGGCGGCGGGGTGGAAGGTGTTTGTGTATGGGGGGGGAGGGTGAGGGAGTGTGGGGGGAAGGGGGAGGGAGTGTGGGGCGGAAGGGGGAGGGAGTGTGGGGCGGAAGGGGGAGGGAGTGTGGGGGGGAAGGGGGAGGGAGTGTGGTGGGAGAGGGAGTGTGGTGGGGGTGGGAGAGGGAGTGTGGTGGGGGTGGGAGAGGGGGTGTGGGGGGGGTGGGAGAGGGAGGGAGTGTGGTGGGGGGAGATGGCCGGAGGGAGGGAGAGCGAGTGGGGGAGAAGGCCGGAGGGGAGGAGATGGCCGGAGGGAGGGAGAGCGAGGGGGGGAGATGGCCGGAGGGAGGGAGAGCGAGTGGGGGAGATGGCCGGAGGGAGGGAGAGCGAGTGGGGGAGATGGCCGGAGGGAGGGGAGCGAGTGGGGGAGATGGCCGAAGGGAGGGGGAGCGAGTGGGGGAGATGGCCGAAGGGAGGGGGAGCGAGTGGGGGAGATGGCCGGAGGGAGAGTGAGCGAGTTGGGGAGATGGTCGGACGGAGGGGGAGCGAGTGGGGGAGATGGCCGGAGGGAGGGGGAGCGAGTGGGGGAGATGGCCGGAGGGAGGGGGAGCGAGTGGGGGAGATGGCCGGAGGGAGGGACAGTGAGGGGGAGATGGGGAGAGAGTGAGGGGGAGAGAAGGAGAAGGAGTGTGTGGGTGGGGGGAGGCAGAGGGATTGGGGGGAGGGGGAGTGTGTGTGGGCGGGGAGGATGTGTGTGTGTGGGGGGGGGGGCGGTGGGGTGTGTGTGGGGCGGGTGGGGAGTGTGGCGGCGGGGGGAAGGTGTTTGTGTATGGGGGGGAGGGGGAGGGAGTGTGGGGGGAAGGGGGAGGGAGTGTGGAGGGAAGGGGGAGGGAGTGTGGTGGGGGTGGGGGAGGGAGTGTGGTGGGGGTGGGAGAGGGAGTGTGGTGGGGGTGGGAGAGGGAGTGTGTGGGGGTGGGAGAGGGAGTGTGTGGGGGTGGGAGAGGGAGTGTGTGGGGGTGGAGAGGGAGTGTGGTGGGGGGGTGGGTGGTGGGAGAGGGAATGTGTGGGGATGGGAGAGGGAGTGTGGTGGGGGTGGGAGAGGGAGTGTGGGGGGGGTGGGAGAGGGAGGGAGTGTGGGGGGGAGATGGCCGGAGGGAGGGAGAGCGAGTGAGGGAGATGGCCGGAGGGGAGGAGATGGCCGGAGGGAGGGAGAGCGAGGGGGGGAGATGGCCGCAGGGAGGGAGAGCGAGTGGGGGAGATGGCCGCAGGGAGGGAGAGCGAGTGGGGAGATGGCCGCAGGGAGGGAGAGCGAGTGGGGGAGATGGCCGCAGGGAGGGAGAGCGAGTGGGGGAGATGGCCGCAGGGAGGGAGAGCGAGTGGGGGAGATGGCCGCAGGGAGGGAGAGCCGTGGGGGAGATGGCCGCAGGGAGGGAGAGCGAGTGGGGGAGATGGCCGCAGGGAGGGAGAGCGAGTGGGGGAGATGGCCGCAGGGAGGGAGAGCGAGTGGGGGAGATGGCCGCAGGGAGGGAGAGCGAGTGGGGGAGATGGCCGCAGGGAGGGAGAGCGAGTGGGGGAGATGGCCGCAGGGAGGGAGAGCGAGTGGGGGAGATGGCCGCAGGGAGGGAGAGCGAGTGGGGGAGATGGCCGCAGGGAGGGAGCGAGTGGGGGAAATGGCCGGGGGGGGGGGAGAGCGAGTGGGGGAGATGGCCGGAGGGAGGGAGAGCGAGTGGGGGAGATGGCCGGAGGGAGGGAGAGCGAGTGGGGGAGATGGCCGGAGGGAGGGAGAGCGAGTGGGGGAGATGGCCGGAGGGAGGGAGAGCGAGTGGGGGAGATGGCCGGAGGGAGGGAGAGCGAGTGGGGGAGATGGCCGGAGGGAGGGAGAGCGAGTGGTGGAGATGGCCGCAGGAGGGAGAGCGAGTGGGGGAGATGGCCGGAGGGAGGGAGAGCGAGTGGGGGAGATGGCCGGAGGGAGGGGGAGCGAGTGGGTGAGATGGCCGGAGGGAGAGGGAGCGAGTGGGGAGATGGCCGGAGGGAGGGGGAAGCGAGTGGGGAAGATGGCCGGAGGGAGGGGGAGCGAGTGGGGGAGATGGCCGGAGGGAGTGGGGAGATGGCCGGAGCGAGTGGGGGAGATGGCCGGAGCGAGTGGGGGAGATGGCCGGAGCGAGTGGGGGAGATGGCCGGAGGGAGGGGGAGCGAGTGGGGGAGATGGCCGGAGGGAGGGGGAGCGAGTGGGGGAGATGGCCGGAGGGAGGGGGAGCGAGTGGGGGAGATGGCCGGAGGGAGGGGGAGCGAGTGGGGGAGATGGCCGGAGGGAGGGGGAGCGAGTGGGGGAGATGGCCGGAGGGAGGGGGAGCGAGTGGGGGAGATGGCCGGAGGGAGGGGGAGCGAGTGGGGGAGATGGCCGGAGGGAGGGGAGCGAGTGGGGGAGATGGCCGGAGCGAGTGGGGGAGATGGCCGGAGCGAGTGGGGGAGATGGCCGGAGGGAGGGGGAGCGAGTGGGGGAGATGGCCGGAGGAGGGGGAGCGAGTGGGGGAGATGGCCGGAGCGAGTGGGGGAGATGGCCGGAGGGGAGGGGGAGCGAGTGGGGGAGATGGCCGGAGGGAGGGGGAGCGAGTGGGGGAGATGGCCGGAGGGAGGGGGAGCGAGTGGGGGAGATGGCCGGAGGGAGTGGGGGAGATGGCCGGAGGGAGGGAGAGTGAGGGGGAGATGGGGAGAGGGAGAGAGAGTGAGGGGAGATGGGGAGAGGAGTGAGGGAGAGAAGGAGAAGGAGTGTGTGGGTGGGTGGGGGGAGGCAGAGGGATTGGGGGGAGGGGGAGTGTGTGTGGGCGAGGAGGGTGTGTGTGTGTGGGGGGTGGCGGTGGGGTGTGTGTGGGGCGGGTGGGGAGTGTGGCGGCGGGGTGGAAGGTGTTTGTGTATGGGGGGGAGGGTGAGGGAGTGTGGGGGGGAAGGGGGAGGGAGTGTGGGGCGGAAGGGGGAGGGAGTGTGGGGCGGAAGGGGGAGGGAGTGTGGGGGGGAAGGGGGAGGGAGTGTGGTGGGAGAGGGAGTGTGGTGGGGGTGGGAGAGGGAGTGTGGTGGGGGTGGGAGAGGGGGTGTGGGGGGGGTGGGAGAGGGAGGGAGTGTGGTGGGGGGAGATGGCCGGAGGGAGGGAGAGCGAGTGGGGGAGAAGGCCGGAGGGGAGGAGATGGCCGGAGGGAGGGAGAGCGAGGGGGGGAGATGGCCGGAGGGAGGGAGAGCGAGTGGGGGAGATGGCCGGAGGGAGGGAGAGCGAGTGGGGAGATGGCCGGAGGGAGGGGGAGCGAGTGGGGGAGATGGCCGAAGGGAGGGGGAGCGAGTGGGGGAGATGGCCGGAGGGAGAGTGAGCGAGTTGGGGAGATGGTCGGACGGAGGGGGAGCGAGTGGGGGAGATGGCCGGAGGGAGGGGGAGCGAGTGGGGGAGATGGCCGGAGGGAGGGGGAGCGAGTGGGGAGATGGCCGGAGGGAGGGACAGTGAGGGGGAGATGGGGAGAGAGTGAGGGGGAGAGAAGGAGAAGGAGTGTGTGGGTGGGGGGAGGCAGAGGGATGGGGGGAGGGGGAGTGTGTGTGGGCGGGGAGGATGTGTGTGTGTGGGGGGGGGGGGCGGTGGGGTGTGTGTGGGGCGGGTGGGGAGTGTGGCGGCGGGGGGGAAGGTGTTTGTGTATGGGGGGGAGGGGGAGGGAGTGTGGGGGGAAGGGGGAGGGAGTGTGGAGGGAAGGGGGAGGGAGTGTGGTGGGGGTGGGGGAGGGAGTGTGGTGGGGGTGGGAGAGGGAGTGTGGTGGGGGTGGGAGAGGGAGTGTGGTGGGGGTGGGAGAGGGAGTGTGGTGGGGTGGGAGAGGGAGTGTGGTGGGGGTGGGAGAGGGAGTGTGGTGGGGTGGGAGAGGGAGTGTGGTGGGGGTGGGAGAGGGAGTGTGGTGGGGGTGGGAGAGGGAGTGTGGTGGGGGTGGGAGAGGGAGTGTGGGGGGGGTGGGAGAGGGAGGGAGTGTGGGGGGGGGAGAGGGCCGGAGGGAGAGAGAGCGAGTGGGGTGAGAAGGCCGGAGGGGAGGAGATGGCCGGAGGGAGGGAGAGCGAGGGGGGGAGATGGCCGGAGGGAGGGAAAGCGAGTGGGGGAGATGGCCGGAGGGAGGGAGAGCGAGTGGGGGAGATGGCCGGAGGGAGGGAGAGCGAGTGGGGGAGATGGCCGCAATGAGGGAGAGCGAGTGGGGGAGATGGCCGCAGGGAGGGAGAGCGAGTGGGGGAGATGGCCGCAGGGAGGGAGAGCGAGTGGGAGAAATGGCCGGGGGGGGGGAGATGGCCGGAGGGAGGGAGAGCGAGTGGGGGAGATGGCCGGAGGGAGGGAGAGCGAGTGGGGGAGATGGCCGGAGGGAGGGAGAGCGAGTGGGGGAGATGGCCGGAGGGAGGGGGAGCGAGTGGGGGAGATGGCCGAAGGGAGGGGGAGCGAGTGGGGGAGATGGCCGGAGGGAGGGCGAGCGAGTGGGGGAGATGGCCGGAGGGAGGGGGAGATGGGGAGAGGGAGAGAGAGTGAGGGGGAGATGGGGAGAGAGTGAGGGAGAGAGAAGGAGAAGGAGTGTGTGGGTCGGGGGAGAGGGATTGGGGGGATGGGGCGTGTGTGTGGGCGGGGAGGGTGTGTGTGTGTGGGGGGGGCGGTGGGGTGTGTGTGGGGCGGGTGGGGAGTGTGGCGGTGGGGGGGAAGGTGTTTGTGTATGGGGGGGAGGGTGTTTGTGTGTGGGGGGGAGGGGGAGGGAGTGTGGGGGGAAGGGGGAGGGAGTGTGGGGGGAAGGGGGAGAGAGTGGGGGGGGAAGGGGGAGGGAGTGTGGGGGGGAAGGGGGAGGGAGTGGGGGGGAAGGGGGAGGGAGTGTGGGGGGGAAGGGGGAGGGAGTGTGAGGGGGAGAGGAGGAGGGAGTGTGAGGGGGAGAGGAGAGTGGGGGTGGAGGAGGGAGTGTGAGGGGAGAGGAGTGAGTGTGAGCGTCGAGGAGAGAGTGTGAGTGGAGACAGAGTATGAGGGGGAGAGAGAGTGAGAGACGGGGCGAGAGGAGGCGGGACAGCGAGCGCTGGTGTCCCAGCAATTGTCAGGGTAAACACCTGGCAGTCAGTGAGGGGCAAAGACTGGGCAGAGATAGAGGTTGGGGACGGGACTGGGTGGGGGGCCTGAATATTGGAAACTAAGCCTGGGAATGTGGGATACCATAGTGGGGAAGAAGTGTGAGAGTAAGGGTTCTGTGATGGAGGGTGGGATTAGGATACACAATGGGAGGAATGAGGGTTTGAGAAATGGGGACTGGTGGGGAAAGGGAGGAGGAACTATGGTGAAAAGAGGGGATGGGACAGAAGGCAAGGGACTGGGGTTAGCTGCCTGATCAAGACGGGTAACGGAGATTGAATAGAGCAACCTGATGAGTGGGAAGTCTGTCAGGGTCTGTTGTAAACGATTTGATGAACAACTGAATTTTCGTTGGATCTTGCAACTACTAGGATGGTGGAAGGTGATCTAGATGGATCCTGGGTCTATTTTCAATCCAGCGATTCCTATGTTCCTACGTGGAGTCAGAGAGCGGAGAACTATGGTGGAGACGAGGGTGGTAATGCTGCATTGTTGGGCGATGGAGACAGCTGGTTATAGAGGAGTCCAGGGCCAAAAGGATATTGGGCTTCAGTCAGGATTCGGAGAAGGGGGAGGAACATGTGGCTGCTTCATGTCTTAGGAGAAAAATGGTGAGAGAGAGCACATGGGGTAATGAGAGCAGTGAAGAGAGGACAAAGAGGGAGACTAAGAACAGTGGTGTGTGTGTGAGAGAGAGAGAGAGGCTGATAATGGCGCTGCAGAGGGAGGAGGGAAAGAGAGAATCTGATATTGGGGCTGAGGCACCAGAGGTGGAGAACATAAGAAATAGGAGCAGGAGTAGGCCATTTGGCCCCTCGAGCCTGCTCTGCCATTCAATAAGATCATGGCTGATCTGATCTTGGGCTCAGCTCCCCATTACCCTTGACTTCCTTATCGCTCAAAAATCTGTCTATCTCCGCCTTAAATATATTCAATGACCCATCCTCCACAGCTCTCTGTGGCAGAGAATTCCACAGATTTAAAACCCTCTGAGAGAAGAAATTCCTCCTCATCTCAGTTTTAAATGGGCGGCCCCTTATTCTAAGATTATGACCCTTGTTTTAGTTTCCCCTATGAGTGGAAATATCCTCTCTGCATCCACCTTGTCAAGCCCCCTCATTATCTTGTATGTTTCTGAACTCCAATGTGTATAGGCCCAACCTACTCAACCTTTGCTCATGTCAACCCCCTCATCTCCAGAATCAGCCTAGTGAACCTTCTCTGAACAGCCTCCAATGCAAGTATATCCTTCCTTAAATACGGAGACCAAAACATGTATGCATTACTCTAGGTGGCTTCACCAATACCCTGTACAGTTGTAGCAGGACTTCTCTGCCTTTATACTCTATCTCCCTTGCAATAAAAGCCAACATTCCATTTGCCTTCCTGATTACTTGCTGTACCTGCATACTAACTTTTTGTGTTTCATGCACAAGGACCCCCAGGTTCATCAGTACTGCAGCACTTTGCAATTTTTCTCCATTTAAATTATAATTTGCTTTTCTATTATTTCTGCCAAAGTGGATAACCTCACATTTTCCCACATTATACTCCATCTGTCAAATTTTTACCCACTCACTTAGCTTGTTTCTATCCCTTTGCAGATTTTTTTGTGTCCTCACAATTTGCTTTCCCACCCATCTTTGTATCATCAGCAAACTTGGCTACATTACACTCGGTCCCTTCATCCAAGTCATTAATATAGATTGTAAATAGTTGAGGACCCAGCACTTATCCCTGCGGCACCCTATTAGTCACTGTTTGCCAACTGGAAAATGACCCATTTATCCCGAATCTCTCTTTTCTGTTAGTCAATCCTCTATCCATACTAACATATTACCCCCAACCCCGTGAACTTTAATCTTGTGCAGTAACCTCTTATGTGGCACCTTATCGAATGCCTTCTGGAAATTCAAATACATCACATCCACTGGTTCCCCCTTATCCACCCTGCTCAAAGAACTTCAGCAAATTTGTCAAACATGATTTCCCTTTCATAAATCCATGCTGACTCTGCTTGATTGAATTATGCTTTTCCAAATGTCCCCCTATTGCTTCCTTAATAATGGATTCCAGCATTTTCCCAACGCCAGATGTTAGGCTAACTGGTCTATAGTTTCCTGCTTTTTGTCTGCCTCCTTTTTTAAATAGGGGCGTTACATTTGAGGTTTTCCAATCCGCTGGGACCGCCCCAGAATCCAGAGAATTTTGGTAGATTACAACCAATGTATCCACTATCTCTGCAGCCATACCTTTTAAGACCCTAGGATGTAAGCCATCAGGTCCAGGGAACTTGTCCGCCTTTAGTCCCATTATTTTACCGAGTACTACTTCATTAGTGATAGTGATTGTATTAAGTTCCTCCCTCCCTATAGCCCCTTGTTTATCTACTATTGGGACGTTTTTAGCATCTTCTACCGTGAAGACCGATACAAAATATTTGTTCAACGCCTCTGCCATTTCCCTGTTCTCCATTATTAACTCCCCAGTCTCATCCTCTAGGGAGCCAACATTTACTTTAGCGACTCTCTTCCTTTTTATGTACCTGTAGAAACTCTTGCTATCTGTTTTTATATTTCGTGCTAGTTTACTTTCATAATCTATCTTTCCTATCTTTATCATTTTTTTAGTCGTTCCCAATCCTCTGGCCTCCCACCAGCCTTGTTTTTGTATGCCCTTGTTTTCAAAATGATACCATCCCTTATTTCCTTATTAGCCACAGATGATGATCCTTTCT
This sequence comes from Pristiophorus japonicus, assembly GCF_044704955.1. NCBI lineage: Eukaryota > Metazoa > Chordata > Chondrichthyes > Pristiophoridae > Pristiophorus > Pristiophorus japonicus. Next base: position 227,677,554 of record NC_091979.1, on the reverse strand, counting down.
CTTAGTCTTTCCTACTCATTGGGATATATTTTTGTTGCAAGTTATGAAATATCTCCTTAAATGTCTGCCACAGCTCATCAAGTGTCCCACACTATGGGCCCAAGTTTCCACACGATAAAAAACGGGCGCCCCTCCGAGCTGGGCGCCCGTTTTTTGCGCCTAAAACGGCGCCTAAAAAAAACCTCTCGATTCGGGAGCGTTCTGCAGCTCCTTGTCTGCCTGGCGCGGCGCCCAGGGGGGCTGAGCCTGCAATCGCGCCGATTTTGTAAGTGGGAGGGGGCGGGTACTATTTAAATTAGTTTTTTTCCTGCCGGCAACGCTGCACGTGCGTGTTGGAGCGTTCGCGCACGCGCAGTGTGAAAAAAACATTGGCACTCGGCCATTTTTGTAGTTTTTTGTAGCTGTTTAATTTTTGAAAATTTTTTTAATAAAAGCACATTGCCATCAGCATTTGCAGCCTTCTCACTGTCTCTCCCCCCCACCCCTGCGGGAAGAACGGGCGCCTCTTCCCCCCCTCCCCCCTTGCGGGAAGAACGGGCGCCTCCTCTCCCCCCCTCCCTCCTTGCGGGAAGAACGGGCGCCTCCTCTCTCCTCTTTCCCCCCCCAGCGGGAAAGAACGGGCGGCGCCTCCTCCCCCCCGCGGGAAAGAACGGGCGCCTCCGGCTGACTGCAGCATTCTCCGTGCCTTCACACAGGTAGGAAGATGGTTTATTTAATCTTTTCTTTGCTTATAAATGTTTATTCAGGTTGGATTTATTTGTATAATATTTGTAGAAGTATAAATAAGGATTTATTGTCGAATTTAATTACTTCCCTTCCCCCCTCCCCCCCCACCTTGTTCTGGACGCCTAATTTGTAACCTGCGCCTGATTTTTTAATGTGTAAAACAGGTTTTTTCAGTTCTACAAAAATCTTCACTTGCTCCATTCTAACTTAGTTTGGAGTATGTTTTCACTGTCGAAACTTTGAAATTAGGCGTCAGTGGCCAGACACGCCCCCTTTTGAAGAAAAAATTCTGTTCCAAAGTAGAACTGTTCTACCTGACTAGAACTGCAGAAAAAAAAATGTGGAGAATTGCGATTTCTAAGATAGTCCGTTCTCCACCAGTTGCTCCTAAAAATTAGGCGCAAATCATGTGGAAACTTGGGCCCTTTAATCTATTTTCGCAGTCCACTTTAGCCAACTCTGCCCTCATACCTTTGTAGTCTCCTTTTTTTAGGCTTAGGACTCTGGTTTGAGAACCAACATTATCACCCTCCAACTAAATTTGAAATTCAACCCTGTTATGGTCACTCATTCTTAGAGGATCCTTTATTACGAGATCATTTATTAATCCTGTCTTACCTGGGGATAAGAGGAAGCTTGGAGTGAATGAGCAGTTAAGGGTGTAGGAAGATCTGTGCCAGGAGTGAGAGACAGACCATGAACAAATGCCAAGGATGGGAGTGCAGAGGTGAGCTGGTGTTTTCTAATTGGTGCCATATTGGATCGGATTATTGGTTTGTGAAGGTTTTTCGCTGCGTCCCCCTGTGTCTCAGGTGATAGAAACCGTTTATTTCTCTTTCTGACAGGGGCACGACCTGTAACATCCTTATCAGCAATGAGCCCTCACTCCGCAGCAAGCCCATCATCTTCAACCCTGACTTCTTTGTGGAAAAACTTCGCCACGAGAAGCCACAGGTGTTTCTGGAACTGGTGGTGAGCAACATCACACGTCTCATCGACCTGCCCGGCTCAGAGTTCGCACAGCTAATTGGTGACGAGGAGCCCAAATTACCCAGCAGCACGAGCTCCAGCTTCTTCCGCTCATTCAACTTCCTGAAGCGCAAAGGTCAGTGCCATCTCTTGGGTAAATGTTGGAACAGATTCCCTGGTGGTGCCAATACCCACTGATACTACCCAAGTTCCACACTTTTTAGTAACTTTATTTATCATAGAATCATAGAAACTTACAGCACAGAAGGAGACATTTGGCCTATCGTGCCTGTGCTGGCTCTTTGAAAGAGATGCTGTGCTTAATCCCACACCAGTTTCTATTTATATCAGTTGTACCTATTGTATAAATCAATCTCACCAGGGACCCTTCACTGACAGGATTCCTATTACCAGTCCCTGTGTGGCTGTTCTAGAGCAGAAGCAGATAAAGAATAGGATGATCATGTGATGGCAATGATCAGTAGCCAGAGCCCACCAGAAGTCTCTGGAGACTTCACATTTCATTACCATACAGGTATGTTATGTAAAATCACTTTATTCATTCTGCAGGAAAATGATATCCAGTTACAAACCGAGAGTGTCAGGTTGTGTGTTTCTATCGTGTGATTGTCACCAGCACCTGTGAGCTGCCCAGCAGAATCATCGCTGAAGAGGGTAATCACACTAGTTAGAAAGCCGTGTGAAGCAACTGGGGCGATGTACATAGAGCTACTGTCTGTAACCACGGCCGCTGATTCCAGCCCAGTCACTGTCTGTAACCCTGCCCGCTGATTCTATCCCAGTCACTGTCTGTAACCTAAGAACATAACATAGGAGCAGGAGTAGGCCATTCAGCCCCTCGAGCCTGCTCCGCCATTCAAAGAGAGCATGGCTGATCTTCTACCTCGACTCCACTTTCCTGCACTAGCCTCATATCCCCTTATTTCATTAACATCCAAAAATCTATCGATCTCTGTCTTCAATATACTCAATGACTGAGCCTCCACAGACTTATGGGTAGAGAATTCCAAAGATTCACCACCCTCTGAGTGAAGAAGTTTCTCCTCATCTCAGTCCTAAATGGCCGACCCCTTATTCTGAGACTGACCCATGGTTCTAGACTCCCCAGCCAGAGGAAACATCTTCCCTGCATCTACCCTGTCAAGTCCTGTAAAAAAAAAAAAAAAAAAATGTGTATGTTTCAATGAAATCACCCCTTATCCTTCTAAACTCTAGATAATATAGGCCTAGTCTACTCAATCTCACCTCCTAGACAATCCCCCCATCCCAGGAATCAGTCTGATGAATCTTCACTGCACTCCCTCAATGGCAAGTATATCCTTCTTTAGGTAAGGAAACCAAAACTGTACACAATACTCCAGGTATCGTCTCACCAGGGCCCTATATATAGAAACATAGAAAATAGGTGCAGGAGTAGGCCATTCGGCCCTTCGAGACTGCACCACCATTCAGTAAGATCCTGGCTGATCATTCACCTTAGTACCCCTTTCCTGCTTTCTCTCCATACCCCTTGATCCCTTTAGCTGTAAGGGCCATATCTAACTCCCTCTTGAATATATCCAACGAACTGGCATCAACAAATCTCAGTAGAGAATTCCACAGGTTAACAGCTCTCTGAGTGAAGAAGTTTCTCCTCATCTCAGTCCTAAATGGTTACCTCTTATCATTAGACTATGTCCCCTGGCTCTGGACTTCCCCAACATCGGGAACATTCTTCCTGCATCTAACCTGTCCAGTCCCATCAGAATTTTATATGTTTCTATGAGATCCCCTCTCATCCTTCTAAACTCCAGTGAATAAAGGCCCAGTTGATCCAATCTTTCCTCATATGTCAGTCCAGCCATCCCTGGAATCAGTCTGGTGAACCTTTGCTGCACTCCCTCAATAGCAAGAACGTCCTTCCTCTGATTAGGAAACCAAAACTGAACACAATATTCCAGGTGAGGCCTCACTAAGGCCCTGTACAACTGCAGTAAGACCTCCCTGCTCCTATACTCAAATCCCCTAGCTATGAAGGCTAACATACCATTTGCCTTCTTCACCGCCTGCTGTACCTGCATGCCAGCTTTCAATGACTGATGTACCATGATACCCAGGTCTCGTTGCACCTCCCCGTTTCTCAATTTGCCACCATTCAGATAATATTCTGCCTTCGTGTTTTTGCCACCAAAGTGGATAACCTCACATTTAACCACATTATACTGCATCTGCCATGCGTTTGCCCACTCGCCCACCTGTCCAAGTCACCCTGCAGCCTCTTAGCATCCTCCTCACAGCTCACACCGCCATCCAGCTTAGTGTCATCTGCAAACTTGGAGATATTACACTCAATTCCTTCATCCAAATCATTAATGTATATTGTAAAAAGCTGGGGTCCCAACACTGAGCCCTACGGCACTCCACTAGTCACTGCCTGCCATTCTGAAAAGGACTCGTTTATCCCGACTCTCTGTTTCCTATCTGCCAACCAGTTCTTTATCCACATCAGTACATTTCCCCCAATACCATGTGCCTTAATTTTGCACACCAATATCTTGTGTGGGTCTTCGTCAAAAGCCTTTTGAAAGTCCAAATACACCACATCCACTGGTTCTCCCTTGTCCACTCTACTAGTTACATCCTCAAAAAATTCTAGAAGATTTGTCAAGCATGATTTCCCATTCATAAATCCATGCTGACTTGGACTGATCCTGTCACTGCTTTCCAAATGCGCTGCTATTTCATCTTTAATAATTGATTCCAACATTTTCCCCATTACTGATGTCAGGCTAACCGGTTTATAATTACCCGTTTTCTCTCTCCTTCCTTTCTTAAAAAGTGGTGTTACATTAGCTACCTTCCAGTCCATATGAACTGATCCAGAGTCGATCGAGTGTCGGAAAATGATCACCAATGCATCCACTATTTCTAGGGCCACTTCCTTAAGTACCCTGGGATGCAAACTATCAAGCCCTGGGGATTTATCGGCCTTCAATCCCATCAATTTCCCTAACACAATTTCCTGTCTAATAAGGATTTCCTTCAGTTCCTCCTTTTCACTGGACCCCCGTTCCCCAGGATTTCCGGAAGGTTATTTATGTCTTCCTTCGTGAAGGCAGAACCAAAGTATTTGTTCAACTGATCCGCCATTTCTTTGTTCCCCATTATAAATTCACCTGAATCTGACTGCAAGGGACCTACGTTTGTCTTCACTAATCATTTTCTCTTCACATATCTAGAAGCTTTTGCAGTCAGTCTTTATGTTCCCAGCAAGCTTCCTCTCATACTCTATTTTCCCCCTCCTAATTAAACCCTTTGTCCTCCTCTGCCGAATTATAAAATTCTCCCAGTCCTCAGATTTGCTGCTTTTTCTGGCCAATTTATATACCGCTTCCTTGGATTTAATACTATCCTTAATTTCCCTTGTTAGCCACGGTTGAGCCACCTTACCCGTTTTATTTTTACTCCAGATGATCATGCAACTTCAGTATCCCATTCCTGCCTTCTCTCCATACCCCTTGATCCCTTTAGCCGTAAGGGCCACATCTAACTCCCTTTTGAATATATCTAACGAACTGGCCTCAACAACTTTCTGTGGTAGAGAATTCCACAGGTTCACAATTCTCTGAGTGAAGAAGTTTCTCCTCATCTCGGTCCTAATTAGCTTATCCCTTATCCTTAGACTGTGACCCCTGGTTCTGGACTTCCCCAACATCGGGAACACTCTTCCTGCATCTAACCTGTCCAATCCTGTCAGAATTTTATATTTTTCTATGAGATCCCCTCTCATTCTTCTAAATTCCAGTGAATATAAGCCTAGACGATCCAGTTTTTCTTCATATGTCAGCGCTGCCATCCCGGGAATCAGTCTGGTGAACCTTCGCTGCACTCCTAGCAAGAATGTCCTTCCTCAGATTAGGAGACCAAAACTGTACACAATATTCAAGGTGTGGCCTCACCAAGGCCCTGTACAACTGTAGTAAGATGTCTTTACTCTTATACCCAAATCCTCTTGTAATAAAGGCCAACATACCATTTGCTTTCTTAATTGCTTGCTGTACCTGCATGTTAACTTTCAGTGATTCGTGTACAAGGATACCCAGGTCCCTCTGAACACCAACATTTCCCAGTCTCTCCCCATTTAAAAAATGCTCTGCTTTTCTATTTTTTCCTACCAAAGTGGATAACTTCACATTTCTCCACATTATATTCTATTTGCCACGTTCTTGCCCACTCTCGTAGCATGTCTCTATCCGCTTGAATCCATTTGCATCCTCCTCACAACTTACATTCCCACTTAGCTTTGTATCATCAGCAAACTTGGATATATTACATTTGGTCCCCTCATCCAAATCATTGATATAGATTGTGAGTAGCTGAGGCCCAAGCACTGATCCTTGTGGCACCCCACTAGTTACAGCCTGCCAACCCGAAAATGACCCGTTTATTCCTACTCTCTGTTTTCTGTCCGTTAACCAATCTTCAATCCATGCTAGTGTATTACCCTCAATCCCATGAGCCCTCATTTTGTTTAATAACCTCTTGTGTGCCTTCTGAAAATCCAAATACACCACATCCACTGGTTCCCCCTTCTCTATTCTGCTAGTTACAACCTCAAAGAACTCTAACAGATTTGTCAAACATGATTTCCCTTTCATAAATCTGTGTTGACTGCCCAATCCTATTATTTTCTAAGTACCCTGTCTCCTTTAAACACAGTTCTGCACTATGGTTGGGTTGGTGAATAAGTGAAGCGGGCACAGAGCTGCATGAGTTGGGGATGGACAGGCAGTCATTTATCACTGGTGCCGTGATACTGTGAATTTTGATGTGAGTGTTTTGTGATTTTCAGAGAAGGGGGTTGTGTTTGGAGCTCCCCTAACAGAAGAGGGAATCGCTCAGGTTTATCAGCTCATTGAATATCTCTACAAAAGTAAGTGAAACCACAACAGCAGCTCCGGTAATACAAATCTAGCTGTCCTTCCTCTCCTCACCTCACCTCATCACTTGTTCCTCTCTCTCTCCCTCCTGCCTTATCTTCGCACTTCTCTCCACCTCCTCGTGTTCATCTTTGTCTCTTCCTCCATCTTCGTCCCTCTCTCACACTCCCTCTCTCCCTTCCCATCTTAGCATCTCTCTCCCATCTTTGCATCGCTTATCTCCCTCCTCTTCGCATTGCTTGGCAAATCCTTGTCCCTATTTTTAAGCCCCTCTGTGTTCTTGCTTCTTCCCCGATCCTACATCCCAGTTCACACCCTGCCTTTAATCGAGCACAGTCCATTAGTTTTACAATATAATATGCAGATATCATTTGTGCTGTTCAGAAATTTGATGTAACACAAATCCTGAGAATAGCAAAAGGCTTAATATTAATCCTTCCTAGTCCTGGTCTCTCAATACACCTCTCCTATCAAATAACAATTAACCCCATTTAAAAATTAAACGTGTTTGTGCTTTACCTGTGGTTCTAATCGCTCTGAAAATAAACCCTATTGTGCATCTCCTTTTGCCTCATTTCACAAACACTTTCAGCCTTTTATACCATTCCTATTCCTCTTTCCCACCATCCCACAGATCTCCATGTAGAGGGTCTGTTCCGTGTTCCTGGGAACAGCATCCGACAGCAGGCCCTTAAGGAAGCTTTAAACAGCGGTGTGGACCTAGATCTGGATTCTGGAGAGTTTCATCCCAATGACGTCGCAACTCTGCTGAAAATGTTCCTCGGAGAACTTCCAGAACCGCTCCTCAGTCACAGACATTATAACGCTCATCTCAAAATAGCAGGTACAGTTACAGGGTAGTGTGTGTGTGTGAGGGACAGTTACAGGGGGCAGTGTGTGTGAGGGACAGTTACAGGGGGCAGTGTGTGTGAGGGACAGCTACAGTGCAGTGTGTGTGTGAGGGACAGTTACAGGGCAGTGTGTGTGAGGGACAGTTACAGGGGGCAGTGTGTGTGAGGGACAGCTACAGTGCAGTGTGTGTGTGTGGGACAGTTACAGGGCAGTGTGTGTGTGAGGGATAGTTACAGGGCAGTGTGTGTGTGAGGGACAGTTACAGGGCAGTGTGTGTGTGAGGGACAGTTACAGGGCAGTGTGTGTGTGAGGGACAGTTACAGGGCAATGTGTGTGTGAGGGACAGTTACAGGGCAGTGTGTGTGTGAGGGACAGTTACAGGGCAGTGTGTGTGTGTGAGGGACAGTTACAGGGCAGTGTGTGTGTGAGGGACAGTTACAGGAGGCAGTGTGTGTGTGAGGGACAGTTACAGGGCAGTGTGTGTGTGTGAGGGACAACTACAGTGCAGTGTGTGTGTGGGACAGTTACAGGGCAGTGAGTGCGTGTGTGAGGGACAGTTACAGAGAGCAGCAGTCATCGTGTACCTAAGTCGGGCCTGCAGTTCAGTGGGTAATCACAAGGATTATCAATTTGTACAATGACAGAATTTATGCAGATCCTGTCAGACGTTGTGTGTGTTTAGAGACTATTGTTCATTGCAGCATGTTTTGGATGTGGATATGCGTGAGGTGCCTGGTTCTGATCAGTGATTTTTTTCCCCCCGCCCCCCGGTAGATCTAATGGTGTTTGATGCGAAGGGGCAGAAGACCGTCCCTGACAAGGAGCGTCAGATCGAGGCTCTGCAACTGCTCTTCCTGTTGTTGCCCTCAGCCAATCGGAACATGCTGAAGTTGCTGTTGGACTTGCTGTACCACACGGCCAAGCAGCAGGACAGGAACAAGATGTCTGCCTATAACCTGGCACTCATGTTTACCCCGCACATTCTCTGGCCAAGGAGTGTAAGTGGACGCCTTGTCTACAGTGTTTAGTCTCAGTCTTCATTTGTTTCTCTCTCCAGCAGTACACTCGCTTTTAATGCCTGACATCCCCTAACCACATCGTGTCATCCAATTACAGTTTTAGTTTTGATGCCAAGAGCATTCATTTTGACACAAAGCTAATGTGATGAACCTCATCAAACACTTTCTGAAAATAAAACAAGTATCCTTCCAGGTAAACTCAGTGACATCAGTACATCTCCCTGATTCTTCCAAACATGATGTTGAACCTTAGATTTATCATAGAATCAGAATATTATGGCACAGGAGGCCATTCAGTCCGTCATGTCCACGCTGGCTGACACTACCCAGCCTAATCCCACTTTCCAGCTCTTGGTCTGTAGCCTTGTAGATTACCGCAGTGAGTTCCAGACACTCCACCACCCTCTGGGTGAAAAAAGGTCTCCTCAACTCCCCTCTAATCCATCTCCCAATGACTTTAAATCTATGCCCCCTTGTTATTGACCTCCCTACTAGGGGAAATAGGTCCTTTCTATCCACTCTATCTTGGCCCCTCATAATTTTATACACTTCAATGAGGTCTCCCCTCTGCCTTCTCTGTTCCAAAGAAAACAACCCCAGCCTATCCTCATAGCTAACCTCCCTGCTCTTATATTCTGCACCTTAGCTAATAAAGGAAAGTATCTCATATGCCATCTTGACCACCTTATCTACCTGGCCTGCTACCTTCAAGGATCTGTGGACATGCACTCCAAGGTCCCTCTGTTCCTCTACACTTCTCAGTGTCTACCATTTAATGCCTTGTTATCCCTCTCCAAATGCATTACCTCACACTTCTCCGGATTGAATTCCATTTTCCACTGTTCTGCCCACCTGACCAGTTCATTGACATCTTCCTGCAGCTTTCTTCCTCACTATCAACCACATGGCCAATGTTTGTATCATCTACAAACTTCTTAATCATGCCCTCTACATTCAAGTCTAAATCATTGATGTATACCACAAAAAGCAAGAAACTGAGTACTGAGCCCTGTGGAACCCCACTGGCAACAACCTTTCAGTCACAAAAACACCTGTCGACCATTACCCTTTGCTTCCTGCCACTGAGCCAATTTTGGATCAACTTGACACTTTGTCTTGGATCCCATGGGCTTTTAATTTTCTGCAGATGTTCAGCTAACTGACCGATAGTCCCAGCAATATTTCAAAGATTGAAGACTATGGGTACGGATTACACTTACAGTACATGACCAGCTATTTCCAGCTTGAATCTGCTGACATTACTCAGCCTTTGATTGTCTCTGATCTTTGATTTTATTTGTCCTTTCCTGCTGATTCCATTTGCTTTTCTTCTGCTTCTAACAGTTAATGGCCACTGACCTCCAGGAGAACATCACAAGGCTAAATAATGGAGCGGCGTTTCTGATTAAACACTCTCAGAAGCTCTTCCGGGTAAGGGAATGCAGATTATGGCTAGGATTGGGGCGGGTGGACCTGAAAATAAATCAAAACTTCAGTTAACTGTGAGATTAAAAGGATTTCCTGACTCTGTGTGTGTCACTGAGACTGGTATAGTTGCAATACCTCACCTCACAGGACTGGCCTGGAGGAACATGTTGCTTCACAGAACAGACCGTGACTGAAGTGGAGCAGGCAACTGCATGCTGACACGGGCTGAGGGTGGGTGCTGCATGGTGAGTGCGGCAGATCAGGTACTGAGGGGAGGGGCAGACACAGACAGGTACTGAGGGGAGGGGCAGACACAGACAGGTACTGAGGGGAGGGGCAGACACAGACAGGTACTGAGGGAGGGCAGAAACAGACAGGTACTGAGGGGAGGGGCAGACACACAGGGACTGAGGGGAGGGGCAGACACAGAGCAGGTACTGAGGGGGAGGGGCAGACACAGACAGGTACTGAGGGGAGGGGCAGACACAGACAGGTACTGAGGGGAGGGGCAGACACAGACAGGTACTGAGGGGAGGGGCAGACACAGAGCAGGTACTGAGGGGAGGGGCAGACACAGCCAAGTACTGAGGGGAGGGGCAGACACAGACAGGTACTGAGGGGAGGGGCAGACACAGAGCAGGTACTGAGGGGAGGGGCAGGTACTGAGGGGAGGGGCAGACACAGAGCAGGTACTGAGGGGAGGGGCAGACACAGACAGGTACTGAGGGGAGGGGCAGACACAGAGCAGGTACTGAAGGGAGGGCAGACACACAGGTACTGAGGGGAGGGGCAGACACAGACAGGTACTGAGGGGAGGGGCAGACACAGACAGGTACTGAGGGGAGGGGCAGACATACACAGACAGGTACTGAGGGGAGGGCAGACACAGACAGGTACTGAGGGGAGGGCAGACACAGACAGGTACTGAGGGGAGGGGCAGACACAGACAGGTACTGAGGGGAGGGGCAGACACAGACAGACAGGTTCTGAGGGGAGGGCAGACACAGAGAGGTTCTGAGGGGAAGGCAGACACAGAGGTACTGAGGGAAGGGGCAGACATTGAAACGGGTAGCAGAATAACTTTCCACCACAAATCAGTTTGAAATATGTATTTTGCTATTATGTGTTCAAAGATTGCTACTTTTATCCAGTTAGTCAGGAATCTGAAGGCAGTGGTTTGTGAACAGTAGGAAGCTGAGAGACAGCGAACCGTGTCTGTCAGGCTCCTGAGGATCTCTGGGCTGGGTTTACACTATCCCCTAATCAGAGTGCTTCACCTCTGGGCTGGATATGGAAGGGCAGTGATTTTGTACAGTGCCATTATATGATACCAAAGGAACTATTTGTTGTTTAATTACTTTTTATAATTAAAGTGTGAAAGAATTGGAACCATTGCAAGGATTCTACTCTAATCTAGTCTGTCTGTGCAGGCACCAGCTTACATTCGAGAACTCGCTAGGCTGCAGATCACAGGATCAAAGGTCTCCCTGTCCAAGGTACAATTATTGTCTAAAAGAACCTGACACTACTTAAAACCAGTCCCACCGTCACTGCCCAGTTAGCTGCTGGGCATGTCAGAGCTGCACTAACCTCCCCTATAGGAGGCTAAAACAGGGCACTGGTTGCCAGCTCCTTGTCTATGGTTAGCTGGATCCTGATGGGATTTATGGCTTTATCTACCTGAACTTGCACTTCCAGGGACTTAAGTGTTTGAACTATCCTAATATTAACTGGGAAAAAGGTAGTGTGAATGGTATAGAGGGTATGGAATTCCTAAAATGCATTCAGGAGAACTTCTTTAGCCAGTATGTAACAAGCCCAACAAGGGAGGGGGCGGTTCTGGACTTGGTTTTGGGGAATGAAGAGGGGTAGGTGGAAGGAGTATTAGTGGGAGAGCATTTTGATGCTAGTGATCAAAATTCAGTAAGATTTAGGGTAGTATGGAAAAGGACAAAGGGGGACCAGGAATATAAGTTCTCAATTGGGGTAAAGCCAATTTTGCTGAGCTGAGATGGGACTTGGCCAAAGTGGACTGAAAATGACAACTTGATGGTAAATCAGTGTTCGAGCAGCGGGAGGCATTCAAAGAGGAGATCCTGGGGGTACAGAGCAAGTATGTTCCCTTAAAAAAAGGGGTGTGGCTAACAAATCTAGAGCCCTCTGGATGTTAAGGCACATATAGGATAGGATAAGATAAAGAAAAAAAGAAGTTTATGACAGTTTCCAGAAACTTTAGAGGAGTACAAGAAGTGCAGGGGTGTAATTAAAAAAGATATCAGGAAAGCAAAGAGAGAGCATGAAAGAATGTTGACAAGTAAAATCAAAGAAAACCTAAAGATGTTTTATAAATACATTAAGAGCAAGAGGATAACTAAGGAAAGAGTGGGGCCATAAAGGAAATCTGTGTAGAGGCGGAAGATGTGTGTAGGATTCTTAATGAATACTTTGCATGCATTTTCACAAAAGGGAGGGGCGATGCAGACTTTGCAATGAGGAAGGAGGAGTGTGAAATATTAGACGAGATAAATATAGTGAGAGAGGAAGTATTCAGGGCTCAGCAGCATTGAAAGTGGATAAATCCCAAGGCACGCATGAAATTTAACCCAGGCTGTTAAGAGAAGCAAAAGAGGAAATAGCAGAGGCTCAGACCATCATTTTCCAATCCTCTCTGGCTACAGGTGCGGTGCCAGAGGACTGGAGGATTGCTAATGTTGTACCTTTTTTTAAAAAGAGAGAAAGGGATAGACTGAGTAATTACAGGCCAATCAGCCTAACCTCAGTTGTGGGAAAATACCTGAGGGACAGGATAAATCTTAATTTGGAAAGACATGGATTAATCAAGGACAGTCAGCATGGATTTGTCAAGGGAAGGTCGTGTCTGACTAACTTGATTGAATTTTTCGAGGCGGTAACCAGGAGGGTCGATGAGGGCAGTGCGTACGATGTAGTGTATATGGATTTTAGCAAAGCTTTTGATAAGGTTCCACCTGGTCACAAAAGTAAAAACCCATGGGATCCAGGACAAAGTGGCAAGTTGGATCCAAAATTGGCTCAGAGGCAGGAAGCAAAGGGTAATGGTTGATGGATGTTTTTGTGACTGGAAGGCTGTATCCCGTAGGGTTCCACAAGGCTTAGCGCTGGGTCCCTTGCTTTTTGTGATATGTATCAATAATTTAGACATGAATGTAGGGGGTAGGATTAAGAAGTTGACAAATCATACTAAAATCGGCTGTGTGGTTGATAATGAAGAAGAAAGCTGCGGACTGCAGGAAAATACCAATGTACTGGTCAGGTGGGGAGAACAGTGGCAAATGGAATTCAATCTGGATAAGTGTGAGGTAATGCATTTGGCAAGATCTAACAAGTTAAGGGAAAACACATTAAATGGTACAACACTGAAAAGTGTAGAGGAACAATGGGACCTTGGAGTGCAGGTCCACAGATTCCTGAAGGTAGCAGGCCAAGTAGATAAGGTGGTTAAGAAGGCATATGGAATACTTGCCTTTATAAGTCGAGGCATGGAATACAAGAGCACGTTGGTTATGCTTGAACTGTATAAAACACTGGTTAGGCCGCAGCTGGAGTATTGTGTGCAGTTCTGGTCACCACATTACAGGAAAGATGTGATTGTACTGGAAATGATGCAGAGAAGATTTACAAGAATGCTGCCTGGATTGGAGAATTTTGGCTATGTGGAAAGATTACATATAAAATAGGAGCAGGGGTCGGCCACCTGGCCCCACGAGCCTGCTCCGTTATTTAATAAGATCATGGCTGATCTGATCATGGACTCAGCTCCACTTTCCCGCCCGATCCCCATAATCCTTTACTCCCTTATCGATCAAAAGTCTGTCTATCTCCGCCTTAAATATATTCAATGACCCAGCCTCCACAGCTCTCTGGGGCAGAGAATTCCATAGATTTACAAGCCTCTGAGAGAAGAAATTCCTCCTCGTCTCAGTTTTAAATGGGCGGCCCCTTATTCTGAGACTATGACCCCTAGTTTGAGTTTCCCCTTTGAGTGGAAATATCCTCTCTGCATCCACCTTGTTGAGATTCCTCATTATCTTATATGTTTCGATAACATCACCTCTCATTCTTCTGAACTCCAATGAGTGTAGGCCCAACCTACTCAACCGATCTTCATAAGTCAACCTCCTCGTCTCCGGAATAAACCTTGTGAACCTTCTCTGAACTGCCTCCAATGCAAGTATATCCTTCCTTAAATATGACGACCAAAACTGTACGCAGTACTTTGGAATTGCCTCACCAATACCCTGTACAGTTGTAGCAGGACTTCTCTGCTTTTATATTCTATCCCCCTTGCAATATAGGCCAACATTCCATTTGCCTTCCTGATTACTTGCTGTACCTGCATACTCACTTTTTGTGTTTCATGCACAAGGACCCTCCAGGTTCAGAGGAGATATGAGGGGACATTTCCTCACCCAGAGTGTGGTGGGTGTCTGGAACTCACTGTCTGAAAGGGTGGTAGAGGCAGAAACCCTCACCACATTTAAAAGTACTTGGATGTGCACTTAAAGTGCTGTAACCTACAGGGCTACAGACCAAGAGCGGGAAAGTGGGATTAGGCTGGATAGCTTTTGGTCAGCCGGCGCGGACACAATGGGCCAAAATGGCCTCCTTCCGTGCTGTAAATTTCTATGATTCTATAAACCTGTTGGTCGCTGTTCATCCACATCATTGAGTGTGGGAGGGAATTCAGTGGGTGGGGAGAGTCTGTGATAGGGGAGAGTGTACATGGGCTGTGGGAGGAATGGGGTTGATGGGCTGAATGAACTCCTGTATTCTATGTTTTTATGTTAGCCCACTGTTTGGGGGTTGTTTTCGAACGTGTGTTCGAAAGTGGCTGTAATGCTCTTTCTGTTCAGGATGATCTGGATTTGTTGCCGGCTCCAGATTGCCCAGATTTACTCGTCATGAAAGCGGCGAAGCGGAGCCGCCTGCATTCTGTTCTGAGACCCAAGGAGGAGACGCAGCATTGCACAGAGGAGGCCCTGAAGGAGCTCCTTAAACACGTCAGCAATATGCCTGAATCTGCCAAAAAGAAGCGACTGGTGCGACAGGTAGGGGAGGGGGAGGGTGTGTTGTCACTGCCCCAGCTCCTCCAGCTGGTGTGATGGGAAGCCGCACAAGTCAGGAAGGCCCAGCGGTTAATTGACTATATCAGCTGCTGTCTGTACTGAGTTCACTATGTGATCCGGTGGGTTTAGGTTTGGGTTAACAGGGGGAGAAAATCAGCCAGGGTTTCAGCTCCTCATCATTTCCCAGTGACTGTTGCTGGAAATGTGTCAGTTGCTGTTGGTGAGGACGGGGTTGGGCTGGGCTTGGCTTCACACCGAGTATCCTGGCAAATACGCTGTGCAGGTTCACACAGCAAGAATGACGTGGTGAGGTAGTCCAAGCAAGTCAGTGCCATCAGGAGACAAAGAAGTATTGTTTTAAAAACCTCGCACTCACAGGCGCCATGAAGTATTAAATGTATAAAGACTCAGTGTTCAAACCCTGTTCCTTGGTGTCAGCTCGGTCCTGAACCCGTTCTCTCAACCCGGGCCCTGTTCCCTCAACCCTTTTGCCGACCCCGTTCCCCAAATCTACCCCCGTTCCCTGAACCTGCTCCCTGACCCCATTCTCTGATCCGGGCCCCGAACCCGCTTCCATTCCCTGAACCCGTTCCCCATTCTCCGAATCCACCCCCGTTCCCTGAACCGGGCCCCAAGACTGCTCTGGTTTCTACCACATGGGATATACCAAAAGTTGCCCCTAGTGCAATGATACATGTGAGTCCGCAAGCTTGTCCTGCTCTGTTGACATTTCGTCAGCATGGATAACACAGGGCTTAGGAGAGCTGAAAGAGAAGCAAATTGCAACTTGCATTTTGCAGCTTGGGGGCACTTGCCCTGATCAAGTGACCTTGACCACAAGGCAGAACCTATCGAGTGGGGGTCAGATCCCTCGCACAGTGAACAGATTTTGCTGCACAATGTGGAATTCCACTGCCTCTTACATGTTCTCCGTTTTACATCATCCTTTCTCCTTGTCCTCTTGTAGTTTAATAAAAGCTCGGCTGTTGGTACCCCTGAAGGATTCACTCCACCTAGACCCAAGAAACACGTGCGCTCCAAGTCTTTTGGGGGCCTCATTAAGGTAAGAGGGAACAAAGCTACACTGGTAAACCTGGGATTAAAACTTCAAAACACAAGCCCCCTCCCCCCAGTCAAACAGTAAAAATAGCACGGGTTTGGAACTCATTCACAGCCGCATGGGGCAGGGCTAAAGTCAGCCATGGATCGATCGTGCTGAACACTGCGGGCAGGTTTGTGTGCTCACGTCACACGTGGACAGGACTAGGCTTCAGCTGTGATGTGCCCATAGTTACCCAAAGCTGCCGAGGTATGTCTTGTCCACAAAAAGCTGGTCAAATCCAATCCAGCTAATTACTGCCCCATCAGTCAATTCAATTATCAGCAAAGTAATGGAAGGTGCCGTCGTCAGTGTATCAAGCGGCACCTACTAACTAAAGACCTGCTCACTGATGCCAGTTTGGGTTCCGCCAGGACCACTCCAGACCTCATTATATCCTTGGTCCAAACATGGACAAAAAGAGCTGAATTCCAGAGGTGAGGTGAGAGTGACTGCTCTTGACATCAAGGCAGCATTTGACCAAGTGTGACATCTAGGAGCCCTAGTAAAACTGAAGTAAATGCGAATCAGGGGGGAAAACTCTCCACTGGCTGGAGTCATACCTAGCACAAAGAAAGGTGGTTGTTGGAGTTGGAGGCCAATTATCCCAGCCCTAGGACATCGCTGCAGGAGTTCCTCAGGGCAGTGTCCTCGGCCCAACCATCTTCAGCTGCTTCATCAATGACCTCCCCTCCATCATAAAGTCAGAAGTGGGGATGTTCACTGCTAATTGCACAATGTTAATTCCATCCGCAACTCCTCAGATAATGAACCACCACCTCCCAAGTTTCTCTCCAAGTGACACACCATCTTGACTTGGAAATATATCGCTGTTCCTTCATCGTCGCTGAGTCAGAATCCTGGAACTCCCTCCCTAACAGCACTGTGGGAGAACCTTCACCCCACGGACTGCAGCGGTTCAAGAAGGTGGCTCACTACCATTTTCTCAAGGGGCAATTGGGGGCTGGGCAATAGATGCTGCCAGTGACGCCCTCATCCTGTGAATGAATAAAAAAAACTCTACGTTGGGCACTTTTGATGAGGGTAGAAAATTGGGGAGTTCATAATCAAGGTCAGAGGTTGTGGTAACATACTCTACGGGCTTTAATGCAGCAAGGAGGATTGGAATGGGAGGGTGGGTTTGCAGTCCCTGGGAAGCTCAGTAAGTGAACACGGAGTGGGGGTTTCTACAGGTGGCTCTGTGCCTGTCACATACTGTGTGTGAAGATCATGATTTGCCCTGTGCAATATATACCTGCTCCTTGTGACACACAGACTGGGGTCAATGTTCAAAACTCGCTGACTGTTGTTTTTGTTTCTACAGCGTAAAGTTTTGGGCAGTCAGTACATCACAGAAAGAAAGAGCAAAATCCTAAGTCCAGACACAGCGACTGAGAGCATTGGATGTCCGCAAGTGCTCGCCGTGGAGAACCTGGTTGGTTTGAAATTTGTTGCTTCTGATTTTTTTTTTAAACAAACCTGGCGAGCCAGCATTGGAGCAAACACAGGCCAGCAGTTCAGGTCGGTTCCTTGATCGCAATGAATAAAGGTGTCACTGACAGCAGGGTTTTGGTTCTGGGATCACGAGGTGTTCTCACTGCACTTATAGTCACGGACTATAAACCCGGGTCGAGCAATATCTCCGCGGTGTTGACTGACGGACCCCCGCACCTTCTGTGCTCGATGAGGAGGCGATCTCACCATCTCTGCTCAGAGGAGCAGGCTTCCCCCCCCCCCCCCCGCCCCAATGCTCAGAGGAGCAGGCTCCCTCTTCCCCCAACCCCCCAATGCTCAAAGGAGCAGGCTCTCTTTTCCTCAACCACCCCAACCCCAATGCTCAGAGGAGCAGGTGCTCTCTCGCCACCTGTGCTCAGACGACGATTCCCTGTATCTGATGTGCAGCCTGTGTAGAGCTGTACTCCGTTTAGTGTTGGTCCCACACCGTTAGCCGTGTACCCTGCTGCTTCCCATGCTTGGTGCGAGGGGAGGGTTGGAGAGGGGTGTGAGGTGTGGGGTGATGGGGTGGAGGGGGGTGCAACGGGTGGAGTGTGGAGGGGTGCGAGGTGTGGGGTGATGGAGGGAAGTGGCGGGGTGGGGTGTGGGGATGGGTGCGAGGTGATGGAGGGGAGTGGCAGGGTGGAGTGTGAGGAGAGGGGTGGGGTGGGGTGCGGGGCTGCGTTGACTTGCCTCACCAGGAGTGGATGATGTTATGAGGCTGTGATTATGCAGATGAGGCTGGTACGGAGATCTTCAAACTGCACTGCCTGCCTCACACCCGATCTTCTTTACAGTTTCAGAAATGTGTGGCATCGCCAGCTCTGCGCTTCAGTCGCATCCGATCAAAATCCACAGATGAAATCCTTGACGGCAGAAAGGTGACATGTTTATGATTGTCGATTGATGTGTGAGGCTCATGGTTGCTCCAACCCGGGATACCTGAGCACAAGCTGCATTTACCAAAAATCAAGGGTCAATGTTTCAGCGAGCTGTCTTGCTAAGGTTGATATCGTCACTAAAACCATAGAGAGACTGGGAAAATCGAGGTAGGAATTGTATTTCCACGGGGAGTGGTGGCTGTGGATACCATTGCATCTTTTACTTGAACATTGTTGGAACAAAGTCAGCACTGACACGATGGATTGAATGGCCTATTCTGTGCTGTCAACTCTCAATGATTTATCGGTGGCCAGCCTGTGCCTGACACTGATGGATCAAAAACTAGTGACGTGTCCCTGGACAGAGTCCTGATGCCCACTGGTGGGGGGGTAGAGGAGTGAGCCGTACAGACAGGTCTGAAACACCTCGATACCTACTCCATTATTGGGGAGCTCTGAGGATATTCCTTGCCCCAGGGATGTCCTCTTTTCCATTTCCCCCCCCCCCCCCTCACCCTACTCGTGTCTCTTAAGACACTCATTCCATCCCTGGTCAGTGCTTAGTTAGCTATAGGGTCTCTACAAATGAGCTCGGTGGTCCTTGGCTGGGTCGGGGAGGGCGGGCGGGCGGGCGGAGTGTGTAGTCACGCGTACTTGAACCAGTATAACTCGGCACTGCAGCAGCTTTACGTTTCTCTCTGCCCATTGAAAGCTCTGGTGTAAATGTGGTGCTGGGCTTTCCACACAGCCTGCCGTTCTGGGTCTCCCACCAATGGCAACACTGTCTCTGTCAGTTTTCCTCCATTTTATAATGCCTTTTTTAACTTTTAAAATATTTTACAGCTTTCAAATTCCTGAAGGGCCACCTGCCCCACTCCGTAAAGCAAAACAACTCACTGCATCCCAGTATCCTGGGCCCCAGCTCAGTCCTGGAAAATCAGGTCATCCATTGACCAAAGTGTCCCTTAAGTACCAAGTGTCTCAATAAATAACCTGGTGATATCCGGATTTTCAGTGAAGCTGGGTGAGCTGGCTGGCCCAAGGAGTGCGATCAGACACACAGACTAAGGCCACAAAAAATTAGTACAGGACATCCGACTGAGATTGGGAACCAGAGTGTGATGGAGAGCAAGAAATAGGAACAAGATACACAAGTGGGAGTAAAGTGTCAGTCTTGGTAGGACTTGAGTACATAATCTAACCTGACCCTCCAGTGCAGTACTGAGGAAGTGCTGCACTGTCGGAGGGGCAGTACTGAGGGAGTGCCGCACTGTCGGAGGGGCCGTCTTTTGGATGAGACGTTAAATTGAGGCCCCGTCTGCTCCCTCAGGTGGACTTAAAAGATCCCATGGCACTATTTCGAAGAAGAGCAGGGGAGTTAACCTCCCCCCTGCCAGTGTCCTGGTCAATATTGAGCCTCCATGCAACTCGTGAGATGTACACCCTGTGAGGTTGGAGCCAACTGCTGTGCCTGCACCCCCTGGGTGTTCCTGCACCCCCTGGGTGTGCCTGCACCCCCTGGGGGTTCCAGCCTGCTTGACTCTGCCTCTCCCCATTGCAGGGGACTCCATGACTCCCACTGTAGCCCCACTCCACAATGCTTTTTTGCACCTTCTGTTTTTTTCAGACCACCAGTTCCTCTGCCTTTTCCCCCATTTTCAATTCCTGCTCACCACCAGTCCTTCCTCCCATCATTGAACACTAAAACCTCTTATTTATTGGGAGCAATACCCAGGGAGATTGACCAGTGAAAGGCACCCACTTCCTGCTCACATACCTTATTTCCAGGTGTCGCACTTTTGTGTCAACATTTCTCATTTAATTTTCTGTGTAAACTGTCTCGTGGTAGTTGCTGACTTTACTCACAAGGTTGCTCTGTGGAGCAAGTTTCTGAAATCTCCAACTTCATCGCTATCATATGTACAGTCAACAACTGATGATGGACAAAGTTACAGGCAGCTATACTGCTTAATAATCGTGTGTTCCTTGCCGTGAGTGAGCTCACCTTACCATAACTGAACCAGGGACAGGACTGAGCTAACTCTCGCCGCTGCTCCTGGTTCATGCACATTCATCTCTTTTTTTTCCTCTTTGAAAAGCAGGAGCCCATCGGAGTGAACCGAATAATCACCGTCCCAGCACGCGAGTCAGCTATGTAGTTCAACCTTCCTCTCGCCTTCAAAATGTCTCAATAAAATGTGAAGCTGTGGAGATCTCCACGAGAGCCCTAGGAAAACCACTAACAGGACTCACTGGACCTGAAATGTTGGATGTTTAGAATGACTTGTAGCTTTAATATCCTGTGGTAACAGACTGAACATGAACCTTGCTCAATGTGCTGTGAAGCTGCCTCAATTAAGGGGGAGAATGGACTTGCAGATCAGGTAAAGGGGCAAATCTCATGGGCTGTGCTTGGGGATAGGGGTGTGAGAGAGTGGAAGTAGTTGAAAGGAACTGAGTGACTGTGAAAATGAGGCTGTTCTGGTTGGGCTTGACCTGCTGGCTTGAAATGAATTTATTTCAGACATTTATTATTTAATAATTACCATTGTCAGTTCATCCACATTCATCAGGTCCTTGTTCTGAAATGTAACCAACCAAAAGATTTGTTGCCAAGGCTCAGCAAAATGAGGCTGAGAGGTTATGCTGGGTTCACGGAGAGGGTCGGAGATCCCCCCAGGGAGCTGTTGATTGATGCGTCACTGACTCGCCTCGATATTTGCTCTTTTTATTTTGTGTATTATGAGCAACTCTGCAGAGCTGGAACATACCTTGGTGTCTTCCCACCATGTCATGCTCTACCTGCTCCTGTTCATCCCAAAAGGATTCAACAGTTATCCTTTAGACGAGCAACCTTGAGCGTGTAGGTGCCTCTGCAGTCTCCAGCTCTGGCAGCGGCAAATTACCATCTAGAAATAAAGTTCTTTTGGAGTCAGCAGGGGACATCAGCATCAGCCTGGCAGGAGTGAGAGCGAAGTGGGGTTACAGGAAGAGGTTAAGGTGGATACACGGCAGGTTAAGGGTCATGGATGAAAGTGTTAAACTGCCAGAAAATACATCTATAAAATGTTTTTATATTTTTACTGAACCAACATAGCTTTTCTGAAAGTGCTGGACTGAAGTTTATTTTTGCATTAACAAGATTCCAGAACTAATCCTTTGCTTTTTGTATCGTGTGTGTTACTGCTGCTCTGTGCAGCATTGTAAACCCGTTATATGTGACTTACTACTGGTACTCACTGCCACAGAGTGTCGGATCTCAATAGTTCCATGGCAGCAAGTGAACTAGCAAACCATATCGAGACCAGGCTAATTATTCCAGTCACCTCCCTGTAACCCGTCGCTCTCGGTGCGGGTGAGGAGATTGCAGGCTTCAGATACACTAACGGTTAAGTTGCATGGAGTACAATACTGTGGGTGTTAGACTGGGTTGGTCAAGGATGTGCAATCTCATGATTGAAGATTGAACACGAGTTAATGCCCCGCCCCATTCCCAACAATCCCGACTAACCTGGAGCAGCTCAGTTATCCAGTCTTCAGTAATCAAGGTGAATGTGCTGCTTTTTGTACTGTGAGTGGACACTGTCTTAAATACAAGCAAAGGAATATTAGAGGTTTTATGTAATGTATAATATATATAATGTTTTATAGTTTGGTTTGTTATGTTATGTTTGTATTAAGCAGGTAACATCTACATGGGTTCCTGCAATTGTGTGTGCACACAACCACACTTTCTGCTGCTGTGGGATGGGGAGAATGTTTGTACAGTACAGACATTATACACCCACTCTTCCCACAGGACTGGCATTGTACATCCACTGTCTCCTTATGAGAGCCAACACTGTTGCAGCAATGAACCTTCTTTCCTTCCTTCCTTCCTTCCCCAGTCTGTGACAATCCTGCTGCGACCCTATTACTGCTGGTACCTTTAACAGGCAAGCTCTGCAATAATAATTACATTCAATGTTTCATCCTTTATTTTACAAACAGTATTGGGAACAGTACATTTTACAGTGGAACAGGAAATCCTGGACAGGTCTCTGTGAAGGAAAACCACTTTTAAACATAGTGTTTATCGAGTCCTCAGTTTGTGCAGGTTTGTTATGCTGACCCCTGGGCAGCTGACTCAAGGTCAGCAATACCTGCCCCACCCCCACCAAATAATTCCAAGCACACAGTTTTGTCATAAAATAAAACCATTTTCCCAGTTTAAAGAAAAAGGAGGGAGCTCTTTGCATATTGTTGGGACCAGAGAGATCAGAATAGCTGGACAATGAGACCAGACAGGCAATGGTCCTGGCAATTTGATTTATCATTTCCTACAACTGCCAGTACTGATCCTGACTTTGCAGCAACTACACAAAAAAAGGAGAAACTACAGGCACAGAACTGGCACATCTCCAGACCTTTGGGCTCTTTAGTACCTAGGGCTGCGTGGGATTGGTACTGGAGGCTTAGTGTAGCTCCTTAATGGATTTCTGTATATTGGTTCTACCACATACCTTTCTGCTCTCCTGAAGGTACAGAGCTCCACAACAATGTAACTATTCTTGTTGTATGGCACTAGTTAGCACTGGGCCCCACAACCAAGCTCCCTCCTGACCGCACTTAGTAATAAAGAGCAGATACTTTGCTAGATTCTTTCCTCGTGCAGATCCTGCGACGGCAGCAGAGATCTATGGTGGACCAGTGTAACACCTTGCTGTGCTCCAAGTCTCAGCACCATCCTGCACGGTACACTCTCGCTAAGCCGCAAGCACTACTGGACAATCACTAGCAATCTGCCTTCGCCACTGGGTTGCAACAAACAGAAATTAAATTAAAAAAATTTTTTTTTTTTTTTAAACACATGAGAATAGAATCAGTGTTGTACAGATGAATAGCTACAGGATATGCAGCCAGGGACTGACTGGCTGGAAACAAGGAGAGCAGCGAGCCAGGTTCAATTGTGGCAAAAAACAGCATGTTTCTGTCAGGTATTTAAAAAAATGAAATCAGGAGATAGCATTGTCATCTCTCAATAATTAGCAAACAATTTCAACCCAAAGGCAAAGGAACAAGTAATCATCAGTCAGAGTCTTAAATGAAAACAGACCCAACTGCTGCAGACTGTTGTCCTGGAGACTGTGCACCCTGGTCTGTACACGGTGGGAGTGTACACAGCACCTGTACAAGGCAGATAATATACATTTGGACGTTGCTCAATCATAAAATGATCTCTTTTCACTCATAATCAGACATTTATGCCACCAGTGTTCAAAAGATTGTTGTAATCCCTCACAAATTCAAACTATATATACGATATTAAACCAGGCTAACACAGGGTCGTACTGAAACCTTACAGTCAAAGTGGCTGTTTCAGGGCGCACTCACACAGCAAGGCTGAGGGTCCTAAACAGCTGCTGAAGACCAACTACAACTGCACAGCCAGCACATCAGCCTCAGAGAAAGTTTCATGATGGAATAGAGCCCTCCAGCTTAAAGTTGCTGTACATTTCCACACAGCACAGGCAGGGTCAGAACTCAGCACCTCATCAGATTGTTTTGAAACTAGTTAAAAGTACAAGTAATATCAAGTATATAGAATAATCCAATCCTTCTGCTGCTGGTCAGTGTCCTTGGTCACTTAGGAAGCTCAATCCTCCAACCTCAGTCGCTTGACAATATCACAGCCTTTAAAACAAAAGTGGTCTCAGTGTTGGGGAACGAGCAGTCTGGGGTAGGACAAGGGCTCAATCTCTGCTCTCTGGACAAACAGCAACAGCTGGTACCCGCCCTGGCCAAATAGCAAACACCCACCGTCAAGGATCTCAGGAGAAGAATCAGCAATAATTTGAGTTACTCAAGAGGGGCAAATGAGGTCTTCCAGGAGCAAAGAAATAGGAAAAGAATAAAAGCCAGCAGCTGAATAGAAGAGCACAAATTGAGACAATTCCAGGCTACATGGTTGGCAATAGAAGGCAGATGGCCGTCAAAGTGCCACAGCTGATCCACCCCAGGACACAACATTGGCCCAACTCTTGTTCCACCAGCACATGTATGCTCTCGTGCTGGAGGTCCATTTCTCGTTATGTTTGAGTTGAGACTGGGAATAAAGCCCTTGGGCAATGCAAAGTCATGCCCTGGTCAGTCATTAATCTGCTGACTCGTTTCCTCTCACCAGACAAGAGCTCTCAAACCTACACGGCCCAATGATTCAGCCCAGAACTGTACACCGGTAAATGTAAAACCAGCCAGCTTCATCCCAAATGGACAGGAGAAAGAACGGCTTTACAGGAAATGCATCTCCTGTTTTCAGAAATCTTTGTACACCTCAAGTTGAAGCATGTCAGTGCTGAGAGTTCACTTTTTCACACTACCATTTGATGGAATTTATTCTCACATCAAACACTTCCAGAGCAGGTACAGCACTGGTTAGATACAGAGTAAAGCTCCCTCTACACTATCCCATCAAACACCCCCCAGGGCAGGTACAGCAGAGGCTAGATACAGAGTAAAGCTCCCTCTACACTATCCCATCAAACACCCCCCCAGGGCAGGTACAGCAGAGGCTAGATACAGAGTAAAGCTCCCTCTACACTGTCCCCATCACATTAAAATTTCCTGGGTCAGGGACCCAAGTCTTCTCTGACTGAAATTGCCAATTCTGCATCTGATCAATGCTTGAGCTCAACTAAGCCATAGCGGAGACACATCGATCCTGAAGCAAAAGCTGCACCCGGTCTTCTCATTCAACTCTCAAACCATTCAGAGATCAGAGCCTCTGGGTCCAAGCAGGAAATGTAGATTGATAAGTAGGAAGCATAGAGTTAGCAAAATATAATTTGCAGTGATCTAACAGTTATGTTCCCCCTTTGGGGGATCTGCAACTCTTGCTGCCTTCCAAAAAAAGTCATGTAACATGTACATACACTCAACATCCAGCCATGGAACAGACTGGTTGGAAGTGGATTGAACACGGACTTACTATTGTGTCAGGCGAGTTAAGGGTGGGAGCAGAGGCAGCCTCACCAAGGACTCACTTTCCCCACACCTGCCGCAGTGTAAAGGAAAATCCCCAGCTCTGTGTCTACAGCAACTTCTCACTCTGCTTCTAGGTGGACACTGACTAGTTTGTGCTTTGATTAAAGAGAGATCCTATCACACCCAATCTCCATACTGTGGGACCCGAGTCCCAAAACTAATAAAAATACAAGAATTAAACACGCAGGAACCAGAGGACGGATCCATTAAAGGCTCAGATTAATGGGTGTAAGGAGTTTAAAACACAAGCTGGTACTTTGTCAGAATCTTGGGCTGTGCTAAAACAAGGACCGAGGGAAACCACAGGCATAATTTTGCAATCACTTTCCTCTCAAAACAACCGTCATCTTTAGTGAAGCACCCAACAAGGCGGTCACAGACGTGACACTTTATTCAGCCCAGTCTTCAATGTCCATCATCTCGCATTCAAGGCAAACTTCTGAGTTGCAATTAAAACTCATTTGTACATTGGCAAATCACTTAGAGAAAACTTTAAAAAGTTTCAATATTTCGCTCTTTCCAGGATTAAAATTTCCAGGATTAAAATCTTGCCCTCTGAATCCCTTGAGTATTTCACAATAAATCACTCCACCCTGAACCAGCTCACTAATCTTCAACCTTGCACATCTTGAACCGTTGCTCACTTCCATGGGATGGGGTGGGGTTAAGGAGTTTCAGTTCTTTGTTATTCCTCCTCCTCCTCTTCCTCATCATCATCTTCATCATGGCAGTGTGTAATTTCTTGTGGGGTTTGTGGGAAAAGGTTGGGGGGTTTGATTTCGCTGATTGACCGGGTCAGTTGGTACCGTTTGTACTCGGACTCTTTAATATCCATGGAGCTCGTCGAGCGGTTGCGAGTTGCCATTGGAGACTCAACATCATTAATATCAACGTGGCTGTGCTCCACGGTCGACTCATGAGGCATCTGAAGGACAGAGAGCAGCACAGGGAACAGATCAAGACAGGGCAGAGAGTGGGTGTGAGGGAGCGGGCACGGGGGAGCGAGGGTGGGGAGTGGGCAGAAATCATGCACAAGAGGGGGAGGATCAGACAGTGTGTAATAGAGGGACAGAACACGAGAGGATAGGCAGAGTGTGTGAAGGACAGACCAAGAGAAGAGATAGAAAAAACACAAGGAAGGGTAGGAGAAAGAGATCAGATGTGGAGTTTGAGTGTGAGTGACCGTTGCTCAGAGGGACCTCTGATTTGCAGCATGAGGGGTTGAGTTTCTGCAGCAGAACCTCACTGACAGCCTGAAACAAAACAGCCCAAGATTATGGCTTCAGCTCTTCCCCCACCTCCCCTCTCTCACTGCACAAAACTGCCTGTAACTCAGCATTAAATCTGCAATCGCACTGAGACCACAGGATGGCTGGTGTTAAACAGTAATGTCCAACTGGGGTCGGGGGAGGGCATATACTGGGGCCGTGAGGAGGGGGGGTGGGGGGGCGCGTATTCTGGGGCTGAAGCGCATTGTTGGGATAGAGCAGAGGCGTCTTTGCTCAGGGTCTCACTGCTGCACCCTCTGAAAGGCTTCCATTCTCCAACACATACTGCCAGTGAAGTAAATGTCACCTGGCCCCAGGTGTGTGTTCTTATTGCCTTCCTGTACAACAGGTATCATCAATAACAGCCCAACCAGCACCTTTCCCAGCTCACTATTCTTCATGCTCTCGGTTCCACATTTGGCTGTGGAGGAAATCACTTCAGAACTCAATACTGTCGTAGCTCTCCCTCTCTTCCCTCCACCTGCCCTCCACCCCCCCCCAAACACACACACTGCCCCAAAGCTGTCCTATTTCCCCCCCCCCACACACACTGCCCCAGCTTCCCTTCCCGCCACCCCCCCCACACACTGCTCCAGAGCTGTCCTATTTCCCCCCCACACACACACTGCCCCAGCTTTCCTTCCCCCCCACACACTGCCCCAGAGCTGTCCTAGCTTACCTTTCCCACACACACACACACTGCCCCAGCTTTCCTTCCCCCCCACACACTGCCCCAGAGCTGTCCTAGCTTACCTTTCCCACACACACACTGCCCCAGCTTTCCTTCCCCCCCCACACACTGCCCCAGAGCTGTCCTAGCTTACCTTCCCCCCACACACTGCCCCAGAGCTGTCCTAGCTTACCTTCCCCCCACACACACACAGACACTGCCCCAGAGCTGTCCTATTTCCACCCCCCCACCCCACACACACTGCCCCAGAGCTGTCCTATTCCCCCCCCCCACACACACTGCCCCAGAGCTGTCCTCCCCCCGCCCCACACACACTGCCCCAGAGCGGTCCTTCCCCCCCCACACACACACACACACTGCACCAGAGCTGTCCTCCCTCCTCCCCAGAGATGTCTTTTCCCCTCTCCCCAGCCCCAGAGCTGTCTTCCCCTCCCCCCAGCCCCAGAGCTGTCTTCCCCTCCGACCACACTGCCCCAGAGTTGTCCTAGTTCTTGTGTACTAAGGAGTAGGGAGCCTGACTGATCATCCTGTCCCATAGCCCAGGAACACTGGGCAGTGCTCGGGAGTAGGAACCCTCTTGGCTGATAGTGCTGTCCAACAGCATAGTGGCAGAGACAAGTAAGCACTCACCACCCTGACTGAGATTAGCGAGTTGAGCACAGACTGCAGCGCAGGACCCAATGGCCCAGTACTGCATTGGGCAGTGCATCCAACACAGCCAGTGGGTGGCCTGTGTTTGGTTCACAGGACAATCTTCAAAGGGACAAAGCAAACACTTGACGTTCTGATCAGATCTCGTGTACTCACCAAGACATGGGCAGCTCGGAAGAGGTAACTGAAGGGATAGTACAGGAGGTTGATGAAGGAGGCTGCGTACAGATCTGCATAACGCATCACCTGACTGGCAAAGAGCGTCTGACGGGAGCCACTGCGGAACAAGCTCCCCATCATCCCATAACACATGTCCATGTCGTGCGTAACTTTCTACAGGAGAGAGAACACAGCAGGGGTGAAAATATATTCAGGAAGGCCAATCTCTCATTCCTCAATCTGTTCGTGCACCGATCGCTCCCTCGAAGTCCCATTCAGGACACGGTGTATTTCTACGCAAATAGCAAAATTCCAACAATGAATCACCCAGGGAAAGCTGGTGTGGAATTATGGAGACAGCAAATTGCAGATACAAGACTACCTGCGGCTGGTTATTTATAGGGTGCACTTGGGGTGAGAGGAGTGACAGTGTGGATATCTGGGCAGGCACAGGATGAACAGACTGCACCAATCATCACTACACTCAAACGGGACTGTTCAACTACATTACGGGGGGCGGGCGGTGTTTATCACTGGTGGTGTAGAGTGTTTATCGCTGTACTCTCCCCACCCTGTACTGTATGGTGGAGCAGGAACGAGTGATGGGGAGCTCGGTGATCGGGGGAGATGGATTTGCCTGTGGGAGTGACTGAGTTCAGAACAGTGTTTTCCTCGTTGAGAGCAGGGTGTTAAGACACCGTTGCCAGTGTTGGGTGCACAGGTAGTGGTCACAGTCCACGTGGGAACCAACAACATGGAGGATGAGGAAGGATCTTGTGCAGGGAATTCGAGGAACTAAGAAAGGTAACAAAATAACACTCCAAAGCAAGCACTCCTGGGAGTGAGAGCTGTGCCACATGCTCAGGCAGAGGCAGAGAACGAGAAGTCTAATGGGACAAGTAGGTGAAGAGCAGTGCAAGTGGTGGAGCTTTAAGTCTGTGGGACGGTGGAACAGGAGGTGACGCAGGAGAGGGTCGGACTGCACCAAGAATGGTGAGAGCTGCAAAATGCTCACAGCACATGGGGGAAGCACAGAGTGAGCAGACGGGGAAGGGGTAAAGAATGCTTTGTAGAGATGCACCTTAGGACAACAATGACAAACTTATGCAAACATTGTTTGGGCCTCAGTTACAGTAGCGTGCAGGTTTGGGTCCTGTTAGAGAGCAAATTAAAGGCAGAGAGCGGACAGTGCAAATTCACCAGGATGATGCCAGAGATAGAACATTATGGTTATGATGAAATACTTGACATATTGGAGCAGAGATGGGGAAATGCAATGAAGATTTTTAAATGGTGAAGATTTTTGATAGGGAAAGACTACTTCCTCTGGTTTGGTGAGGGGGCGGGGGGGATCAGTGACAAGGAGTCATCAATTTAAATGGCTAAGAGAATGAGGAGAGAGTGCGGAGAAATGTCTTACACCGCAGGCTGTTGGAACTTGGAATGGTTTGTCACAGGGAGTTGTTGAGGCAGTGACCATTGCATCTTTTAAGGAAAAACTGGATAGATATTGAAGCAGAGGAAGATACAGGGCTATGTGGAGAGAGAGAGAGAGAGAGAGAAAGGCAGTGGGATTAATTTGGGATTAATACAGGGCTATGGAGAGAGCGGGGCAGTGGGATGAGTTTGGGATTGATACAGGGCTCTGGGGAGAGAGCAGGGCAGGTTTACACAAGAACATAAGAAATAGGAGCAGGAGTAGGCCATACAGCCCCTCAAGCCTGCTCCACCATTCAATAAAATTATGGCTGATCTGATCCTGGTCTCGGCTCCACTTCCCTGCCCTCTCCCCATAACCGTTGACTCCCTTATCATTCAAAAATCTGTCGATCTCCACCTTAAATATATTCAACGACTCAGCCTCCACAGCTCTCTGGGGTAGAGAATTCCAAAGATTCATGACCCTCAGAGGAAATTCCTCCTCATTTCTGTTTTAAATGGACGACCCCTTATTCTGAAATTATGCCCCCTAGTTCTAGATTCCCCCATGAGGGGAAACATCCTCTCTGCATCTACCCTGACAAGCCCCCTCAGAATCTTATGTTTCAATAAGATCACCTCTCATTCTTCTAAACTCCAAGGAGTATGGTCCCAGCCTGCTCAATCTTTCTTCATATGACAACCCCGTGAACCTTCTCTGAACTGCCTCCAATGCAAGTATATCCTTCCTTAACTATGACGACCAAAACTGTACGCAGTACTCCAGGTGTGATCTTATCAACACCCTGTACAGTTGGAGCAGGACTTCTCTGCGTTTATACTCCATCAGCCTTGCAATAAAAGCCAGCATTCCATTTGCCTTCCTGATTACATGCTGTACCTGCATACTAACTTTGTGTGTTTCATGCACAAGGACCCCCAGGTCCCTCTGTACCGCAGCATTTTGTAACCTCTCCCCATTTAAATAATAATCTGCTTTTTAATTTTTCTTTCCAAAGTGGATAACCTCACATTTTCCCACATTATACTCCATCTGCCAAATATTTGCCCACTCACTTAGCCTGTCTTATCCCTTTGTACATTCTTTGCGTCATCCTCACAATTTGCTATCCCACCCATCTTTGTATCATCAGCAAACTTGGCTACATTATACTCGCTCCCTTCATCCAAGTCATTAATATAAATTGTAAATAGTTGAAGCCCCAGCATCCATCCCTGCGGCACCCCACTAGTTACAATTTTCCAGCCTGAAAATGACCCATTTATCCCGACTCTCTGTTTTCTGTTAGTTAGCCAATCCTCTATCCATGCTAATACATTACCCCCAACCCTGTGAACTTTTATCTTGTGCAGTAACCTTTTATGTGACACCTTATCGAATGCCTTATCTATACTGCAGATCATTGGGGTTTTGTGGAGGCGTATCTCAACTCTCAAAGCTTTTACACAAGGGGAGAGCCCCAACCACACAATCAGTGAGAGCAGGCCCTTCTCACCTTGATCCGTCTCTGAATGGCGCTGATATCAGGACGCTCGTTGCTGCTGCTGTCCAGGTGCCTGAGGAGGAACGAACCGAGACAAGAGATTAGTCAGCGGGCAGAGTTAAATCATTAATAGCTGGAAATTCTATTGGCATGAAACAGAAGGTTCCGGGGGGGAGGGTTTATATATAGAATAACGGATACCTGGGAGAGAGTTACAGGCTGGAATCTAATCGAGGGGTTCGGGGAGTGCAGCGGCAGGTCAGAGTGCAAAGGTAACAGTTTGGTAAGTGGGAGAACTTTAAGGGTTAATCCCTTTTAAACCATTTCAAGGTTGGTGTAAATTACCAGTGACAATTTCTAGTAGCTTCTAAAGGTAAAATAAGATTACAAGTTTAAGTAAAACTGCAATATTAAACAGATAGGATTCTTGTAGGTTTAAGCAGAGACAAACAAGCAAGCTAGCATAGTTAATTGGACAGCTAGTAAAAACTGGGTCCCTAAACAGGCCAGTGGTAAGTCAGCTAGGAACAGTATAAAAAGAGGGGGCTTGGTGAAGTCTTGCTCGGAGTGCAGCGGCAGGTCAGAGTGCAAAGGTAAGAGTTTGGGCAAGTGGGAGTGGGAGGTGTTGCTTTGTCTTGTTTTCCCCACCAGCGCTGACTCCCCGACCTGGGAGGAAAAGAAAACGAAGTGTGAAGTCACAGCATGAGGCTAAGTGATTGGCGAGTAGTTTTTCATTTTTCCTTACCTTGTCAGTAAGAGCCCTTTGGCATTGTTGTCATATTAGGTTAGTTAAGGGTTAAGTCATGGCAGGAGAGCCCAGACCCGCGTCATGCTCCTCCTGTGCCATGTGGGAAATCAGGGACACTTCCAGTGCCCCTGACGACTGTGTGCAGGAGGTGTAACCAGCTGCAGCTCCTGTTAGACCGCATGGCGGCACTGGAGCAGCGGATGGATTCACTCTGGAGCATGCGCGATGCTGAGGATGTCGTGGATAGCACGTTCAGTGAGTTGGTCACACCGCAGGTAAAGATTACAAAGGCAGATAGGGGATGGGTGACAATCAAGCAGAGCAGGAGTAGGAAGGTAGTGCAGGAGTCCCCTGCGGTCATCTCCCTCCAAAACAGATATACCGCTTTGGATATTGTTTGGGGAGATAGCTCACCAGGGGAAGGTAGCAGCAGCCAAGTCCATGGTACCGTGGCTGGCTCTGCTGCACTGGAGGGCAGGAAAAAGAGTGGAAGAGCGATAGTGATAGGGGATTCTATTGTAAGGGGGATAGATAGGCGTTTCTGCGGTCGCAACTGAGACTCCAGGATGGTATGTTGCCTCCCTGGTACAAGGGTCAAGGATGTCTCGGATCGGCTGCAGGGCATTCTGAAGGGGGAGGATGAACAACCTGTTGTCATGGTGCATATAGGTACCAACGATGTAGGTAAAAAGCAGGATGAGGTCCTAAAGCTGAATTTAGGGAGCTAGGAGTTAAATTAAAAAGTAGGACCTCAAAAGGTAGTAATCTCAGGATTGCTACCAGTGCCACGTGCCAGTCAGAGTAGGAATCGCAGGATAGCTCAGATGAATACGTGGCTTGAGGAGTGGTGCAAGAGGATTCAAATCCTGGGACATTGGAACCGGTTCTGGGGGAGGTGGGACCAGTACAAACCGGACAGTCTGCACCTGGGCAGGACCAGAACCAATGTCCTAGGGGGGAGTGTTTGCTAGTGCTGTTGGGGAGGGGTTAAACTAATATGGCAAGAGGATGGGAACCTATGCAGGGAGACAGAGGTCAATAAAATGCAGGCAGAAGCAAAAGATAGAAAGGAAAATAATAAAAGTGGAGGGCAGAGAAACCCAAGGCAAAAATCAAAAAGGGTCACATTAAAGCAAAATTCTAAAGGGACAAAGTGTTAAAAAGACAAGCCTGAAGGCTCTGCCTCAATGTGAGGAGTATTCGTAATAAGATGGATGAATTAACTGTGCAGGCAGCTATTAACGATTATGATATAATTGAGATTACGGAGACACAGCTCCAGGGTGACCAAGGCTGGGAACTCAACATCCAGGAAGGATAGACAGAAAGAAAAGGAGGGGTAGCGTTGCTGGTTAAAGAGGAAATTAATGCTATAGTAAGAAAGGACATTAGCTTGGATGATGTGGAATCTGTATGGGTAGAGCTGCGGAATACCAAAGGGCAGAAAACGCTAGTGGGAGTTGTGTACAGATCACCAAACAGTAGTAGTAAGGTTGGGGATGGCATCGAACAAGAAATTAGGGATGTGTGCATTAAAGGTACAGCAGTTAGCATGGGCGACTTTAATCTACATATAGATTGGGTTAACCAAGTTGGTGGCAAAGCAGTGGAGGAGGATTTCCTGGAGTGTATTAGGGATGGCTTTCTCGACCAATATGTCGAGGAACCAACTAGAGGGCTGGCCATCCAAGACTGGATGTTGTGTAATGAGAGAGGACTAATTAGCAATCTTGTGCGAGGCCCCCTGGGGAAGAGTGACCATAATATGGTAGAATTCTTTATTAAGATGGAGAGTGACACAGTTAATTCAGAGACTAGGGTCCTGAACTTAAGGAACGGTAACTTTGATGGTATGAGACATGAATTGGCTAGAATAGACTGGCAAATGATACTTAAAGGGTTGACAGTGGATAGGCAATGGCAGACATATAGATTACATGGATGAACTTCAACAATTGTACATCCCTGTCTGGAGTAAAAGTAAAAAGGGGAAAGTGGCTCAACCGTGGCTAACAAGGGAAATTAAGGACAGTGTTAAATCCAAGGAAGAGGCATATAAATTGGCCAGAAAAAGCAGCAAACCTGAGGATTGGGAGAAATTTAGAATACAGCAGAGGAGGACAAAGGGTTTAATTAAGAGGGCGAAAATAAAGTACGAGAGGAAACTTGCCGGGAAAATAAAAACTGACTGCAAAAGCTTCTATAGATATGTGAAGAGAAAAAGATTAGTGAAGACAAACGTAGGTCCTTTGCAGACAGAATCAGGTGAATTTATAATGGGGAACAAAGAAATGGCAGACCAACTGAACAAATACTTTGGATCTGTCTTCTCTAAGGAAGACACGAATAACCTTCCGGAAATACTAAGGGTTCAAGGGTCTAGCAAAAAGGAACTGAAGGAAATCCTTATTAGTCAGGAAATTGTCTTAGGGAAATTGATGGGATTGAAGGCCGATAAATCCCCAGGCTGCATCCCAGAGTACTTAAGGAAGTGGCCCTAGAAATAGTCGATGCATTGGTGATCATTTTCCAACATTGTATTGACTCTGGATCAGTTCCTATGGACTGGAGGGTAGCTAATGTAACACCACTTTTTAAAAAAGGAGGGAGAGAAAAAACGGGGAATTATAGACCGGTTAGCCTGACATCGGTGGTGGGGAAAATGTTGGAATCAATTATTAAAGATGAAATAGCAGCGCATTTGGAAAGCAGTGACAGGATCGGTCCAAATCAGCATGGATTTATGAAAGGGAAATCATGCTTGACAAATCTTCTAGAATTTTTTTGAGGATGTAACTAGTAGAGTGGACAAGGGAGAACCAGTGGATGTGGTGTATTTGGACTTTCAAAAGGCTTTTGACAAGGTCCCACACAAGAGATTAGTGTGCAAAATTAAAGCACATGGTATTGGGGGTAATGTATTGACGTGGATAGAGAACTGGTTGGCAGACAGGAAGCAGAGAGTCGGAATAAACGGATCCTTTTCAGAATGGCAGGCAGTGACCAGTGGGGTGTCGCAGGGTTCAGTGCTGGGACCCCAGCTATTTACAATATACATCAATGATTTAGATGAAGGAATTGAACGTAATATCTCCAAGTTTGCAAATGACACTAAGCTGGGTGACAGTGTGAGCTGTTAGGAGGATGCTGAGAGACTGCAGGGTGACTTGGATGGGTTAGGTGAGTGGGCAAATGCATGGCAGATGCAGT
Organism: Pristiophorus japonicus; assembly: GCF_044704955.1. Lineage (NCBI taxonomy): Eukaryota > Metazoa > Chordata > Chondrichthyes > Pristiophoridae > Pristiophorus > Pristiophorus japonicus. Next base: position 227,642,367 of record NC_091979.1, on the reverse strand, counting down.
ATAATGTGGATAAATGTGAGATTGTCCACTTTGGTGACAAAAACAGGAAGATAGATTATCTGAATGGTGACAGATTAGGAAAAGGGGGAGGTGCAACGAGACCTGGGTGTCATGGTACATCAGTCATTGAAGTTTGGCATGCAGGTACAGCAGGCGTTGAAGGCGTTCATAGCTAGAGGATTTGAGTATAGGAGCAGGGAGGTCTTTACTGCAGTTGTACAGGGCCTTAGTGAGGCCTCACCTGGAATATTGTGTTCAGTTTTGGTTTCCTAATTTGAGGAAGGACGTTCTTGCTATTGAGGGAGTACAGCGAAGGTTCACCAGATTGATTCCTGGGATGGCAGGACTGACATATGAGGAGAGACTGGATCAACTGGGCTTGTATCCACTGCAGTTTAGATGAATGAGAGGGGATCTCATAGAAACAAATAAAATTCTGACAGGATTGGACAGGTTAGAGGCAGGAAGAATGTTCCCGTTGCTGGGGAGTTTCAGAACCAGGGGTCACAGGCTAAGAATAAGGGGTAAGCCATTTAGGACCGAGATGAGGAGAAACTTCTTCACTCAGAAAGTGGTTAACCTGTGGAATTCTCTGCCGCAGAAAGTTGTTGAGGCCCGTTCGTTAGATATATTCAAAAGGGAGTTAGATATGGCCCTTACGGCCAAAGGGATCAAGGGGTATGGAGAGAAAGCAGGAAAGGGGTACTGAGGTTGAATGATCAGCCACGATCTTATTGAATGGCGGTGCAGGCTCGAAGGGCCGAATGGCCTGCTCCTGCACCTATTTTCTATGTTTGTATGTTAACATCTAAGAGCCGAGTGAATCTCAGAGGTGCCCTGTAATCATTCCATGTAGCTATTTATTTTAATATCTAATGCGAAGCGAATGAGCTGTTTAATCAGTTATCAGTAGCCTGGTTTATTTACAATCACCCCCTGCTCCTCCCGGCCCCTCCCTCCAAGAAACCTGCTGATACTCACTTGTACAGTTCAGCCAGAAACACATCCAGGCTCTGCAACTCCTCAAACAAAGCTGGAAAAGAAAGGAGAGTCACTGCTGGGCTACAGAAAACACGCGGGGAGGTCATGCAGGGCGGCGGGGTGGGGCCGCAGAGGGTGGGTTGTGGGGGGGCACAGTTCCCAGTGTCCCGAGGGGTCGCTGGTCTCAGGAGAGAAAACTGAAGGAAAACAGGCGCCAGATTGAGCGAGGACGACCCAGCACCGGCTCACCGGAAAGCCGAGGAGTTAATGTTAGTCGGTCTGTGCCGCACTTACTGCTCTTGTCGGTCCAGACATGCAGCTCCTGTGCGAGCTCTGGGATGACCAGGAACGTTCTCCAGCCCTGTCGCTTCTTCGATTTCAGGATGTCGCCAAAGATGTGATCGCCGATGTACAGAATGTCTTTGCCTTTCGCACCCAATAGGTCGCCCATAATATCCGAAGAACCTGAAAAACAGCCCGCCAGAAATCAGACGTCATCTCCCTTTCACCTTTGACCTGTCAGGTTCACTGACATTATTGGGTTCAGCATACTAGACATCTCTGTAGTGATTTCAGGCAACTCGGAGTCCCCTGAAGAGACAGTTAAAGGGAATCGCCACTCTCAGGCATCCCCCCTCCACAGCCCAGACCGCCCCGCCCCACCCTACCCCTCACCATTTCTCCCAGTCCGTTAGTCCCGGTTGGGGTACAGCTTTCCCTGGGATTAGTCACTCTCCAGGTGCTCATTCCTCACACTGATGGGGCTTTGCGGATTGGCTAATCCAGGCTGGAGAACCCAGCAATTAGCCTCCGCACCCTGACTGGGAGGGAAGGAGGGAAATTAAAGTGATTTATAGCGTCACCAAACTCTGGCCAGAGAGAGCAATGCCCCACACTGGCAGGACACAGGATGTAGTGTGGCACAGGTTCGTGCAGAGACCGATGAACACTCTCCCCTCGGTCCCTTCCAGTGGGCCCAAAGTCCGGCAACTGGTAACCGGGAGTGAAAGCAAAGTGCTGGACACTCACCTCCAGAGTACACAATCCCGTGCTGCAGAGGTCCCGTATGTGTCCCGATCTTCAGGTGGCCCGTCGACTGTACAAACAAACAAAAGTGAAATGCAAACTGGATCTCTGTCGGAGAATTCGCTCCCCCAACCCTGACACAGCCACCTCCCCTGGACGGAGGATGGCCAGATCTTTCCGTAACTAACCCAGCTTGTCAAAGATTGTCAGAGACGGATTGTCAGAGATCAGACTCGTATTCAGTCTCCACACCTGGAGAATGCAGTCAGTTTCACCGTAACAATACACAGAATCATGCGGCACAATTTCAAAGTTTGCAGATGACCACAAAACTCAGAAATGTAGTGAACAGTGAGGTGGACGGCGGAGGATAGAGACAGGCTGGTGGAATGGGCAGACACGTGGTAAATGAAATTTAACGCAGAAAAGTGTAAAGTGATACATTTTGGCAGGAAGAATGAGGAGAGGCAATATAAACTAAAGAGTACAATCCTAAAGGGGGTGCAGGAACAGAGAGACCGGGGGAATATGTGCACAAATCGTTGAAGGTGGCAGGGCAGGTTGAGAACTTTTTGTTTCCAGTGGCAAAAGGGCCGGTTATCAGCCTCTGGTTACCGATCCTCCTGCCACTGGGAACAGTGTCTTCCTATTTACGATCAAATAACCTCATGATTTTAAATACCTCCATCAAATCTCCTCTTAACCTTCTCTGCTCTAAGGCGAACAACCCCAGCTTCTCCATATAGCTGAAGTCCTGCATCCCTTGGTACCAGTCCCGTAAATCCCCCCTGCACCCTCTCCAAGGCCACGACATCCTTCCAATCCTTCCAGAATTGAACACAACACTCCAGTTGAGGCCTAACCAGTGTTTTAGAAAGGTTTAGCATAACTTCCTTGCCTTTGTACTCTCTGCTTTTGTGTATAAAGCCAAGGTTTTCGTGTCCGGCACAGTCATTCAATTTCGTTATCCTGAGCAAGAAAGAAATGGCCCAGAAATGTCGTCTGTTGCGGAGTCGTGTCCCTGCGTAGAGTCCCTGATCCCTATCCGACTGCTCGCTATCCTCACTGCACTGTGGATTCAGTGTGCGTGCTCATTCAACCCCCACCCAAAATAATAAACTGAGCTTTAATCCGCACTTACCTTGTCCACTTGTCGCAGGACCGTCCCCTCACTAAAAAACAGCGGCTTCCGAGCATCCACTACAACCAGGTCGAAGTACGACTGCCAGGGGCGGTGGGCAGTTCCGGGCTGCAACAAAACAAACAAAGTCAGCAAGTGCTGCGACCCACCGGGCCACACCACATCTAAAGAGCGAGGGGAGGAACAGACACACTGATCACACATGGAAACCCAGGGAATAGCAAACACGGCAGCCAACCTGCGCACAGCAAGCTCCCACAAACAACAGTGCGATACTCTATTTCAGCGATGCTGATCGACGCCGCTCTCCCGTCCTCCAACTTACAATAGAACTCAAATATCATTTATAAACCTACACTATTTAGTCGCCACATTTCCCTCAGATCCATCCCATCGGCTCCCCCACTTTGTTCTCCTGTAGTTTAACTTCACTAATGCTTCCTTTTATTTAAGGTGTCAGCCATGGCTCAGTGGGTAGCACTCTCGTCTCTGAGTCAGAAGGTTATGGGTTCAAGTCCCACTCCAGGGACCTGAGCACAAAAGTCCAGGCGGACGCTCCAGTGCAGTACTGAGGGCGCGCTGCACTGTCGGAGGGGCAGTACTGAGGGAGTGTTGCATTGTCGGAGAGGCAGTGCTGCATTGTCGGAGAGGCAGTGCTGCATTGTCGGAGGGGCAGTACTGAGGGCGCGCTGCACTGTCGGAGAGGCAGTACTGAGGCAGCGCTGCATTGTCGGAGAGGCAGTACTGAGGGCGCGCTGCACTGTCGGAGAGGCAGTACTGAGGCAGCGCTGCATTGTCGGAGGGGCAGTACTGAGGGCGCGCTGCACTGTCGGAGGGGCAGTACTGAGGCAGCGCTGCACTGTCGGATTAGATGTTAAACCAAAGCACTGTCTGCTCCCTCAGGTGGACGCAAAAGATCCTATGGCACTATTTTGAAGAGAGCAGGGGAGTTATCCCTGGTCTCCTGGCCAATATTTATCTCTCAATCAACATAAAAAAAACAGATTATCTGGTCATTGTCACATTTCTATTTGAGGGAGCTTGCTGTCGTGTTTCCTACAGTACAACAGTGACTATACTTCATTGGCTGTAAAGCACTTTGAGATGACCAGAGATATGAAAGGCGCTATAGAAATTCAAGTTCTTTCTTTCTGTCACTCATCTCACTTTTAATTTACCTCCTCCCCAAAATCCCGTTCTTTTGTAAACATAGTCCTGGTTAAATATCTGCTGCAAATTCCATGTATCCTCACTTAACTCAGTGTCCTCTCCCCCGGATTCCACCTAACATTTAACAATTCTCTTTTATACTGTACGAGTATTCTAAAATCTGTTTTTTTAATACTCAGATTTTCTCATTCTCCCTCCTTGATTTCCTCATCCCTTTCTTGACCATTTTCCTTAATTTATCATAATTTCTCTTATTTTCATACCTCTTGGCCCAGGTACCCTGTGTCTAATCTCATTTATCCATGGCATTCTGAAATTTGTAGTAGTCTTCATTTATTTTATATATATATTATATATTATATATATATAAAAATATATAATATATACATACATACAACAGCCCTGGGAGCCAATTTCTCTCCCCATCCCCGACTTTTCTAAAACCTGCCCTGTTCCCTGGTTTTTGGAGAATGAACGTTATGTGGTGGTCACCAATCCCAAGGTGCTTTACCTACATTTAACTTCTCTAACTGAATCAAGCTACGCCTCTCCTCCTGGACTCGAACAAACTGATCGAGAAAGGAGTCCTGAACAGATTTAAGGAATACCACTGCCGTTGTCCATTTACCGCCGCCCCGCCACACGCCCGGGTAAACACAATCTCCCAGAACAGTCATTGTTATTCCTACTCATCCACCCACTCGGCTGACAGATTGCTTTTCCCACTTCCCTGCTACAATTCCACACACACGTCACCTACCTTGGGGCCATGTGCAAAATCAAACATGTACGTCATGATTTTCTGTAAAAGAAAGAACGAACGAATCACCGAAACATCAGCAACACAGCTGGAACTGGAGAGTACCCAAGGTCGACACTTCCCAGGGGGGCGCAGGAAGAGAGATGGGGGGGGCGCGGGAAGAGAGAAGGGGGGGCGCGGGAAGAGGAAGAGGAGAGGGAGATTAGGTTGGGGGGGGGGGGGGGGGGGGAAGTGACGAGATAGGGAAAAGAGAGAGAGAGAGAGACTGGTGGAGGGGGGAGGGGGTTTGAAGAGAGAGACTGGGGATGCAGGGGGGGGGGGGGGGGGGGGGAAGACGGGCTGTCTCCATTCCGCACTGGTCTTGGGGCACTCGCAGACAGGCCACTGCACCACCTCAGACTGCGCCCAGTCAGGCTGCTGCCTGCAGAGGCCGATAGAAGCCATGAAAATTTGCCCATGTGCTGTTAGAAGAATAAGGATCATTCTATTAAAGGTTAAAACAACCTCAGCTTCCCATTGGAGACTGAAGGATGCTGGGCATCTCACTGCTTGATCGATGCAGTTATTTGCATTATGCTGCATGAATAAAATCTTGGTGTTAACATCAGTCTCCTTGCACATCTCGAGCTTGCTGAAAGGTGCTGTTCTGTGCCTCTGCTCAGTCACAAATTCTGGAATCCAACCAGTGCGGATTTGTTAATGCTGTCAGCCAAAGGAAAAATGGTTTAAAGATGGTAAATTGGCTAGTTCAGGAGCCAGCCCTGAATCCAGACTGTGAAGGAACATGCTGGGAACAGATGGAAAAGAAAGTTTTTTCATTTACAGCACGGATTCAAGGAATGTGCACAAAACTGATCAAAGAGGTAATTAACCCCTTCTGGACATTTCGCTCTGACACACTCACTGAGCTCCCTCTCAGAGTTTACACAGCCTCAGCTCTCGACAGCCTGGCGCCCCACTTCACAGGACAACAGCACTGGTGACAACCACAGCCCAGCGTTAGCACAAGGTACGTCACGCACAGCTCACGGATGGACAGGTCAGAGTGTGCCGTCACTAGTCCCAGTGAGCGAGTACTCACATTGGTGTAGGTGTAATCGCTGTTTGTGACCAAAAACACTTTGCCAACTTCGTTCATCCTGCTTAGCAGCAGCGCCAGCTTTGGCTGAAAGAGAAACAAAGCTTAGCGTCAAACACCGCCCGGCTCCCCCAAACCACCCCACCCACCCAGCTCTCCTTCTCCCCTCCCCAGCCCCGTCCGGCTCCCCCCACCCCTCAGGGATCTGTGCACCTGGGTGTCATGGTACATCATTCATTGAAGGTTGGCATGCAGGTACAGCAGGCGGTTAAGAAAGCAAATGGCATGTTGGCCTTCATAGCGAGGGGATTTGAGTACAGGGGCAGGGAGGTATTACTACAGTTGTACAGAGCCTTGGTGAGGCCACACCTGGAGTATTGTGTACAGTTTTGGTCTCCTAACTTGAGGAAGGACGTTATTGCTATTGAGGGAGTGCAGCGAAGGTTCACCAGACTGATTCCCGGGATGGCGGGACTGACATATCAAGAAAGACTGGGTCAACTGGGCTTGTATTCACTGGAGTTCAGAAGAATGAGAGGGGATCTCATAGAAACGTTTAAAATTCTGATGGGTTTAGACAGGTTAGATGCAGGAACATTGTTCCCAATGTTGGGGAAGTCCAGAACTAGGGATCACAGCCTAAGGATAAGGGGTAAGCCATTTAGGACCAAGATGAGGAGAAACTTCTTCACCCAGAGTGGTGAACCTGTGGAATTCTCTACCACAGAAAGTTATTGAGGCCAATTCACTAAATATATTCAAAAAGGAGTTAGATGTAGTCCTTACTACTAGGGGGATCAAGGGGTATGGCAAGAAAGCAGGAATGGGGTACTGAAGTTTCATGTTCAGCCATGAACTCATGAATGGCAGTGCAGGCTCGAAGTGCCAAATAGCCTACTCCTGCACCTATTTTCTATGTTTCTATGACCTGCACTCCAAGGTCCCCCTGTTCCTTGACACGTCTCAGTGTCCTAACATTTATTTTGTATTCCCTCGCCTTGTTAGAATCATAGAAATTTACAGCACGGAAGGAGGCTATTTCGGCCCATCGTGTCCGCACCAGCTGACCAAGAGCTATCCAGCCGAATCCCACTTTCCAGCTCTTGGTCCGTAGCCCTGTAGGTTTCGGCACTTCAAGTGCACATCCAAGTATCTTTTAAATGTGGTGAGGGTTTCTGCCTCTACCACCCTTTCAGGCAGTGAGTTCCAGACCCACACCACCCTCTGGGTGAAGAAATTTCCTTCATATCTCCTCTAAACCTCCCTCCAATTACTTTAAATCTATGTCCCTCTGCCAAGGGAAACAGGTCCTTCCTATCCACTCTATCCAGGCCCCTCATAATTTTATGCAGCTCAATCAGTTCTCCCCTCAGCATCCCTTGTTCCAACAAAAATAGACCAAGTATCTCCACTCTTCATAGCCAAAATTCTCCAGTCCAGGCAACATTCTTGTAAATCTCCTCCGCACCCTTTCCAGTGCAATCACATCTTTCCTGTAACTGGTGATCAGAACTACACACAGTACTCCAGCTGCAGCTTAAACCATGTTCAAGCATAACCTCCCTGCTCTTGTATTATATGCCTCGACTAATAAATATGCCTTCTTAACCACCTTATCTACCTGCCATGCACTCCAAGGTTCTTTTGTCCTCTGCACTTCAGTGTCTGACCATTTAATATGTGTATTCCCTTGCCTTGTTAGCCCTCCCCAAATGCATTACCCCACACTTCTCCGGACTGAATTCCATTTGCAATTGTTCTGCCCACCTGACCAGTTCATTGATATCTTCTTGCAGTCTGCAGCTTTCTTCATCATCAACCACATGGCCTATTTTTGTATCGTCTGCAAACTTCTTAACCATTCCCCTACATTAAAGTCTAAATCATTGGTATAGAAGGGATCGAGGGATATGGGGAGAAGGTGGGGATGTGGTCGATAAGTTCAGCGTCTCTTAGTGCAGTCCGTGGGGCAGTTGAGTCGGCGGTAACTACAGGCCACTGCTATTGGTCTATCTTCTCTTTCCTCCCCTCCCCTCCCCCCACCCCCCCACCCACACCATTGGAACGTGTCAGGAACCATTCCTGCCCTTGTGCAAACAAAAGCTGATCATACCATGGCCTGTGGGACTGCCTCTCTGCAGCCTGCCTTCAAATGATCCACTTCCTGAGACTTTTAACACACAGAAAGACAGAGAACCAACACAGCACACACACTAACTTACCTCTTTAACAACATAGCTCGCCAGGTTTTCCAAAGTCTTCTCTTTCAAAGACCCCTAAATAAAATGCGAGAGTCAGAAGATGGGTACTGCAATGCAGTCTGATGTGTGGAGAAAGCACCGCTCTAACAGAGTCACTTAACTGTAGATAGATGTAATTTATAAAACTGTTAAACATTAGATTGTGCTGCTAGATTTGGTACAAGTAATCATTCTCTTTGGTTATAAAGATCACCGGGGCAAGATCTACTTCACTACTGTAATATTCTGAAATGCTGCACTTCTCCTTTACACCACTTCATGGCAGCATTTGATTGTAGATCTGCATGTACAAGAGTGGATGTGTGCACAGCATATCTGTGGGAGACTGATTTAGGAGTGTGCGTGAGTGAGTGAGAGAGAGAGAGAGAGAGAGAGGTAAGAGTTGAGAGGTGAGAGTGAGTGAGAGGTGAGAGTGAGAGTGAGAGAGGTGAGAGTGAGAGTGAGTGAGGTGAGTGAGAGGAGAGAGAGCGAACGAACATGTGGATGTCAAATGAGTTCATCAACAGACGAGACCACGAAGCCTTGATCAAATAAATCTATTGATTATCCGGTGTCCTGGCCAATATATATCCCTCAACAAACATCACTAAAACAGTTTATCTGGTTATTTAATGCCTTGCTGTGCATAAATTGGTTGCCATGTTTCCATGATTACACTTTGCAAGTACTTCATTGCCTGTGAAGCACTTTGTGACACCCTGAGGTTGTAAAAAGGGTTGTATAAATGTAAGCCATTATACCCATCTCATCCAGGTTGCAGTTGATGATTTCTGGTCAACAATCAATCAGATACTGAATAGAATCTAGAAGTGTTTTAAACCAGATTAGTTACCTTGTAGTGGACCCAGTCAACAGCTTCCCGCACATCCTGGAACATACTCTTAAAGGACATGAAGAGATCGCCATCTTTAAATCCGGTTTCACAGCTGTGTGAAAAGAGCATCAGATGAGGCAAACTCCCTTAGACACCAGCATCCAGGAGAACACACAATAAGACATCTCGGAAATCAGCAAGCAGATTCCATTGCTAAACCCTGTACAATCTGCTTCATCATGGACTCCAGAAAGAGCGAGGGGGGGGGGGGGGTGCAGAGAGAGAGAAAGGGACAGAGAGAGAGAGAGCGCGCGCGAGGAAGAGAGAGAGCGAGAGAGCGCGCGCGCGAGGGAGAGAGAGAGAGAGAGAGAGCGCGCGCGAGGGAGAGAGAGAGAGAGAGAGCGCGCGCGAGAAAGTAAGAGAGAGAGAGAGAGAGCGCGAGCGAGGGAGAGGGAGAGGGGGGGAGGGAGAGAGGGAGAGGGAGGAACAGAGAGAGAGGAACAGAGAGAGAGAGGAACAGAGATAACAGAGAGAGAGGAAGAGAGAGAGAGAGACAGAGACAGAGACAGAGACAGAGACAGAGACAGAGACAGAGACAGAGACAGAGAGAGAGAGAGAGAGAGAGGAACAGAGAGAGAGAGGAAGAGAGAGAGACAGAGAGGAGAGGAAGAGAGAGAGAGAGGAGGAAGAGAGAGAGAGAGGAGGAAGAGAGAGAGAGAGGAGGAAGAGAGAGAGAGAGAGAGAGAGAGAGAGAGACACAGAGAGAGAGGGAGGGAGGGAGGGGGAGAGAGAGAGAGGGAGGGAGGGAGGGGGAGAGAGAGAGAGGGAGGGAGAGAGAGAGGGAGGGAGAGAGGGAGGAAGAGAGGGAGGGAAGAGAGGGAGGGAAGAGAGGGACAGACAGACGGACGGACACAGACGGGTGTGTGCTTGTTCCCGACCAGGCCGATGCTCACCTTGTGTATCGAGGGCAATTGGTGAAAAAATCAACCAGGCAAGCAAACAGGTAGGTCTCTGTGGAGAGAGACAGACAGTGAGAAATGAACTCAGAACAGACGCCCTTAGCACCTAAAACAGCAGCATAGAGCATCAGAAAGGAGGGATTCAAATTCCTGGAACATTGGAACCGGTTCTGGGGGAGGTGGGACCAGCACAAACCGGCCGGTCTGTACCTGGGCAAGACCGGAACCAATGTCCTAGGGGGAGTGTTTCCTAGTGCTGTAGGGGAGGGGTTAAACTAATAAGGCAGGGGGATGGGAACCTATGCAGGGAGACAGAGGTAAGTAGAATGGGGGCAGAAGCAAAAGATAGAAAGAAGAAAAGTAAAAGTGGAGGGCAGAGAAACCCAAGGCAAAAAGCAAAAAGGGCCACATTACAGCAAAATTCTAAAGGGGCAAAGTGTGTTAAAAAGACAAGCCTAAAGACTCTATGCCTCAATGCAATGAGTATTCGTAATAAGGTGGACGAATTAACTGTGCAGGCAGCAAGTAACGAATGATATAATTGGCATCACGGAGACATGGCTCCAGGGTGACCAAGGCTGGGAACTCAACATCCAGGAAGGATAGACAGAAAGGAAAAGGAGGGGTAGCGTTGCTGGTTAAAGAGGAAATTAATGCAATAGTAAGAAAGGACATTAGCTTGGATGATGCAGAATCAGTATGGGTGGAATACCAAAGGGCAGAAAACGATAGTGGGAGTTGTGTACAGACCACCAAACAGTAGTAGTGAGGTTGGGGATGGCATCGAACAAGAAATTAGGGATGTGTGCAATAAAGGTACAGCAGTTATCATGGGCGACTTTAATCTACATATTGATTGGGTTAACCAAGTTGATAGCAAAGCGGTGGAGGAGGATTTCCTGGAGTGTATTAGGGATGGTTTTGAGAGACCAATATGTCGAGGAACCAACTAGAGGGCTGGCCATCCTAGACTGGGTGATGTGTAATGAGAAAGGATTAATTAGCAATCTTGTTGTGCGATGCCCCTTGGGGAAGAGTGACCATAATATGGTAGAATTCTTTATTATGATGAAGAGTGACACAGTGAATTCAGAGACTAGGATCCTGAACTTAAGGAAAGGTAACTTCGATGGTATGAGACGTGGCTAGAACAGACTGGCGAATGATACTTAAAAGGTTGACGGTGGATAGGCAATAGCAAACATTTAAAGATCACATGGATGAACTTCAGCAATTGTACATCCCTGACTGGAGTAAAAATAAAACGGGGAAGGTGGCTCAACCATGGCTAACAAGGGAAATTAAGGATGGTGTTAAATCCAAGGAAGAGGCATATAAATTGGCCAGAAAAAGCAGCAAACCTGAGGACTGGGAGAAATTTATAATTCAGTAGAGGAGGATAACAGGTTTAATTAGGAGGGGGAAAAGAGAGTATGAGAGGAAGCTTGCTGGGAACATAAAAACTGACTGCAAAAGCTTCTATAGATATGTGAAGAGAAATAGATTAGTGAAGACAGACATAGGTCCCTTGCAGTCAGATTCAGGTGAATTTATAATGGGGAACAAAGAAATGGCAGACCAGTTGAACAAATACTTTGGTTCTGTCTTTACGAAGGAAGACACAAATAACCTGCCGGATGTACTAGGAGACAGAGGGTCTAGTGAGAAGGGTGAACTGAAGGAAATCCTTATTAAGCGGGAAATTGTGTTATGGAAATTGATGGGAATGATGGCCAATAAATCCCCGGGGCCTGATAGTCTGCATCCCAGAGTACTTAAGGAAGTGGCCCTAGAAATAGTGGATGCATTCCAACAGTCTATCGATTCTGGATCAGTTCCTATGGACTGGAGGGTTGCTAATGTAACACCACTTTTTAAGAAAGGAAGGAGAGAGAAAACGGGTAATTATAAACCAGTTAGCCTGACATCAGTAGTGGGGAAAATGTTGGAATCAATTATTAAAAGGTGAAATAGCAGCGCATTTGGAAAGCAGTGATAGGATAGGTCCAAGTCAGCATGGATTTATGAAAGGGAAATCATGCTTGACAAATCTTCTAGAATTTTTTGAGGATGTAACTAGTAGAGTGGACAAGGGAGAACCAGTGGATGTGGTGTATTTGGACTTTCAAAAGGCTTTTGACAAGGTCCCACACAAGAGATTGGTGTGCAAAATTAAAGCACATGGTATTGGGGGTAATGTACTGACGTGGATAGAGAACTGTTGGCAGACAGGAAGCAGAGAGTTGGGATAAATGGGTCCTTTTCAGTACGGCAGGCAGTGACTAGTGGGGTGCCGCAGGGCTCAGTGCTGGGACCCCAGCTATTTACAACATACATTAATGATTTAGATGAAGGAATTGAGTGCAATATCTCCAAGTTTGCAGATGACACTAAGCTGGGTAGCAGTGTGAGCTGTGAGAAGGACGCTAAGAGGCTGCAGGGTGACTTGGACAGGTTAGGTGAGTGGGCAAACGCATGGCAGATGCAGTATAATGTGGATAAATGGGAGGTTATCCATTTTGGGGGCAAAAACACAAAGGCAGAATATTATCTGAATGGCGGCAGATTAGGAAAAGGGGAGGTGCAACGAGACCTGGGTGTCATGGTACATCAGTCATTGAAAGCTGCATTGAAAGCAGGTACAGCATGTGGTGAAGAAGGCAAATGGTATGTTCGTCTTCATAGCTAGGGGTTTTGAGTATAGGAGCAGGGAGGTCTTACTGCAGTTGTACAGGGCCTTGGTGAGGCCTCACCTGGAATATTGTGTTCAGTTTTGGTCTCCTAATCTGAGGAAGGTCATTCTTGCTATTGAGGGAGTGCAGCAAAGGTTCACCAGACTGATTCCTGGGATGGCAGGACTGACATATGAGGAGAGATTGGATCGACTGGGCCTGTATTCACTGGAGTTTAGAAGGAGAGGGGATCTCATAGAAACATATAAAATTCTGACGGGACTGGACAGGTTAAATGCAGGAAGAATGTTTCCGATGTTGGGGAAGTCCAGAACCAAGGGATAAGGATAGGCCATTTAGGACTGAGATGAGGAGAAACTTCTTCACCTTGAGTTGTTAACCTGTGGAATTCCCGACCGCAGAGAGTTGTTGATGCCAGTTCATTGGATATATTCAAGAGAGAGTTAGATACGGCCCTTACGGCTAAAGGGATCAAGGGGTATGGAGAGAAAGCAGGAAAGGGATACTGAGGTGAACAATCAGCCATGATCTTATTGAATGGTGGTGCAGGCTCGAAGGGCCGAATGGCCTACTCCTGCACCTATTTTCTATGTTTCTATGAAAGGAAAGCAAGGGGGGAAATACTGTAAGATATTGAGTGATCAATATCCGTCACCAAGGAAAGCAGGGGGGAAATACTGAGAGATATTGAGTGATCAAAGGCTGGGGAAGCTTTTCATAGCCTTTGCCAGCATGGAACGGAAATGCTGAGAAGGCAGCTCGGATCAGTGGCTTATCATAGCATCGAGCTGGACACAAGCATGGGACTGTCCATTGGTCGCTAAAGTATGGTGTGTACCTTCAAGGCATCCTCCTATCTCCCAACAGCTGGTCAGAATGTCACTGACTGAAGTCTGCGGTACGGTGTGCTGCAAGAGGCAAAATGCCAACTCAAGAATGATACAGCTGTCTACCTGAAGGAGGTCTGTACAAGGGCCTGAATACAGAGCTCCTGTATCTTGCTGACAGCTCCAGCAATGAGCAGCTTGTGAAACATGAAGCAGTGGCCGTTCCCCACAAGACATCATCAGAGTCAGACCAACAGGATGCTGGGATTTCCCCCAGGATTTCTGGGACTGCGAGCTAGGATTCCACCAGTTTGTAATTAGGGTCACTGGTTTATAGTGAACTCTAAGCCAAATTTCACTTTACACGAGATTGCAGGATTTTTGTACATTTTGATATCACATTCCACGATTCCAGTCACACTTCTGTGAAACTGCCAACCAGTGACCTCAATAACTTTCACATCCTCCCCTCTCCTCTCGGGGCACTGATTGTGATTCACTCCAACTTACAAACATAACTTTGCTCCCTCTGCTTCCCTCAACACCCCAAGTCCTCCTCAAGACCTACTCTGCCCCCTCCCGCCCCCCCACATCTCCCCCCACCCAACCCCCAAATCCTCCTCCTCCTCCCCCCCTCAAAATCCTCCTCCTCCTCCCCCCCCCTCAAAGTCCTCTCCTCCCCCCCTCAAAGTCCTCCTCCTCCTCCCCCCCTCAAAGTCCTCCTCCTCCTTCCCCCCCTCAAAGTCCTCCTCCTCCTCCTCCCCCCCTCCCTCAAAGTCCTCCTCCTCCTCCTCCTCCTCCTCCCCCTCCCCCTCCTCAAAGTCCTCCTCCTCCTCCTCCTCCTCCCCCCCCTCAAAGTCCTCCTCCTCCTCCTCCTCTCCCAAACATCAGAAATGAGGAACATACCGGGCAGATTGAAAAGTGTGTTGAGGATGTAGAAGCGTTCGGTGTCATCCCGCTGAATAAATTTGTTTGGATACTGTTCCCTTATTTCTGGGCTGCAAGAAAAACACACGTCATAGAATACTATTTTCTGCTCACATACAATGACAGCACTCCCTCACCATCGTAAAAGCAGGCTTCACCTCCACCAGCTCTGCCTCCCCCACACAACCGCGCTTAGCCCAGGAGTGGCCATGAACAACACGGATACAAGATGGGCCAGAGGGAATGGGCTGTGGAAACGGCCCTGCCCAGTCTGTGCACACTGTCTTCACTGGGGTCAGAGTATATGCATGCGAGAGGGAATTATTACAGGAAATAATCACTCTCAACGTTGAAAGAGTTATTTAAAATCTCGTTTCAATGCTATAATTGGTTTATTTTTGTATATATTTTATTATTTTCTGATAACACCACAGGGCTTTGGCTCCCAGGCACTGTCCAGCACGCAGTGTAATAAAGGAACCAACAGATACTCGGCACTCACCCCTTCATGAAGTTGAAGCCATGGGCACAGACCAGGATGTTGCCGTATGCATCGACCTTCAGTAGGTTCCCATACAAGGTGTCAAAAATCAGGCCCCTGCACAATGAACAAGAAAAGATCGCTTTCAATATTCATAGAAATCAGACCGTGTAACTGAGGCACACAGGCAAGAGAGGATGTTACCTACTGTGGGCCGTGGTGGGGGTGCTTCAATTGGCTACAGTTTCCTAAGCTAGGAGGAGAGAATCAGCCAGAGTTGGCACTGGCAAGCCCTATACTGTTGAGCCTTGATTACCTGGACCACATGGGCCTTTGCCACTGAGCTGCAGCATGACAAGGTAATTCCTGCAGGAAATACTCTCCGTGCTGATATTCCTACAGTACTTCACCTCCTTCATAAACACTGCACATTATACATCGCTCTGACCTCGGAATCAGCACTAAATCCAGCTATGGTCACATCCCGACAACATGGACAGCAAATTTACAGCATCTGGTTAACGCTGCACTGCACACACTGCCTTTTTGCTCTTTGCAATATTAACTTGTATAAATCTACAGAACTCTCTCCTCCCCACCCCCTCCAGGCCCGTCTCTAGGGCTGTAGAGAGGGCTTTAAACTAAATAGTAGGGGGAAGGTTGAGGTGAGCACAAATTTAAAGAGTCAAAAAGAGAAAAGGACAAGGCAACAGTGCTGGGTAGCGATAGGGGCAATGATAACCAGAGTGTGACAGGAAGGGACAGAGCGTATAAACATTAGAGTGCATAAGAACGTGGGGTCAGAGTGGGGAAAAATGGTAAAAAGATCAAATTAAAAGCTCTTTATCTGAATGCACACAGCATTCATTCGTAACAAGATAGATGAGTTGACGGCACAAATAGAAATAAATGGGTATGATCTGATAGCCATTACAGAGACGTGGTTGCAAGGTGACCAAGGCTGGATGCTGCATATTCAGGGGTATTTGACTTTTCGGAAGGATAGGCAAAAAGGAAAAGGAATTGGGTATTTCTGTTAATAAAGGATGAGATCATTGCAGTAGTGAGAAATGATATTGGCTCAAAAGGTCAAGATGTAGAATCAATTTGGGAGGAGATAAGAAATAATAAGGAAAATAAGTCACTGGTGGGAGTGGTCTATAGGCCCCCTAACAGTAGCTACACTGTTGGACACAGTATAAATCAAGAAATAATGGAGACTTGTAAGAAAGGTACTGCAATAATCATGGGTGATTTTAATCTTCATATTGATTGGACAAATCAAATTGGCCAAGGTAACCTTGAGGACGAGTTCAGAGTGTATTCGGGATAGTTTCGGTTTCTTAGAACAGTACATTGTGGAACCAACCAGGGAGCAGACTATTTCAGATCTGGTAATGTGTAATGACACCAGATTAATTAATGATCGCTGAGCAAATGATCCTCCAGGAAAGAGTGATCATAGCATGGTAGAATTTCAAATTCAGTTTGAGAGTGAGAAACTTGGGTCTCAAACCGGTATCCTGAACTTAAATAAAGGCAATTACAAATGGATGAAGGCAGAGTTGGATAAAGTAGACTGGGAAAATAGATTAAAGTGTGGGACGGTTGATGAGCACTGGTAAACATTTAGGGTAATATTTCATAACTCTCAGCGAAGATATATTCTAGTGAGAAATAAAGACGCCAAGAGAAGGATGAACCATGGCTAATTAAGGAAGTAAAGGATGGTATCAAATTGAAAACAAAGGCATACAATGTTGTGAAGATTAGTGGTAGGCCAAAGGATTGGGAACTGTTTAGAAACCAGCAAAGGACAACTAAAGAAAAATGAGAGAGAGAAGACAGATTATTAAAGTAAACTAGCAGGGAATATAAAAACAGACAGTAAGAGCTTCTATAGGTATATAAAAAGAAAGAGACTAACTAAAGTAAACGTTGGTCCCTTAGAGGATGAGACTGTAGAATTAATAATGGGAAAGGACAGAGGTACATTGAACAAATATTTTGTATCGGTTTTAACGGTAGAAGACACTAAAAGCATTCCAATAATAGATAATCAAAGGACAATAGGGGAGGGAGAAACTTAAAACAATCACTATCACTAGAGAAAAAATACTCTGTAAAATAATGGGACTAAAGATGGACAAGTCCCTTGGGCCTGATGGCCTGCATTCCAGGGTCTTAAAAGAAGTGGCTGCAGAGATAGTGGATGCATTGTTTGCAATCTACCAAAATTCCCTGGATTCTGGAGGTCCCAGCGGTATGGAAAACTGCAAATGTCATACCCCTATTTGAGAGGGGGAGTCAGAAAGCAGGAAACAATAGACCAGTTAGCCTCGCATCTGTCATTGGGAAAATGCTGGAATCCATTATTAAGTAGCTGGACATTTAGAAAATCATAATACAGTCAAGCAGAGTCAGCATGGTTTTATGAAAGGGAAATCATGTTTACAAATTTGCTGGCGTTGTTTGAGGATGCAACACACAGGGTGGATAAAGGGGAACCAGTGGATGTGGTGTATTTGGATTTCTAGAAGGCATTCAATAAGGTGCTACACAAAAGGTTATTGTACAAGCGCTCACAGGGTTGGGGTAATATATTAGCATGGATAGAGGATTAGCTAACTAACAAAAAACAGTGAGTCAGGATAAACGGGTCATTTTCCAGTTGGCAAACTGTAATTAGCGGGGTGCCACAGGGATCAGTGCTGATACCTCAACTATGTACAATCTATATTAATGACTTGGATGAAGGGACTGAGCGTAATGTAGCCAAATTTGCTGATGATACAAAGATAGGAGAGAAAGCAAGTTGTGAAAAGGACACAAAGAGTCTGCAAAGGAATTATAGATAGGCTAAGTGAGTGGGCAAAAATTTGGCAGATGGAGTATAATGTGGGAAAATGAGGTTATCCACTTTGGTAAGGAAAAACAAAAAAGCGAATTATTATTTAAATGGAGGGAGATTACAAAATTCTGCGATACAGAGGGATCTGGGGGTCCTTGTACATGAAACCAAAAAGTTAGTATGCAGGTACAGTAAGTAATTAGGAAGGCAAATGGAATGTTAGCATTTATTGCAAGGGGGATAGAGTGTAAAAGCAGAGAAGTCCTGCTAAAACTGTACAGGGCATTGACAAGACCGCACCTGGATTACTGCGTAGAGTCTTGGCCTCCTTATTTAACGAGGGATATACTTGCATTAGAGGCAGTTCAGAGAAGGCTCACTAGGTCGATTCCGGAGATGAAGGGGTTGTCGTTTGAAGAAAGGTCGAGCAGGTTATGAGGGGCTTGACAGGGTAATGCAGAGAGGATGTTTCCCCTCGTGGGGGAATCTAGAACTAGCAGGCATAGTTTCAGAATAAGGGGCCTTCCATTTAAAACTGAGATGAGGAGGAATTTCTTCTTGGGCAGAACAGGGAAGTGGAGCTGAGCTCATGATCAGATCAGACATGATCTTATTGAATGGCGGAGCAGGCTCGAGGGGCCAAATGGCCGACTCCTGCTCCTATTTCTTATGTTCTTATGTTCCTACCTGGTAGGGAAAACGGGATCGTAGACAAAGTTGCAAAGCTCCTGAGGATACCCAATGGAGATCAAGCGTTCGACAGTCAGATCAAAGCCCAGGGCCTCATATTCTGGAGATTTGTAGACTGCACCAAAACAAAAGGAGAATGTTTAATCGGGAATCCGACAATATTTAGAGAGCCTCGTGTATAGAGACCCTTAATAGCCCAGCAATCAAAAGCCATGGTGCACATATATTCAGTACAGCTGCAATCAGATGTGAAGCACATATACCCTACAGCAGCAAAACACAAGTCCAACACACTGCACTGAAGCACTGACACCTGCCACAGTGCACACACAGTAATTCACTATTTACACGAGTGGGACTGACATATCAAGAAAGATTGGATCAACTGGGCTTGTATTCACAAGTTCAGAAGAATGAGAGGGGATCTCATAGAAACGTTTAAAATTCTGACGGGTTTAGACAGGTTAGATGCAGGAAGAATGTTCCCAATGTTGGGAAGTCCAGAACCAGGGGTCACAGTCTAAGGATAAGGGGTAAGCCATTTAGGACCGAGATGAGAGGAAACTTCTTCACCCAGAGAGTGGTGAACCTGTGGAATTCTCTACACAGAAAGTTGTTGAGGCCAATTCACTAAATATATGCAAAAAGGAGTTAGATGTAGTCCTTACTACTAGGGGGATCAAGGGGTATGGCGAGAAAGCAGGAATGGGGTACTGAAGTTGCATGTTCAGCCATGAACTCATTGAATGGTGGTGTAGGCTCGAAGGGCCAAATGGCCTACTCCTGCACCTATTTTCTATGTTTCTATGATCCCTTACGGTGGGACTTGGTAAGGCACATTGTACTCTACAATGATCTCCAGAATATCGGCGCTAACTAGGGTTGCCAACCCTCCTTGATTGGCCGGGAATCTGCCCGAATCAGCATCAATCTCCTGGTGACCATTAAATTTTAATAAAACCTGAGCGCTGCTTCCAGCAACCCGGGAGAGCAGAGATTAAAATTCCCCGCCCCAGGAGCGCCCACTCGAACAACAGATGCTGATGTGAGATGCTGTAAATGGTTAATAACTGTTAGCCTGGGGTTAGGAGTCAGAACGAGGTTAAACCGTCTTAATTTTAATCAATCATTTCCAAGCCTTTTCCAATGAGCGTGTCACCGGCTGCTGGTCAGTGCCAGCCCAACACAGAGTCCGGAATCAGGGAGCTCGAGAGTGGAGGGGAGAGACTGGGGAATGGGGGCTCGGGGCTCGGAATGAAAGAGTGTGTGGAACGGGGAGCGCGGGGGGGGGGGGGGGGGGGGCTGCGGGGGAGACTGACTGGGGAATGGGGTATGTGGTTTGCCAGAGAAGAGCAGGAGCAACAACAGCAAGGTGGCGAGTGCGAGCAGCACTGAGGACAAAAAAAATCTGCAAAAGGACTTAGATAGGCTAAGTGAGTGGGCAAAAATTTGGCAAATGGGGTATAATGTTGGAAAGTGTGAGGTCATGCACTTTGGCAGAAAAAAAAAATCAAAGAGCAAATTATTTTTTAAATGGAGAAAGATTGCAAAGTGCCACAGTACAGCGGGACCTGGGGGTGCTTGTACATGAAACACAAAAGGATAGTATGCAGGTACAGCAAGTGGTCAGGAAGGCCAATGGTATCTTGGCCTTTATTGCAAAGGGGATGGAGTATAAAAGCAGGAAAGTCTTGCTACAGTTATACAGGGTATTGGTGAGGCCACACCTGGAATACTGCGTGCAGTTTTGGTTTCCATATTTACGAAAGGATATACTTGCTTTGGAGGCAGTTCAGAGAAGGTTCACTCGGTTGATTCCAGAGATGAGGGAAGGTTGAGTAGGTTGGGCCTCTACTCATCAGAATACAGAAGAATGAGAGGTGATCTATCGAAACGTATAAGATTATGAGGGGGCTTGACAAGGTGAACACAGAGGATGTTTCCACTGATGGGGGAGACTGGAACTAGAGGTCATGATCTTAGAATAAGGGGCCACCCATTTAAAAACAGAGATGAGGAGAAATTTCTTCTCTGAGAGTTGTAAATCTGCCTCGGAGAGCTGTGGAAGCTGGGACATTGAATAAATTTAAGACAGAAATCGACAGTTTCTTAAACGATAAGGGGAAGTGGAGCTGAGTCCATGATCAGATCAGCCATGATCTTATTGAATGGCGGAGCAGGCTCAAGGGGCTGTATGACCTACTCCTGTTCCTATTTCTTATGTTCTTATGTAAAATTCTGAAAGAACTGCTGCCACACAACAGTGCATGTTGGGAATAGCGGAGGCACTCTGTTCCAGCCGCAAGGAGAAGCAAATGTCAAAGTCCCTAAAAACCCGCGGCCCCCCCCCTCACCCCCCCCCCCTCTCCTCACGCCCCCCCCTCTCCCCTGCCTCCCTCCACCCTCTCCTCATGCCCCCCCCCTCCACCCACCCCCCCGGCCGGGATCCCTGCGGTGCGTCCGTTCCCGCAGAAACTGCAATCACCATTTACCTCTTCAGGAAGCAAATCAATCTGGTTCTCCAGTCGCATCCAGACACAGAGACTGCAATACACAGAATGAGCGACATGTGGGCCTGAAGCCCCTGAACACACGGCGGCGCCACACCCCACCACCCCCGCCCAAAACAGGCACACGCGCGCCCCCCCCCCCCCCCCCCCAACCTCGCATGCCTCCTCTCTCTTCCTCCCCTGCCCCCGTGGAAAACATGCAGGAGAGGAACCAAGGGACACATATCAGGCAGAGGAAAGCTGGGGCCGGGCTCCCTGTGCAGAGTGGATGTTGTGGGACCAGGCTCACCTCTCCCTGATCCCACCACAACTATCAGTGCAGGGTCGACCCAGCCCAAACACAGGCCTCCGTGTACAGGGACTCCATGGAGCAGTGACCAGTGGTGAGGTCCGAGGGATTGTGATACAGCACACATTGCCGTGTTCACACTGGGGCTTGTTTTCAAGTTTGTGAGGAGGAGCTGAGGCCCCTCTCAGCACTGTCCCAAGGGTCAGCATGTGGACCCAATTGCTTAAACAAGCCTGGTTTCCACACATTCGCAGCTGTGCCCAAACCATCTGGGATTTGATCTGGCTGCTCCCATGGACGTTACTCATTGCATAATAGCTTCCAGCAGCCTGTAAACACCAGGAACACAGAGTAAATCCATACTGCACCCTCACACACAGAATAAACCCATACAGCACCCTCACACAGAGCAGTGTAATGTAGTCAAGTTTGCTGATGATACAAAGATGGGTGGGAAAGCAAATTGTGAGGAGGACACACAAAATGTGCAAAGGGATATAGACAGGCTAAGTAAGTGGGCAAATATTTGACAGATGGAGTATAATGTGGGAACGTGTGAGATTATTCACTTTGGCAGAAATAATAGAAAAGCAAATTATAATTTAAAATGAAGAAAAATTGCAAAGCGCTACAGTACAGAGGAACCTGGGGGTCCTTGTGCATGAAACACAAAGTTAGTATGCAGGTACAGCAAGTAATCAGGAAGGCAAATGGAATGTTGGCCTTTATTTCAAGGGGGATGGAGTATAAAAGCAAAGAAATCCTGCTACAACTGTAACAGGGTATAGGCGAGGCCACACATGGAGTACTGCGTACAGTTTTGGTCTCCGTATTTAAGGAAGGAGATGCTAGCATTGGAGGCTGTTCAGAGAAGGTTCACTAGGTTGATTCCGGAGATGAGGGGGTTGACTTATGAAGATAGGTTGAGTAGGTTGGACTGAAACTCATTGGATTTCAGAAGAATGAGAGGTGATCTTATCGAAGCATACAAGATAATGCGGAGGCTTGACAAGGTGGATGCAGAGAAGATATTTCCACTCATTGGGGAGACTAGCACTAGGGGACATAGAATAAGGGGCAGGCCATTTAAAAATGAGGAGTTTCTTCTCTCAGAGGGTTGTAAAATCTATGGAATTCTCTGCCCCAGAGAGCTGTGGAGGCTGGGTTATTGAATATATTTAAGGCGGAGATATACAGATTTTTGAGCGGTAAGGGAATAAAGGGTTATGGGGAGCGAGTAGGGACGTGAGCCGAGTCCATGATCAGATCAGCTATGATCTTATTAAATGGTGGAGCAGGCGCGAGGGGCCAGCTGGCTACTCCTATTTCTTATGTTCTTATATTCTTATATTCCTTCTCACTGGAATATATTTTTGTTGAGAGTTTATGAAATATCTCCTTAAATGTTTGACACTGCTTATCAACTGTCTCACACTTTAATCTATTTTCCCAATCCACTTTAGCCAACTCTGCCTTCATACCTTTGTCACACTGCTTGTCCAGCATCCAGTACTGGATGAACAGAAATTTCCTCCAACTAAATTGCCTCCACTGCGACAGTTCTGGTCACCACATTACAGCAAAGATGTGATTGCACGCAAGAGGGTACAGAGGAGATTTACAAGGGTGTTGCCAGGACTGGAGAATTTTGGCTATTAGGAAAGATTCGATAGGCTGGGGTTGTATTCTTTGCAAGAGAGGAGGCTGAGGGGAGACTAACTGAGGTGTATAAAATTGAGGGGCATAAAATTGAGGGGCCTAGATACAGTGGATAGGAAGGACCTATTTCCCTAAGTAGAGGGATCAAAAACCAGGGGGCATAGATTTAAAGTAATTGGTAGAAGGATTAGAGGGAAGTTGAGGGGAACATTTTTCACCCAGAGGGTGGTGAGAATCTGGAACTCACTGCCTGAAAGGGTGTTAGAGGCAGAAACCCTCACAACATTTAAAAAGTACCTGGATACGCACTTAAAATGTTGTAAACGGCAAGGCTATGGGCCAAGAGCTGGAAAGTGGGATTACGCTGGATCTCTCTTTTTCGGCTGGCGCAGACACGATGTGCTGAATGGCCTCCTTCTGTGCTGTACATTTTTATGATTCTACAATTAAACATTGCAAAAACTGAAGCCATTGTCTTTGGTCCCCACCACAAACTCCGTTCCCTAGCCACCGACTCCATTCCTCTCCCTGGCAAGTATCTGAGGCTGAACCAGACTGTTTGCAACCTTGGTTTGATTTAAAAAAAAATTTTTTAAATGATCCTCCCTACTTACGACATGAACTTCGGACCACACATCCGCTCCATCACCAAGGCCACCTACTTCCAGCTTCGTGATATTGCTCGACTCCAATCCTACCTCAGCTCATCTGCTGCTGAAACCCTAATCCATGCCTTTGCATCTTGTAGACTTGACTATTTTAACACACTCCTGGCCAGCCTCCCACCTTCCACCCTCCATGAACTTGTCATCCAAAACTCCGCTGCCCATATCCTAACTCGTGTCAAGTCCTATTCACCCATCACCCCTGTGCTCGCTGACCTACATTGGCTCCCAGTTATGCAACGCCTTGATTTTAAAATTCTCATCCTGGTGTTCAAATCTCTCCATAGCTTCGGTCTCCTACCTATCTCTGTAACCTCCTTCAACCCCGAGATTTCCGCGCTGTTCCAATTCTGGTCTTTTAAGCATCCCCGATTTTAATCGCTCCAACATTGGCGGTTGTGCCTTCAGCTGCCGAGGTCCTAAGCTCCGATTCCTTCCCAAACCGCTCTGCCTCTCTCTCCTCCTTTAAGACGTTCCTTAAAATCTATCTTTTTGACCAAGCTTTTCGTCATCTGTCCTAATATCTCCTTATTATGGCTCAGTGTCAAATTTTGTTTGATAATCGCTCCTGTGAAACACCTTCTATAGTGCCTTCAACATGTTTTACTATGTTGAAGGCGCTATAGAAATGCAAGTTATTGTTGTATGGGGGTTGTACACTGCGTGTTTGGGAGTTTGAGTTACGTGAGTCTCAGTGAGAAACAATGCAGTGTTGTTATTGATCACATATTTGGGGATTTTACCCAGCTCGGAGTCAAATGTGAAACTTAACACTTTGTTTTCCATGTTTACATTTCTAACGTGACGATGAATAGAAATATCCAACAGCCACAAACGCTGTGTGATTTAAGAGTGTTGCCAATGCTGAATCACCAACACCCTCATGTAGTCGTTTGCATTTCATGGCTATTCACAGTTCCTCGTTAAATTATTTGCAGCCACTTACAGTTGGTGGTTAGGCCCCGCTAAAATAGATTGGATACCCCAGGCCTTGGCCACAGCCCAGAATAGACAAGCTTGGCAGAGCTAGTGAGTGCAAACGTCATCTCTATAGATAAACAGGTCGTATGGCACTGAACCAAGGCATCAGTTTGTTGATTCAGGTATAAAGGCAAACAGCCACGTCTCCACTGCCTCACAACAGTCTCCATGAACCAAACTGAAGTACAGTTACAGACACCAGATTAGCAGGCAGGGAACAAGCAGTCTGAGGATTCAAACTCAAGGGCAGGAAGTCCGTGACTTCAAACCAGTCATTTCAAACAGTTTTGCATATGGATCCCCTGTAAATATTGACATACTCCTGGGGATCCTCCTGTAAATACTGAGACACTCCCAGGGACCCCCCCCGTAAACACTGACACACTCCTGAGGACCCCCCTGTAAACACAGACTCTCCCAGGGACCCCCGCTGCAAATACTGACACTCCTAGGGACCCCCCCTGTAAATACTGACACACTCCCAGGGACCCCGCTGCAAATACTGACACTCCCAGGGACCCCGCTGCAAATACTGACACACTCCCAGGGACCCCCCCCCCCCCCCCCCCCCGTAAACACTGACACACTCCTGAGGACCCCCCTGTAAACACTGACTCTCCCAGGGATCCCCGCTGCAAATACTGACACTCCCGGAGACCCCCCCTGTAAATACTGACACACTCCCAGGGACCCCGCTGCTAATACTGACACACTCCCGGTGACCCCCCCCTGTAAATACTGACACACTCACTATGCTGGTGGCAGAAGTATATTTAAACTGAACAAATCCCAAAATTCTTTGAGACTGCTGACCATGTGGAGCCCCTCGGGGAGGTGGGTCCTGTTGGGCAGCCTATGTTCAAACATCATCTCCCTCACACTCGGCATCCGCTTAATTCTCCACATTTGGTGAAACCTCAATTCTAGTCTCAACACCAAAGCGGAAACCTCAGGGTACTCACCTTCTAATAAAGATAAACACAGCAGCAGGAAGCAAGTGACGCACGCAATGTTACGGAGGTGCAGGATGTGGCGCACTTAGTCATCACCGACTCTCACAGGGCGGCTGAGGTTGGAGGAAAATGTTGTGGCATATTCTGCCCACTGGACAATGGCAGTGACCTTACCACATGCCACTAAATAAATGGACAAGAGGGGCCTACCATCAGGGGCTTGCTACCCCCTGATGTTCCAACAACTCTGGCTGTCATCTCCCTAACCTTTGCCCCAGAAAGACATTACACAACCTGGTTATCAAATTTATTTTGCAAGTTTCCTTCCTGGGTACAGTTGCACGGGCCCATTCGACCTCCACTACCTCACTCAGATGGTCCTTATTCCTGTGTCAGCATGGACAGCAACTGCTGTAAGCTAATTAACCACTGGGGCATCAGAGCTAATTAACCACTGGGGCAACCCGATCCTATACTCACCTGACAGGACAGCTACACACAGCTAACTTTGCCTTCCTTAATACAGGGCGTTGAAATTAACTGTACCACATGCCCAGCATCTATAGCTCACTCGCTAGACCATCAGGAGATCATCATAGAAACATAGAAAATAGTACAGTAGTAGGCCATTCGGCCCTTCGAGCCTGCACCACCATTCAATAAGATCATGACTGATCATTCCCTCAGTACCCCTTTCCTGCTTTCTCTCCATACCCCTTGATCCCTTTAGCTGCAGGGCCATATCCAACTCCCTCTTGAATATATCCAATGAACTGGCATCAACAACAGTGCGGCAGGGAATTCTACAGGTTAACAACTCTGATGAAGAAGTTTCTCATCTCAGTCCTAAATGGTCTACCCCTTATCCTAAGACTATGTCCCCTGGTTCTGGACTTCCCCAACATCGGGAACATTCTTCCCGCATCTAACCTGTCCAGTCCCGTCAGAATCTTACATGTTTCTGAGATCCACTCTCATCCTTCTAAACTCCAGTGAATAAAGGCCCAGTTGATCCGGTCTCTCCTCATGAGACAGCCCAGCCATCCCTGGAATCAGTCTGGTGAACCTTTGCTGCACTCCCTCAATAGCAAGAACTTCCTTCCTCAGGTTAGGAGACCAAAACGGAACACAATATTCCAGGTGAGGTCTCACCAAGGCCCTGTACAACTGCAGTAAGACATTCCTGTTCCTATACTCAAATCCCCTAGCTATGAAGGCCAACATACCATTTGCTTTCCTCACCGTCTGCTGTACCTGTATGCCAACTTTCAATGACTGATGAACCATGACACACCCAGGTCTCGTTGCACCTCCCCCTTTCCTAATCTGCCGCCATTCAGATAATATTCTGCCTTTGTATTTTTGCCAGCAAAGTGGATAACCTCACATTTATCCACATTATACTGCATCTGCCATGCATTTGCCCATTCACCTAACCTGTCCCAAGTCATCCTGCAGCCTTTTAACGTCCTCCTCACAGCTCACACCGCCACCCAGTTTAGTATCATCTGCAAACTTGGAAATATTACACTCAATTCCTTCATCTAAATCATTGATGTATATTGTAAAGAGTTGGGGTCCCAGCACTGAGCCCTGCAGCACTCCACTAGTCACTGCCTGCCATTCTGAAAAGGACCCGTTTATCCCGACTCTCTGCTTCCTGTCTGCCAACAAGTTCTCTACCCACGTCAGTACATTACCCCCAATACCATGTGCTTTGATTTTGCACACCAATCTCTTGTGAGGGACCTTGTCAAAAGCCTTTTGGTTCTCCCTCGTCCACTCTACTAGTTACATCCTCAAAAAATTCCAGAAGATTTTGTCAAGCATGATTTCCCATTCATAAATCCATGCTGACTTGGACCGATCCTGTCACTGCTTTCCAAATGCGCTGCTATTTCATCTTTAATAATTTATTCCAACATTTTCCCCACTACTGATGTCAGGCTAACCGGTCTATAATTACCTGTTTTCTCTCTCCCTCCTTTTTAAAACAGTGGTGTTACATTAGCTACCCTCCAGTCCATAGGAACTGATCCAGAATCGAGAGACTGTTGGAAAATGATCACTAATGTATCCACTATTTCTATGGCCACTTCCTTAAGTACTCTGGGATGCAGGCCCTGGGAATTTATCGGTCTTCAATCCCATCAATTTCCCACTTTATACGGATATCCTTCAGTTCCTCCTTCTCACAAGACCCTCGGTTCAGTTAAATGCACAAGGACCTCCCCCACCAGTAACAGGAACACAGCTGCCCGTCTGCAGGAGCTTGTTGGGATGTCCCTGAACAGAAATCCAGCTTTGGCTGCACTTTACAAGAGCTATTTCTGCCACTGTCGCTAACCTCATTCATCACCTTACACACCTCGCAGATTCAGCGCTCTGCGTACTCAGTTCCTGGAAAGATTAGTGCTCGTGTTGGAATGTCACAGCTGAACACAAACACAATCAACTTATTTGTGACCTTTCTAATGATCTAATTTTATCGCTAGCACTGGAGAGGCTCAGTGAACTACAGCAGGCTTAAAAAAAAATTCATTCATGGGATGTGGGCATTGCTGGCAAGACCAGCATTTATTGCCCATCCCTGATTGCGCTTGAGAAGGTGGCGGTGAGCCGCCTTTTTGAACCGCTGCAGTCCGTGTGATGAAGATGCTCTTACAGTGCTGTTAGGGAGGGAGTTCCAGGATTTTGACCCAGCGACGTTGAAGGAACAGCCGATATATTTCCAAGTCAGGATGGCGTGTGAGACTTAAGGTGATGGTGCTCCCATGCACCTGCTGCCCTTGTCCCTCTAGATGGTAGAGACTGGGTTTGGGAGCAGCTGTCAAAGACTCAGCCTGAGAGACACCTACTCCCCCCAACAAGCCACGGCCTAAAGGTGTCTCGCTTACATTACCCAACAAAACAGTGGATAATTACCCAGAGCGCCCCCCCCCGGCCCCGAACCCAGCTGAGCTGAGCCCCCACCCCCCCCCTCCCCAGGAGCTCAGCGGGGTCCCCAAGCATTCCCCCCCCCCCCCACTCCCAAGCCCAGTGGGGCCAAGCACCAGCGTGGATTTGTGAAAGGTAGATTATATCTGACAAACCGGATTGAATTTTTTTTGAGGTGACTAAAGTAGTGGACAGGGGAATGTCTATGGGTGTTATTTATATGGACTTCCAGAAGAGATGTGATAAAGTCCCTCATAAGAGACTAATTAATTTAAGTTGAATTCCATGGAATTGAAGGAAAATTATTGACCTGGTTAGGAAATTGTCTGAGCGGCAGGAGACAGAGTAGGTAGGGATAATGGGTAAGTACTCTAATTGGCAGGATGTAACTAGTGGTGTCCTGCAGGGATCTGTGTTGGGGCCTCAACTATATATATTATTTATTAACCACTTAGCTGATGACATATATAAGCAGTGTAAATGAATACATAACATTACAAAGGGATATCGATAGATTAAGTGAATGGGCAAAACTGTGGAAATGGATTACAATATAGGCAAATGGGAGGTCATCCACTTTGGACCCAAAAAGGATAGAACAGGGTACTTTCTAAATAGTGAAAAGCTAAAAAAAAAGTAGAGGTCGAAAGAGACTTGGGATCCAGGTACACAGATCATTAAAGTGTCATGGCCACAAGAACATAAGAAATAGGAGCAGGAGTAGGCCATATGGCCCCTCGAGCCTGCTCCGCCATTCAATGAGATCATGGCTGATCATCGACCTTAATTCCACTCTCTTGCCATATCTCCATGTCCCTTGATTCCCATAAAGTCTATAAATCTACCGATCTCAGCCAAATATACTCAGAAGACTCAGCATCCACAGCCCTCTGGGGCAGAGCGTTCCCCAAGTGAAGAAATTCTTCTTCATCTCAGTCTTAATTGGCCTATCCCTTATCCTGAGACTATGCTCCCTAGTTCTAGAGACTCCAGCCAGGGGAAACAAACTCTCAGCATCTACCCTGTCAATCCCCTTCAGAATCTTGCATGTTTCAATGAGATCACCTCTCATTCTTCTAAACTCCAGAGTAGAGGCCCATTCTACACAATCTCTACTCATCAGACAGCCCTCTCATCCCAGGAATCACTCTAGTGAACCTTTGTTGTACCACCTCCAAGGCAAGTATATCCTTCCTTAGATAAGGAGACCAAAACTGTGCACAGTACTCCAGGTGTGCTCTCACCTAGGCCCTGTACAATTGTAGAAAGATTTCCTCATTCTCGTACTCCAAACCCCTTGCAATAAAGGCCAACATGCCATTTGCTTTCCTCATTGCTTGCTGAACCTGCATGCTAGCTTTCTGCATTTCTTGCACGAGGACACCCAAATCTCTCTGAACATTTAAAAGTTTCTTACCATTTAAAATATATTCTGCTTTTCTATTCTTCCTACCCAAGTGAATAACCTCACGTGTCCCTACATTATACTCCATCTGCCACCTTACTGCCCACACACTTAGGCTATCTATATTCCTTTGCAGACTCTGTTCTCCTCACAGCTTACTGTCCCACTTGAACATGTCATGAACAGGTACAGAAAATGATCAAAAAGACTAGTGAAATGCTGGCCTTTATATCTAAAGGACAAGAACACAATGGGGTAGAAGTTATGCTACAGCTATACCATACCAGGAGTACCGTGAGCAGTTCTGGGCACCGCACTGCACCGTAGGAAGGATATATTGGCCTTGGAGGGAGTGCAGCATAGGTTTACCAGAATGATACCCGGATTCCAAGGGTTAAATTACGAGGAGAGGTTACACAAACTAGGGTTGTATTCCCTGGAATTTAGATGGTTAAGTAGTGATTTGATTGAAGTTTTCAAGATTTTAAAGGGAACAGATAGGGTAGAAAGAGAGAAACTATTCAACTGTTTGGGGATTCTAGGACCAGGGAGAAAAAAAGTCTAAAAAATTAGAGCCAGACCTTTCAGGAGTGAAATTAGGAAACATTTCAACACAAAAAGGGTGGTAGAAGTTTGGAACTCTCTTCCGCAAACGGCAATTGATGCTGTGTCAATTGTTAATTTTAAATTGGAGATTGATAGATCTTTGTTATCCAACGGTATTAAGGAATATGGAGCTAGGTAGCAGATCAGAAAGCAAAGACTTGCAATTATATAGCACCTTTCACAACCACCGGACGTCTCATAGCACTTTAAGACCAATTAAGTATTTTTGGAGTGTTGTCACTGTTGTAATATGACTGGCTCCTCATCCTCCCACAGTAACCAGGTGGAACAGGCTCGAAAGGCTCAATGGCCCCGCTCCTGTTCCTATGTTGCAGAGCCCCGAGCCTAGCAGGGTCTGATTCCAGAGGAGCAGGTGAGTGCAAGGTTAACAAGCTACTGCTTGCCAACGGTTTCAGATATGCATGGTTACCCAATAAAACCACAGGCGCTCTTGCAGAAAGGCAGCTCACAAAGCATTTCCTTGCACATTGTAACTAACTGTCAATCTGTGGTCCATAGGATCACAACTCCAGTCTGCATGGACACCACTGCAGGTCAAGGCTATAAATAGAGCTGGAGCGCTGGGCCCTGGAACATTGTGGGCGAAGGTGTGGCAAATGACGTAACGGGGCCCAGAAGAGCAGAGGGCCCAGGGGCAACACGGGCCTGCCCACACTGCGATATGTGTGTACACTAGGTTCGTGCAGCAGAGCAGGTCTTCAGTCGTCCTGGTTCAAGACTTGCCACTGGATAAAGGCCCAGCTCTGTCGAGCATGTGTGGTGGCTGATGTGCAACGGTTAACACACGTTTAAAAAAAAAAAAAACCACGTACAGGCATTTTCCACCCCCTCAATTGGAGGTCAGGACTCGAATATCTGGTCCTTCATTGAAGCATCTGTGAACTATTGTGGAAGCAAGTCATCCTCGTTCGAGGGACCGCCTATGATGATGCATGGGACACCGCTGTGTGCGCCACCATCATTATCAATGATCCTTTCAAGCAGTGCAGGGTTATAAAACACCTCTCAAATCGCTTACTCCCTCAAAGATCTATCCAATTATCATTTAATTTTCCCCCATTATCTGCCTCCACTCTATCCCCACCCCCAGCAAACAGTTCCACATTCTCCACTCTGCAAGTAGTTAATCTAACCAGTCTGTGAATCTCAAACTGAGCCTGTGTCTATTGTTCTCAAGCTTGTGGCAAACAACAAAAACAGTTCAACTTATTGATTCCCTGAATACTGGAACAACATTTGCCCAGAGCCTGCCCTCCCCAGAGTAACCAATCCCAGCTCCACCCCCCTCCCCAGAGTAACCAATCCTGGCTCCTCACCCTCCCCCAGTTACAACCCCGGCTCCTCACCCTCCCCAGTGGCCAATCCCAGCACTTTATCCTCTCCCCAGAGCTGAGATTTCATTGCCCTTTTCTGCACTGCCTCCAATAAATCCATACAGACCCCCTACGTAGCAAGCCCAACAAGAGAGCGGGGAGAATTCTTTTCACCCAGAGGGTGGTGGGGCTCTGCCTGAAAGGGTGGTAGAGGCAGAAACCCTACAGCATTTATAAAGTATTTGGATATGCACTTGAAGTGCCGTAACCTACAGGACTATGGACCAAGGGCTAGAACGTGGGATCAGGCTGGATAGCTCTTTGTCGGCTGGCATGGACACAATGGGCCGAATGACCTCCTTCTGTGCTGTAAATTTCTATGATTCTCTCACCATCCCTATCTAGGGGTTTAATTGCCCTCTCTAATATTTTACCCACAGTAAAAGTGAGGCTCCCTCCTCAGCAGCTCCCTGGGTTGTATTGAAGATCGGTTCTGTGTTAGTGACTTTACAATGCTCAGGCACTACTCCCATTTCTAATGATTCCTCAACGATAGCACTAAGGACATGACTGGATTCAAATATCACACTGGAGGTGAAATTGGTGCACCGATATTTGGCTCCACTACACTGGGAGCTCGGTGATCATGATGCAGTATTTACTAAATATCTGAGCGACAGCCCACAACAGAATCAACCCTACACTTCATTTCTAATCACAGCTGGAACATCAACTGAAGCACCACCGTATTCTCAATCTAACACTGGTGCAAACAACCCCTCACCGGGTGCAGAAACATCAGTGCCTGCTTTACTCTCATTCACTGAGCCCTGTGACACAGCACTGCTCCACTGTACACTCCATTCACATAAATTCAACCATCACTGAGCCCACACCAGCCTTGTATTCATTACTAACCATTACCGTATCCACCTCAATCCTCTCAATGGTTTCTCTGGCTCTGGTGCTTCGCGTTCCTGCCAAGCTTGCACCTGCTGTTTCTGAAACTACAAATCTATCGATCACTCCCCGACACTGACCTCCTTCCCTGACTGGCTCCATCACTTACCAAGTCCTCAGCATCACTCATTCACCCACCGCATGCAGCTTGTGAAATCAGAGCAACTACATGTGCCTCAATTTTAAGGGATGCAGAAGTTTGTGGACAGTTCCCAGACCCTGCTTTATCTGCACTTCATCATCATCATAAGCAGTCCCTCGGAATCGAGGAAAACTTACTTCCACTCCCAAAGTGAGTTCTTTGGTGGCTGAACAGTCCAATACGAGAGCCACGGACCCTGTTACAGGTGGGACAGATATTCTTCAAGGGAAGGGGTGGGTGGGGCTGGACTTACACTTACAGCTCACTCATCATGCAACCTCCTCCAGCAGGGCACAAATGAAGGGCTGCCGCACACTGCACCCAGTGCCCTCCAGCAGAGGACAGGCCAGGTGGGGCATAGTCTTCTCTTGCCCACAAACTGTAGGTGGAGAAGGGCAGTGACCCAATTGCAAATGCTTCAAAAAGACCCTGTTTACAAGGCAGCTGCACACAGCAGCTACAGCAATCTCCCAGTTTATTAATGCTGTCGGGGCGAGGGGGGGGGGGGGCAAGATCAGCTCCTCTGGGATGGAGAATCCTCACCTAAACCACGATGGTATCCCTTGGGGCTGATGGCCACCTGATGGGTCCCAAGCAAGAACTACTAGTTTATATAATTAGAATATTGTCTTGTTTCCTGGTCGGTCAGGGACTGTCTCCTAGCTGCACAACTCAGAATGGTTAAAACTGATCTCCATGAGCTAGCCAGAGCCAACGCTCTAACCTGCCCGGAGAGAGCTGGGAAGGGAGTTACCTCCCGCTGGAGAATTGGGTGCACAATTCCCGTTTCCCCACAAAGAATCACTTTTGTTTCTCCCGCTTACAGCAGTTGCCCTCCATCTTACCTCCTACACCTGGGAGGGGGAACGAGGCCGCAAACTCCTCCTCGAGTGCGACAGCAACCCTCCTTTCTCAGCCAACAGGAAGTGCGCTAGCTGTGGGGTGAAACAGATAAAGTGTTGGTCCCCTTCCACCAAGCCGGAACCGTAGTAGTGTGAAGCCAGCAGCTTAACCTTATTTCTTGGCTATCTAGTTTCCACTCATTCTGTGGTATCCAAGCTGCTGCTGAAGTCTCACCTTCTGACGTTGCTACTCCCATTGACTCACTGTTCTAAGGGCTGTGTCCTCTCTCCCACACTGCTCCTCCTTCATATCAATGGGCTCTTACACTTACAACCCACTCTTTTGCTGATGGTTCTACTCTACATTAATCTCTCACACTCCATGCACACAAGCACCAGTCATTTTGCAGCAACTGGCTGAATCCTGACCTGCTCGAAGCCCAGTAATGCAGCACAAAAATCTTCTTTACTACAATTCTTCAAGGGCACCATTTCTTCCCGTATCTCACATCCAACTGCTTCGTCCTCTTGTGCATCAACCCATAGTCCTTTTCCATCTAATGACATGCTTTGTCTCAACATGTCTTCCTAGCTCAAGTGAACTCCCACATTTCCACTGCTAAGGCTACTAAAAATGTCTTTACCCCACTCGACAACTCAATTTGCTATGAAGCACAAATCCATCCAAGAGACTGCTCCAAGCACCTCACACAGGCCTGGCCAGAATACCAGAAAAGGCTTGCTGTCTGATTGGTAATCCTTTTCTAGCCTCAACCTATTGCAATCTTGGTCTATATCTATCCCCACCAGGATTAATGCTCCCCTAAATTCCAAATGTTCCAGTCTATGAGCTATTCTACACTCCCTCCCATCTTCGGCAACATGTTGAAATCGAGATCCAGCATACTGTCTCCCATTCCAACTTCTTCTTTCCACAAACTCAAAACTATGAAGTTTCTTCCCTTCTATCACGTACAGGCTTTTGAAAACCAACTTGGCATCACCGAACCAATACTTCTCTATTTATCTCGCCTTCGCTCACTCTTTCCACACTTGCTAGTGTCCTAGACGGTGAGCTTTGGTCAGTCATCAAGATTTCTCAACTTAACAGAAAATGGGGCCACTTTGCAGCAGAGTAAAACCAGGGCCGCTGCCTTGCGCTCAGTCGGTCACAGGCTCGCTACACACGCAGGTTAACCACTCGACAGGTCAATGTGTCCCTCCGCTGACCTGTACGCACTAATCTGCTTCTTAGTGCAGCAGCTTCAACAAAGCAATAATGAATAAAATACATCAGCGAGGTTATCACACAAATGATTGCTTCTGCACAAAGTGAACCCCTCACTGCCACGAGACATTGTTACTTTAATATTCTTCTTGAAAAATAGGTGTTTTTTTTTTTATATAATTCATTCATTCTCGGGATGTGGGTGTCACTGGCAAGGCTGGCATTCATCACCCATCCCTAGTTCTCCTGGAAAGGTGATGGTGGGCCTTCTTGAACCACTGCAGTATTCTTTGTAGCGGGTTTGATACAATTTAGTGGCTTGCTGGGCCACTTCAGTGGGCAGTTAAGAGTCAACCACATTGGTGTGGGACTGGAGTCACATATAGGCCCAGACCGGGTAAGGACGGCAGGTTTCCTTCCTGTAAGGGCATTAGCGAACCAGTTGGGTTTTTAACAGGGTTAAGAGGATATCTGATAGCGGCGTTCACAATTACAAAGGGATTTTATGAGGTAAATTGGGGAATACTATTCCCAAAAGGAGCAAAGGATGACGTGAGGAGAATTATTTATTTGCAGAGGGTTAGAGGAAACAGTAGTGGAACAGAATTCATTACAGCTTTTAAAATAGAAGTGAATAAATATTTGAAAAAGAACATAAAAGGATATGGGGAAAGGGCAGGGTAATGGATTAAGAGGAGGGCTCTTTCAGAACTGGCACAGGCACGATGGTACGAATGGCCACCTTCTGTGGTGTAAAACGGCACGATTCTGCACAGCAGAGATGCTAACCAGTGCACTGATTTACAACAGTCAACACGAGACCTTCAAAACTTTCACTGGTCAGAACAAAGAAAACAAAAGAAAGATAGACTTGCATTTCTATGGCGTCTTTCACGATCTCAGGACATCCCAAAGCGCTTTACCGCCAATGAAGTACTTTTGAAGTGTAGTCACTGTTCTATCGTAGGAAAACATGGCAGCCAATCTGCACACAGCAAGCTCCCACACACCGCAGGAGATAAATGGTCAGATAATGTTTTTTTGGTGTTGGTTGAGGAAGGAATGTTGGGCCAGGACACTTCTTCCAAAAGTGCCAACTGGGTCTGTTACGTCTTCCTGAGAGGGCAGACAAGTAGGAGAATTAGGAGCTGCCCCAGCAGCCCACCTGGATCAGGCAGTGTGTACTTGAGCCAGAGAGCAGGCAGGTCCAAGGTTTGATCTCCACTCTGTGCTCTGTCAGCTGCAGGTTCAGTACACAACCAGGACTGGCTCTAACTCTGGCTCAGCATCTAACTCCTAGGGAGGGCAAAAGCAGATTAGCCAGGGTTTCCATGTGATTATTGTCCAGAAGCACATGTGTATCGATAGCAGAGGGAGACAAGATGGGGCTTGGCTGTGAAGCCATCACAATTGAATAGCCTGCCAACACTCAGTGTCTATGCCCTTTACACATTAAGAGTGGCCAGTTTGGTAAGGTACTGGAAGGACCCTAGTCCTATGGAACTCGGGCAAAGAGTCAACTGTTTCAAGAGAGGAGGAAGGGGAAGAGGTGAATAGAATGATGTGGAATCAGTGCAGTTGGCTTTATCTGGATGCGAACACGCTGTAAAACTAACTGCCTTAGTATATCACAGCCATGTACATTGTCCTTGCCATCAGGGCAGTGTACAGCGGGACCTCGATCACGTACCATCCTGCTCCCAGGAGATGGTCGCGAGCCCGCTCTCTCTCGGTGAAGCAGCACCTCGCCCATTTCGCACTTAAAAACAGTCACATGGTCCAGA
This sequence comes from Pristiophorus japonicus, assembly GCF_044704955.1. Lineage (NCBI taxonomy): Eukaryota > Metazoa > Chordata > Chondrichthyes > Pristiophoridae > Pristiophorus > Pristiophorus japonicus. Next base: position 227,605,413 of record NC_091979.1, on the reverse strand, counting down.
TTGGGAACTTGGAGTGAATGGAGAGCCAGTCTGGGACCAAAATGTTGCAAAACTGCACCTTAGAATCCAAAAGCTCTCAAATAGCTTTTCATTTCTTGCATCTTGATCACCCAAAACTCCAGCTTCAATAAAGGCACCATCAAGGCTTTTATACCAACTGTAGGCCCCTTCACCCCCTCCCAAAGACACTCAGCATACAACGCTCTATACATCCTAAGGCAGGCCGGAGGCATGGGGAGCACACCCCACCCCCGGCTGACCCCCTCCCACGGCAGGAGGCACAGGAAACACGCGCGCGCCCCCCCCCCCCCCAAAACCCCAGGTGGGAGGCACGGGGAATGGGCACCGCCTCCTGAACCCCGCCCCCGCCCCCCCCAGGTCAGAGGCACAGGGAACAAGCTCTCACTGCTGACGCCCAGGGCTAGCAAGGAACAATGGTAGTAAAACATGGAGCACAGCGCTCAGAGATCCGCCCGGTGCTCAGGGATCACTGGGATCCACCCCGTACTCGGGATCTGCCCTTTCACGAGAGCCCTGTTTCCCAGGGATCCCAACAAAATAGTAACAAAAAGTGCCTCAACAGCCAGTCCAGCGTTTGGCTGAGTTTTAACCCCTTCAATTCTGAGCAGAGCAGTCAGGGCCTTGACTCACACCAGGGCTCATCTCTGGATTAAATACTGCCCTTAATGTGGAATTGAGGTGCTTTCACTCAATAACGAGTACTGTGTAACTAGGGGACAGAAGAGTGGATTGGGTCGGTTTATTTTGTACACACTGTGGAGAGACACACCTTTGCCCTGCATTGAGTGTCTCAGCGGCTCCTCTAGTTGCACAATGAAGGGTACCTGGACACGTGGTGCCTGCCACTGAGGAGTGACGAGGCGTAAAGATACAATCTGCTCCTCTAACTCACGGACCCCACTGATCCTCCACCAGGCTTGGAGCACACTACATGCTTGCAGGAAAAACTTGCAGTAACCACATGCTGAGTGCTCAGATGGTGCTGGCAGCGTGCAAACAGCTGATTAATCATTAACACCTCATGTCTCCAGTTACTGGACGTTTGAAGCTAGCCACAGACGAAAGTTTTAATTTCCTCCAAAAAATGTTGACTTTGATATGAAGTTTTTTTCTATATGGCTTTGGCTGGGTACAGTTCCACAGGAACTAGCAGCCCACAATGCCCAATTCACCCGCCAGGCTCCATTTCTGAGCACAGACAGAGGGTATTCACAGGATGTGTAGAGAGAACAGAGTATAAACATGTCTTTACCAGCTACCCGCACTTTCCAGAAGAAGTCACTAAATACAGACACGGAGATACAGATCAACAAAATGGAGAGAGAGACTCACAGAGTGAGACAGACACAGAGAGACAAAGACATACACAGATAAAGGAGGGAAAACAGAGATAAAGAAATAAATGGAGATAGAGAAAGAGATGGGGAAAGAGACAGACAGACCGAGAGAGACAGACAGACAGACAGACAGAGAGACAGAGAGACAGAGAGACAGAGAGAGAGAGAGAGAGAGGAGAGAGAGAGAGACAGAGAGACAGAGAGAGAGACAGAGAGAGAGGAAAGATTACACAAAGTCTACAGCACAGCAACAGGGGATTCAGGCCAATAGGTCTATGCCGGTGTTTATGCTCCACACGAGCTTCCTCCCACCCCTCTTCATCTAACCCCATCAATATATCCTTCTATTCATTTCACCCGCATGTGTTTATCTAGCTTCCCCTTAAATGCATCTATGCTATTTACCTCAACCATTCCCTATGGTAGCGAGTTCCACAGTCTCACCAGTCTCTGGGTAAATAAGTTTCTCCCGAACTTCCTATTGGATTTATTAATGACCATCTTATATGTATGACCTCTTATTTTGGACACCCCCACAAGTGGAAACATTTGCTCTGCGTCTACCCTATCAAAACTGTCCCGTCCTGCGACAGTTGGAGCTGGTACTCTCCACTCTCCACTCTCCACTCTCCACTCTCCACTCTCCACTCTCCACTCTCCACTCTCCACTCTCCACTCTCCACTCTCCACTCTCCACTCTCCACTCTCCACTCTCCACTCTCCACTCTCCACTCTGTGTAGGAGGGAGGGCTTTAGTTTCCTGAACAATTGGGACCACTTCTGGGGAAGGTGGGAGTACAAGTCGGACAGGTTACACCTCAACAGAGATGGGACCAATGTTCTCGCGGGTGGTTTTGATAGTACGGTTGGGAGGGCTTTCAACTAGTTTGGCAGGGGGATGGGAACCCAGGAGAGGGCTCTGAGCTAGTTAGAGTGGGTGAGAGCTCAGATGAACAGAACCCCAAGAAAGAATGCAAAAGGCAGGAGGCAACAGAGCAGAGTAGCACTGGGGTAAGTGTAAACCACAAGGTGATAGGAAGGCACAATATGTATGAATATAAAGGGGCTGCAGGAGGGGTCAAAACTAAAAAGCATGGTTTAAAAACTCGTATTAAAACACTCTACCTAAACGCACACAGCATTCGAAATAAAGTAAATGAGTTGATAGCACAAATCATTACAAATGGGTATGATTTGGTGGCCATTACTGAAACGTGGTTGCAGGGTGGCCAAGACTGGGAATTAAACATACAGGGGTATCTGACAATTCGGAAAGATAGACAAGAAGGGAAAGGAGGTGAGGTAGCTCTGTTAATAAAGGATGATATCAGGGCAGTTGTGAGAGACGATATTGGCTCTAATGAACAAAATGTTGAATCATTGTGGGTGGAGATTCGAGATAGTAAGGGGGAAAAGTCACAGGTGGGTGTAGTTTATAGGCCCCCAAATAATAACTTCGCGGTGGGGCGGACAATAATCAAGGGAATAATGGAGGCATGTGAAAAAGGAACGGCAGTAATCATGGGGGATTTTAACCTACATATCGATTGGTCAAATCAAATCGCACGGGGTAGCCTTGAGGAGGAATTCATAGAATGCATACGGGATTGTTTCTTAGAACAGTATGTTACAGAACCTACAAGGGAGCAAGCTATCTTAGATCTGGTCCTGTGTAATGAGACAGGAATAATAAACGATCTCCTAGTAAAAGATCCTCTCGGAATGAGTGATCACAGTATGGTTGAATTTGTAATACAGATTGAGGGTGAGGAAGTAGTGTCTCAAACGAGCATACTATGCTTAAACAAAGGGGACTACAGTGGGATGAGGGCAGAGTTGGCTAAAGTAGACTGGGAACACAGACTAAACGGTGGCACAATTGAGGAACAGTGGAGGACTTTTAAAGGAGCTCTTTCATAGTGCTCAACAAAAATATATTCCAGTGAAAAAGAAGGGCAGTAAGAGAAGGGATAACCAGCCGTGGATAACTAAGGAAATAAAGGAGAGTATCAAATTAAAAACCAATGCTTATAAGGTAGCCAAAGTTACTGGGAAACTAGAAGATTGGGAAAATTTTAAACGACAGCAAAGAATGACTAAGAAAGCAATAAAGAAGGAGAAGATAGATTACGAATGTAAACTTGCGCAAAACATAAAAACAGATAGTAAAAGCTTTTACCGATATATAAAACGGAAGAGAGTGACTAAAGTAAATGTTGGTCCCTTAGAAGATGAGAAAGGGGATTTAATAATGGGAAATGTGGAAATGGCTGAGACCTTAAACAATTATTTTGCTTCGGTCTTCACAGTGGAAGACACAAAAACCATGCCAAAAATTGCTGGTCACGGGAATGTGGGAAGGGAGGACTTTGAGACAATCACTATCACTTGGGAGGTAGTGCTGGACAGGCTAATGGGACTCAAGGTAGACAAGTCCCCTGGTCCTGATGAAATGCATCCCAGGGTATTAAAAGAGATGGCGGAAGTTATAGCAGATGCATTCGTTATAATCTACCAAAATTCTCTGGACTCTGGGGAGGTACCAGCGGATTGGAAAGCAGTTAATGTAACACCTCTGTTTAAAAAAGGGGGCAGACAAAAGGCAGGTAACTATAGGCCGGTTAGTTTAACATCTGTAGTGGGGAAAATGCTTGAAGCTATCATTAAGGAAGAAATAGTGGGACATCTAGATAGGAATAGTGCAATCAAGCAGACACAACATGGATTCATGAAGGGGAAATCATGTGTAACTAATTTACTGGAATTCTTTGAGGATATAACGAGCATGGTGGATAGAGGTGTACCGATGGATGTGGTGTATTTAGATTTCCAAAAGGCATTCGATAAGGTGCCACACAAAAGGTTACTGCAGAAGATAAAGGTACACGGAGTCAGAGGAAATGTATTAGCATGGATAGAGAATTGGCTGGCTAACAGAAAGCAGAGAGTCGGGATAAATGGGTCCTTTTCGGGATGGAAATCGGTGGTTAGTGGTGTGCCACAGGGATCGGTGCTGGGACCACAACTGTTTACAATATACATAGATGACCTGGAAGAGAGGACAGAGTGTAGTGTAACAAAATTTGCAGATGACACAAAGATCAGTGGGAAAGCAGGTTGTGTAGAGGACACAGAGAGGCTACAAAGAGATTTAGATAGGTTAAGCGAATGGGCTAAGGTTTGGCAGATGGAATACAATGTCGGAAAATGTGAGGTCATCCACCTTGGGGGAAAAAAAAAACAGTAAAAGGGAATATTATTTGAATGGGGAGAAATTACAATATGCTGCAGTGCAGAGGGACCTGGGGGTGTGCATGAAACTCTTTTTGGAGTTTATCTGCAAAACAAAAAACATTAAACCGTGCCACCCGACCTGGGTGACACACCAGACATTTACAAGGCCCTTTTTTCCTTTTTTTGTTTTTTTTGTGTTTTTCTTTTTTTTTTTGTTTTTTTTTGGGCACTAAAATCACATGAATCCCAAAAAGTTAGTTTGCAGGTGCAGCAGGTAATCAGAAAGGCGAATGGAATATTGGCCTTCATTGCGAGAGGGATGGAGTACAAAAGCAGGATACAACTGCTGCAACTGTACAGGTTATTGGTGAGGCCGCACCTGGAATACTGCGTGCAGTTTTGGTCACCTTACTTAAGGAAGGATATACTAGCTTTGGAAAGGGTACAGGGAAGGGGACGATTCACTAGGCTGATTCCGGAGATGATAGATTGAGTAGACTGGGTCTTTACTCGTTGGAGTTCAGAAGGATGAGGGGTGATCTTATAGAAACATTTAAAATAATGAAAGGGATAGACAAGATAGAGGCGGAGAGGTTGTTTCCACTGGTCGGGGAGACTAGAACTAGGGGGCACAGCCTCAAAATAGGGGGGAGCCAATTTAAAACCGAGTTGAGAAGGAATTTCTTCTCCCAGAGGGTTGTGAATCTGTGGAATTCTCTGCCCAAGGAAGCAGTTGAGGCTAGCTCATTGAATATATTCAAATCACAGATAGATTTTTAACCAATAAGGGAATTAAGGGTTATGGGGAGCAGACGGGTAAGTGGAGCTGAGTCCACGGCCAGATCAGCCGTGATCGTGTTGGGTGGCGGAGCAGGCTCGAAGTGCTAGATGGCCTACTCCTGTTCTGATTCTTATGTTCTTATTAATGTTGGGGAAGTCCAGAACCAGGGGTCACAGTCTAAGGATTAGGGGTAAGCCATTAAGGACCGAGATGAGGAGACACTTCTTCACCCAGAGAGTGGTGAACCTGTGGAATTCTCTACCACAGAAAGTTGTTGAGGCCAATTCACTAAATATATTCAAAAAGGAGTTAGGTGTCGTCCTTACTACTAGGGGGATCAAGGGGTATGGAGAGAAAGCAGGAATGGGGTACTGAAGTTGCATGTTCAGCCATGAACTCATTGAATGGTGGTGCAGGCTCGAAGGGCCGAATGGCCTACTCCTGCACCTATTTTCTATGTTTCTATGTTTCTATAACCTCGAAGAGGTCACCCCTCAGCCTTCTCTTTGAGAAAAGCACCCCAGCATGTTCTGTCTTTCCTGGTAAGTATATCCTCTCGGTAAGTATATCTTGCTGTTCAGAGAAGGTTCACCAGGTTGATTCCGGAGATGAGGGGGTTGACTTATGAAGATAGGTTGAGTAGGTTGGGCCTATACTCAATGGAGCTCAGAAGAATGAGAGGTGATCTTATCGAAACATATAAGATAATGAAGGGGCTCGACAAGGTGGATGCAGAGGATATTTCCACTCAAATGGAAACTAAAACTAGGAGACATAGTCTCAGAATAACGGGCCACCCATTTAAAACTGAGATGAGGAGAAATTTCTTCTGAGGCTTGTAAATCTGTGGAATTCTCTATCCCAGAGAGCTGTGGAGGCTGAGTCATTGAATATATTTAAGGCAGAGATAGACAGATTTTTGAGCGATAGGGGAGTAAGGGGTTACGGGGAGCGGGCAGGGAAGTGGAGCCGAGTCGATGATCCGATCAGCCATGATCTTATTGAATGGTGGAGCAGGTTCGAGGGGCCAGGTGGCCTACTCCAGCTCCTATTTCTTATGTTCTTATCCTGAGATCATCCTGGTGAATCTTTTCTGAAACTTCTCGAGTGCCTATTTATCCTTTTTAGAACATGGAGACCAGAACTGTTCATAGTATGCCAATCTCTTCAATTTTCAATTCCAACCCTCTGGAAATGAACCCCAGAGCTTGGTTTGCTTTATTTACGGCCTTAAGCTGCTTTGTTACTTTCAATGATTTGTGTATCTGTATCCCCAGACCCTTCTGCTCCTCTACCGCAGTTACGCACTTACTTTCCAAGCAGTATGTGGTCTCCTTATTCTTCCTACTAAAATGCAACACCTCATTCATCTATATTGAACTTAATTTGCCAATTACACAGCCAATTTTAATCTAAAACAACAACGAAGCGTAAACAGGCATTCAACTCAAAACCACCCTGTAATCGGCACACACGCACATCGCAGTTATACAGCCCCTTATCACATTCCAAATCACTTTACAACCAGTTACTTTTGAAGTGCAATCACCATGTAGACAAATGCAACAGTCAATTTGGGCACAGCAAGGTCCCCAAACAGCAATTGAATCAGTAGCTTAGGTACTCTGGTTGGTTATGGTTGAGTGAAGAATGTTGGCCAGGACATCAGGGAACTCCCTGCTCTTTGAAGAATGCCATGGGATCTTTTACCCCCACCTGCACAGGCAGATGTAACCTCAATTTACCAACTCACCTGAAAGGCGGCACTTCCAACACTGCAATAATACTGCAGGAAATGAGTGTCTCAGAGCCAGAAGCTGAGCTCATTCAGAGATGCGGAGGCCAACTGTAAACCCCACCCCCCCCCCCCCGAAAATTGGTGTCCCAGCTAAGACAGCACAGGCTGTTATCAAACTGGGGACCCTCTATTCTGTACGGGTCTGTGCAGCTCAGTACAACCATTTACCCAGAGCCAGTGAGCTCAGTTTAGAATCATAGAATCTTGCAGCACAGGAGGCCATTTGGCCCATCGCGCCTGTGCTGGCTCTTTGAAAGAGCATTCCAATCAGTCCCACACAACGTTCCCACTGAGTTGCACAACCATGCAACAGTCTGGAGTCCTGCGCAGGCCTCACCGACTGGAAATAACCTCGCACCAGGAAACATTCAAGGGAACATTGGCTCCACACCCCAGCCTTTTCCCCATAACCCTGCAAATTAGTCCTCTTCAAGTACATGTCCAATTGCCTTTTAAAAGTTCATGTGGAATCTGCTTCCACCACTCTTTCAGGCCGTGCATTCCAGATCGCAATAAACCTCGGAAGAAATTTCCCTCATTTCCCCTCCAATTCTTCTGGCAATTATTTTAAAATCGATGACCTCTGGTTTTTCCTTTTGTCCTCGTTTTGTTCCTCGAGGAGCCATTCAGCTCCAATTCAGCTTTCCTCCTCCCAACAGAAAGGCTGAAGCAAGGTCACACCTGTTAGTTGCCCTCTCCGAGCATGAAGAGATAGCAGTGGAACAGGCAGCACCAGCTCCCAACCAAACACCTTTAGTTCCGCCCACTGCTCAAAACAGAAACACAGCCACAAACAGCAGGCAGACCACACACGTGAAGCTTCCACTCCCACTTTATAAACTCTGCCACACAGCTGCCCGTTCCCATCCTAATACTTCTTTGCCCAAGACATACCTGGAAATATCAGCCTATGCTCACTCCTCAGACATATCAAGCACAGTGTTAAATGGCACAGTGTAATAGCAGCATGAGATTGGACTGTGCCGAACTTAAGACCACTGCAATCCAACTGTATTTAATCTGTTACACCCCCTAATTCACCAAAAACTATCCGTTGCCTCCTGAATTTTCTCTCACAATCCACATATGCACCACTCTGGGAAGTAACTCTGAAGTTTGCTGTGTGGACAGTGGACACCCTCTCCACTCCAGTTAGTGACCACGCTGTATCAAAAAGAAAGACTTTCATTTCTATAGCACCTTTCACGGCCACTGGACGTCTCAAAGCGCTTTACAGCCAATGAACTTTTGGAGTGTAGTCACTGCTGTAATGTGGGAAACACGGCAGTCAATGTACGCACAGCAAGCTCCCACAAACAGAAATGTGATAACAAAAAAAAAAGATTATCTGGTTATTATGAGGATTTTAGGGATAAATATTGGCCAGGACTCCTGCTCTTCTTCGAAATAGTGCCATGGGATCGTTTGAGCGTGCAGACGGGGCCTCGGTTTAACATTGCACCTCCAACAGTGCAGCGCTCCCTCAGCACCGCACTGGAGTGTCAGCCTAGATTTGTGTGCTCAAGTCCCTGGAGTCGGACTTGAACCCACAACCCTCTGACTCAGGAGGGGAGTGTGCTACCCACTGAGCCACAGCTGACACAGTTAGTGAACACAGTGTATCACACACCCTGATCACACCCTTTCTACCTCCAGTTAGTGAACACACTATCACACTCCCCGATCACACACTTTCTACCCTCAGTTAGTGAACACACTGTATTCCACTCACCCCGCCTCATTACACTCCACTTGCGTCAGTCTGAGAGGCGGATTTGGAGTTATCGTGTTGCAACTCTCAGGTGTCAGTGCCAGGTTTCTGGCCAAAGTTCACAAAGGAAAATGATCTGCAAACATCCGCTGTGTTGTTGAGCTGGAGGACCTTGCTCGCCTTCAGTTTAGGGGTTGGCCCTTGGCTTAGTGACGAGCATGAACAGTGAGCAAATTGCACAGCTCTGGGCCACCTGCAACCTGAACTTCCCCCGTGGCTCAGTGCAGTCTTCCATTGAACCATATGAACCAGGATGCTTGATTAGCCGATCTCAGTTGGAGTATTACAATCGGGCTCAGTACTTCTGTGCCAGGAGATCCCAGGTGTCCCACACCGGATCAGTATCCAACAATTCCTGCTGGATTGCATCTGGCTGCGAGGCCAGCCACAGTTGAATATCCTGCATCCTGCCAACATTTACTATTGAGGCTCACACATTAATGATGGCAACAGCCACTTGGATGGGGTCAACAGGTCCCTGTGGAACTAAGATTCAGCAAAAGGCAGGCGAGGGGAAAACAGCAAACTGAACTGCAAATATGAACTCTGCTTTATGGGGCTTCCGGTGAGGTACTGCAGTTTGACTATGTTTATAAGCCAGCGAGTTTCAGGTTTTCAATTAGTTTCACTGTATAAATAAGGTGCAAATGCTGCAACGCGAAAAGGTAGCCTGCTGTAGAGAGGCAGTGCACGAGGACATGCAACTCCAGGCAGGGTATTTGACCCATACACACACAGTCATTGCAGACAGCGGCTGTGGGCCTTACACAGCCCCAAGGTCAGACAGATATTATTTTCTGTTGATTATTAAGAGATCTGCAAGCTGATAACGACAGGCTGCATCCTGAAAGCTAAATTACCCACCCAGCCGGACCCCGCAGTCAGCACCAGTCTGCCAGAAGCTGGCAAAGCCATTTCCTCCAGAGCAGGACCAAGCCAACAGGCACGTGCCTAATGCCAGCTCACCTTGACAGCCTCAATTTGAGAGAGAAAGAAAGACTTTGTATAGCACCTATCGTGATCAAAGCCCTTTAAGGCCAATGAAGTACCTTTAAAATGTAGTCACTATTGTAATGTATGAAACACAGCAGCCAATTATGCGCACAAGATCCCACAAACAGCAAGGAGATAAATGGCCAGATAATCTGTTGTTTAGTGATATTGGTTGGGGGATAAATATTGGCCCCAGGACACCAGGAAGAATGCCCCTGCTCTTCCTCAAACTAGTGCCGTGGGATCTTTTACACGCTATATGGCACAAACAGGCCATTTGGCCCAACCAGTCCATGTCGGCGTTTATGCTCCACTCGAGCCTCTTCCCATCTGTCCTCATCTAACTATCAGCATAACCCTCTATTCCCTTCTCCCTCAGGAGACCATTTCAGTCCATTGTGTCCACGCCGGCCAACAAGAGGCTATCCAGCCTAATCCCACTTTCCAGCTCTAGGTCCGTAACCCTGCAGGTTACGGCACTTCAAGTGCACATCCAAGTTCTTTTTAAATGTGGTGAGGGTTTCTGCCTCTACCACCCTTTCAGGCAGTGAGTTCCAGACCCCTCCCCCCCACCTCTGGGTGAAGAAATTTCCCCTCATTTCTCCTCTAAGCCTTCTAACTTACTTTAAATTTATGCCCATTGGTTGTTGGCCCCTCTGCTAAGGGAAGTAGGCCCGTTCTATCCACTATATCTAGGCCCCTCATAATGTTCTACACCTCAATGAGGTTTCCCTCAGCCTCCTCTGTTCCAAGGAAAACAAACCCAGCCCATCAAATCTGTCCCCATAGCTTAGATTCTCCACTCCTGGCAACATCCTCGTAAATCTCCTCTGTACCCTCTCCAGTGCAATCACATCCTTCCTGTAATGTGGTGACCAGAACTGCACACAGTATTCCAGCTGTGGCCTAACCAGTGTTTTATACAGTTCAAGCATAACCCACCTGCTCTTATATTCTATGCCTTGGCTAATAAAGGCAAGCATTCCGTATGCCTTCTTAACCACCTTATCCACTTGGCCTGCTACCTTCAGGGATCAATGAACATGCACTCCCAGGTCCCTTTGTTCCTCTACACTTCTCAATGTCCTACCATTTAATGTGCATTCCCTGTCCTTGTTCGCCCTCCCCAAATTCATTATCTCACACTTCCCTGGATTAAATTCCATTTGCCACTGTTCTGCCCACCCGACCAGTTGACTGATATCTTCGTGCCGTCCGCAGTTTTCTTCATCAACCACACAGTCTATTTTTGTATCATCTGCAAAACTTCTTAATCATACCCCCTATACTCAAGTTATATTAAATGCATCTATACTATACCCTGTGGTAGTGAGCTCCACATTCTCACCACCCTCTGGGTAAAGAAATGTCTTCTGAATTCCCTATTGGATTTCTTGGTGACTAACTTATATTGATGGCCTTTAGTTATGCTCTTCCCCACAAGTGGAATCTACCCCACCCAGACTCTCACCATCCAAGTAATAAGTGACTTCCCTATTCTTCCTACCAAATTGTAATACCTCACATTTATCTGTGTTGAACTTCATTTGCCATTGCCAATTATATACCCATTCTACAAATTTATTAATTTTCTCCTGTAATTTGTTGCAGTCCTCAATATTAACTATCCACCACAAATTTAGAATTTTCTATTCCACGTCTCCAAGGCGGCAGACAGGGCCTCAGTTTAACGTTTCATCCAAAAGACAGTCCCTCCAACAGTGCGGCGCTCCCTCAGTACTGCCCCTCCAACAGTGCGGCGCTCCCTCAGTACTGCCCCTCCAACAGTGCGGCGCTCCCTCAGTACTCAACCTCTGACAGTGCGGCGAGGCTCCCTCAGTACTGCACTAGAGGGTCAGCCTGGATTATGGGCTTAAGTCTCTGAAGTGGGGCTTGAACCCACAACCCTCTGACTCACAGGCAAGTGTGCTACCCACTAAGCTACAGCTGACACTTGGTTTAACCAATACCCATTCTCACGGGAGAGAAATTGTTCTTTTATACTGAGGTCGATCAAGTCAGGGCTGTGAAAAGCAACAGGGAGGGACTGCCATCCAATAGCAGTTATTCTGGGATGGTTGGTACTCCTGATCGCCACACACAATGTCAGATTTTCACCTTCTAAGCAAGATATTTGCCTAGGTTAAAGCTACGATGTTAGCACACAGAGTACAGGCCTGTACACAGCATCCTCCTATACAATTGTATAACTGTAGCTGGTTCTCTGCTGCTGCCAATAATGAGGCCCCTGCATTCCACGAGTTCCAAGAACTGAGTTTGAAATCCCCAGACACTGTACGAGACACTGTGTACTTTTTGTCTGCCTGGTTTTGGTGGGAAGAGATTAGGGAAGAGCACAGCTGGTGCTAGTGAATGCGAAGCAATCTGAATGGTTGGCAACTGGACTGGGGGCTGGAGTGGCCATTCCGATACAAACCCAGGGTGGCTGTATTGTGCAATCTATTCGGACTGTGACACTTGCATTGGCTATCGGAAGACAAGGAAGGAAAGAAAAGTTTTCAGCTCCTACAGTTTGCTCACTTATTTAGTTCCTTGTGTAGGACCAACTCATCACTCCCCCCTACTCTGGCCCACCCCACCCATCCCCGGGGCCCTGGCCCACCCCGCCCATCCCCTCACCGGGACCCTGGCCCACCCTCTGTCCCCTACACTGGGACCCGGGGCCCACCCCCTTTCTCCTACACTGGGACCTGAGGCCCCCATCTCCCCTACCCTCCAGGGCCCTGCCCCCTACCCTACCACACTGCCCCCCCCCCCCCTCCCCCTCCCCACCACACTTCCCATCCACACTGGGATCAGGCCGCCCACTGCCCTCTTAATTTAGGGAGCTATCTATTTAATTTCTGGGCAAGTCATTGCACTCCATTCCAGCTTAAGGTGGTCATCAAGGTGTCAGCTTCGACCGCAGTATGGGTTATTGTGCTCAGAGTCTCTGGGTTGGGGGGAAATCAGTCAGGGTTCCCGCCCTTGCTGGGAAGTGCCTGTGTGTAGATGTCACACGAGGACAGAACCGGCTCTGCTGTGATGCCCACTACAGGCGAGTAGCCAGTCACCGCCTAGCCTTATACATGAAGACTGGTCTGGTGAGGAGCAGCACTGGAGGCTCCCAGTGCTCCTAGAACCATGGAAGTGGGAACCCCTTCAGGAGGGAAGAAAGTTCGGGGAGAAATGTAGCAATAAACACACTGCATCTGATCAGCGTAAATCGGACAGAGCTTAGTACAGTAAATAATTGTGGAATTCCATTAGAACCAGCATTGCTCACCTGCTAAGGTGTAGTCCATGTCAAATCCAAAGCATTTAATCTTCTCCATCGCCAAACTACGGTTAACAAAGACTCTGAAAAAGGAAAAACAAACTCACCATCATTACCAGGGAAGCAAGAAAAAAAGGGAAGAGCGAGCGAGCGAAAAGGGGAAAGAGAAAGAAAGTATTAGAAAAGGGAAAAGAGATGTGAGCGAGAGAGTAGGGGAAAGAGAGAGAGATGGAAAAAGAGAGCGAGAGAGAAAGGTGAGTTCTGGCCACCTAGTCAGAGGGAAGATATTATTGCCCTATGAAGAGATGGAGGGGTAATAAAAACAATCCCAGATATCAGGAACCTGTTATGAGGGGGTTACGAATGTCAGGTTTGTGTTCTTTCAAAAAGAGGAGACTTGGATTTTTTACATAATGGAGGAGTAGGCGAATGCTGCCCAGGGAAATGATTGACTGTGGGGAAGGAGTCAAATCCCCGGTACACAAGTGGAAAATGAAGAGGTTCGGAGTAAAAAGGGCAGTCAGGCAGAGGTTTTCCACCCAGAGGGTCATAGGGAAGAATTGTGAAATATGTTGCCAAGAAGTATGTTGGAGCAAACAAGATAAATGAGGTTGAAAGATGAGTCGATGAAGAGGGTGGATGAAGGGACAGTGTGAGGGGAGTTGGAGGGGTTTGTGGGGACTATGTGCTTATGGAAGTCCAGGAAAACAACAGGCAGCAGGAAGCGGCGAAATTTGTGGAAGGATGATTATTCAATCTCTAAAGCGATGAAGCTGGTTCACCACGAGCATCATGAGGAGTTGGAGACAGTTAATGGAGTCTCTGAAAACTCTTTCAAAGCAGGAAATTAGTGGGATTTATAGTGACCTTGGATTGAAACGTCCTTCATTAAACTTCCACCAGCTCAACTGAAATGTGGTGAAACTCTCCTCAGGTAGTTCAGTTTCAGGCTTCACTACAACACCAGCTTGTTAGGAAAAATGTCGGGGAAGATATTTTCCAGGGCATCATTGGTGAAGCTTCCTGCATGGCCATTACAATGAGCACTGAACTATCAGCTTCCGGGAGACCCAGACTGCCGTGCGCTTCCTGGGGAATTGGCCAGGCGTGAGTCAGAACAGACCAAGGCTGGGATCAAGTACACCAGCTCCAAGTGAAGCTGCGCAAGTACTGAATAAAAGCTAGCCAATGAGTCGCGGAACCAAACAGTCCCGGTGAAGCTTCACGGCTGGTATTCAATCGAATGTTGGAAGTACAGCTGCAGCAACGCTCACATTCTTGGCCTTGCTCCTCCCCGAGCCAGCGGCCCTTGCGGTGCTGCTCCTACCCGAGCCAGCGGCCCTTGCGGTGCTGCTCCTACCCGAGCCAGCGGCGCTGCTGATGCCATGGTCATGATCAGGCTGACCTCCTGTCCATATCTCTGATGTTGTAGAAGTCAGACCCTGATGTGGACTGAGACACACATCCATTTGCTTTATATTGTCTGAAGACCTTTTATGTAATGTTGATGATCTGGGAATGTGACATTTTCCCTAACAAGCTGGTGTTGTAGTGAAGCCTGAAACTGAACTACCTGAGGAGTGTTTCACCACATTTCAGCTGAGCTGACTCAGGCTGGGGGAGGTTTAATGAAGGACATTTCAATCCAAGGTCACTGTAAATCCCACTAATCTCCTGCTTTGAAACAGAGTGTTCAGAGACTCCATTAACTGTCGGCTTTTCCCCACAACGCTCTCTTATTTGAAAGGTTTTTCAGACCTTGCATCCTGGGTACTAAACACACCACACTACCACATACACCGCATGGATTGCCTTCTCTCCTGGTTCTACAGCTGTCCTCCAGTAGCGCACCTCAGGCACTCATCCGGTGTGAGCCCAGACTGAGTGCAACTAGCAGGCCCAAACCTATCCTCGCACAACCGCCACACACACACCTGCATGGATAGTGATCAGGAGCAAGTAACCTCACCAAATTGTAGATCCCCAACCACTTCCATCCCTGCAAACAGAAATGACCTAATTCAGTGGATCCCAAGAGTGGAGTATGGCCCCTTCTAGTCTGTTTAAGTCAATGCAGCCCCAGGCAGTGCCTGTACATATAATGTTATCAGAGGAATGGTGCACCTGTATTTATCCCAGACCGGTTGGACCCACATCAGATGGGTGACTGGGAGATTACAATTCTTCTAATTTTTAAAAAATTCATTTAGGAGATGTGGGCGTTGTTGGCTAGGCCAGCATTTATTGCCCATCCCTAAACTGTCCTTGAGAAGGTGTTGATGAGTCACTTTCTTGACAACTGAGTGGCTTGCTAGGCCATTTCAGAGGGCAGTTAAGAGTTGACCACATTGCTGTGGGTCTGGAGTCACACAAGGACGGCAGATTTCCTTCCCTAAAAAGGACTTCAGTGAGCCAGATGGGATTTTATGACAATCTGGTAGTTACATGGTCACCATTACTGATACTAACTTTTTATTCCTGATTTACTTAACTGAATTTAAATTCCTCAGCTGCTGTGGTGGCATTTGAACTCTTGTCTCCAGATTTCCGGATTACTAGTCCAGTAGGATTTCTACTCCTACTGTTCCCTTAATTCTGTCCTCATTTGGTATCAAAAAGGCCAAATCCAATTGGATTTGTAAGCTGATTATATAACCAAATTCACAGAAGGGCTGTACAACAGAGCAGGCTCGAGGGGCCGTATGGCCTACTCCTGCTCCTATTTCTTATGTTATACACAAATCCCCAGGAATAGTTTGCAAATTTAAATTCAGATCAAGGTGAAAAACCATTTGTTCCAACAAATGTTTGACTATACAGCAGAGTGGATTAATCAGACTGCACTTTCCATCGCAAACACCACGCACAACTCACACTTCTATTCAAGCCGACACAACAGGGAGGCATTTTGCACAGAAGTTCACCGATCCCAGCCAGGGCTGCAGTAGCAGTTGGCCCCATCCATGGAATAGAGGGGAAAGGGTGTCTGATCGTTCACCAGTGACCCCCAGTAAGTGCGTGAGCACATTGGAAAGAGGACTGGATCAGGCTGGGCTGTGACTTTCTCCACAATCGAGTACCGTGCTGCCAGTGTCCAGACTCACCACAGGACTTTCAGCAACATGCCACCATATCCCAGCGAGACTCGGCGCCTTTGGGAGGAGAACGATGGCCGAAAAAACCACAACACATGTTCATATCATTCCAAGTTCCCTCCCTCCCACATCACTCAGTCTCTCGATGTTCCCTCCCTCCCTCCCACGTCACGCACAGTCTCTCGATGGAACTGACTAACCCTGGAACCAAATTATGTTCCTTTGAAGACCCAGGTTTAAGCCGGCTCAATCACAGAAACATAACCTTCAGATTCTGTTCACGTCTCTCCGACCACAATCTCTCACACACATACCTGAGTGCAATCAGTTACTTTACTCCAGATCACTCTCTTGGTTCAAGCTCATTTTTCTGCCTGATTAGCAGCTTCAATACTTGCACTGGAGAAACTAATCAGCAACCAATGCATTCTGATGAGCTGTTTCTTCTCACACAGTATTGACTGACCCGAGCTGAATGCTAACTGCAGCCCTGAGCATCCAATTGTTGCTGTGTCTACTGTCTGCACGCCCCTCGGTCACCCGCTGCCCAAATATCCCCAAGTGTCCCTGGCATCACCCGCTGCAATTCTCGCACCCACCCAGCTGCATTGTTTACTTCCTGTACTCGGATACAGTTAATGATGCTTGGTCTGGTCTGGCTTTAATCATCAATTATGTACAACTAGTCTCTGTGAGCCAATCCCCAGGCCCTACATATCTGGATAGGCTTCCCAAAGTCCCCCCCATCAGCCACTCGCATCTCCCCATAGACTAACCCCAACGCCTAGTCCCTCCGAATAGGCCTCTCTCCGTTACATACCGGTGGTAGGCCTCGCGTCGGTATTTCTTCATGGTACTGCCATCCATGGTCCCAGAAAGGTCAGCATTGAGTTTCTCGCTCCACGAAGACATGTTTGCTTCAGTAATCTGGAGAGAGAGAGAGAGAGAGAGAGAGAGAGAGAGAGAGAGAGAGAGAGAGAGAGAGAGAGAGAGAGAGAGAGAGAGAAAGAAAATGTAATTCCATGGCAGAAGCACCGCCGCAAATCACTAACCAACAGCCTCAAAGAACGAGAGACTGGGACTGGATTGGAGAAAGTAATCATTGTGCAGTATTTATAAAGGTTCGTCCAGTAACAAAGGTCCTTGTGGCACAATCTCGCCCATCTCCGTTTTACTGATAAGAACGAGGGCAGCGTCCGTTGAGCGGGGGCAGCCTCACTCCTACTCTGAAGATAAATCTTACTGATAGCTGGAAAATTAACAGTCACACAGCAGTGTTACACACCTCACATTAATCAGCCATTGTGGGCACAGCTGCTCGTTTCTGATGCGTGTTTACAATTGGAACGGTTTGGAGCACCGGCGCCGTTCTTGTAGTGGAGAGCAGTTCTGGTCACCAAGGGCCGGAGCACAGGACACCTAAACATCCAACTGTCGCTAACAGGACAAACTTATCGCCAACTCCAGCACATTGGCTGCTGGCATTATGGCTGCATCATCCTTTGAATGTGGAGTGAAACGCAGCACATCTGAAGGAGAATCTGCAGACTATCGGAGGAGCTGGGTCGAAGTGGGTGAGGCTCTCTCAGCAGTAACTAATGATCAGTTTCAAATGAGAAGATAACTCCAGAGGCTCACTGCTCTGACTCGGACTATGAAGGTTATAGCTGCTCTGAATTATTTTCATCACTGGCTTACTCCAATCAACTGCTGAGGCCAAGCCAGTGTGCAAGATGTGACTGCTGTACGATACCAGAGGTCACAGGCTCATCAATCACAATTCTATTCAATGATGGCCTTCTCCAAGTTTTTGGGAGTCATCCATTGCGCACAGGCCCACACACTTCCATTCAAATCATCGAGCAAGAGGTCTGCAATGCACAATGACGGACCAGGCACATGAGCCGGACAGAGAGCGCTAAGCTCCGTGAACCGGACAGAGCACGCTAAATTCCGTGACCAGTTGGAGACAGAGCGCGCTAAACTCCGTGACCAGCTGGACAGAGAGCGCTAAACTCCGTGACCAGCTGGACAGAGAGCGCTAAACTCCGTGACCAGCTGGACAGAGAGCGCTAAACTCCGTGACCAGCTGGACAGAGAGCGCTAAACTCCGTGACCAGCTGGACAGAGAGCGCTAAACTCCGTGACCAGCTGGACAGAGAGCGCTAAACTCCGTGACCAGCTGGACAGAGAGCGCTAAACTCCGTGACCAGCTGGACAGAGAGCGCTAAACTCCGTGACCAGCTGGACAGAGAGCGCTAAACTCCGTGACCAGATGAACAGAAAGTGCTAAACTCCGTGACCAGCTGGACAGAGAGCGCTAAACTACGTGAGCTGGACAGAGCGTACTAAGCTCCGTGACCAGATGAACAGAAAGTGCTAAACTACGTGACCAGCTGGTATCAGAGTGCTGCAGCATTCATAAACACTTGAAGTGTTTTCATTGCACAAACAATTTCTTGGTTAAAGACCCAAGTGGCCAACACCCAGAAGCTCATGCCAGGTGTCACAACTCTGATCATTTACAGGAGGACCTGAAACTAGCAGGGCAAGAATGCATCAGCCGACTGCAGCTGCTCAGCAGTTACAGACAGTAAGCAACAGGTGTATTTTAGTAAGATGAGGAGTTTTGCACGGTGTGATGTTCATTGTCTGTAAGGGGAAAGGTGGTGTGAATTTATACAGAGCCTGATCACATCTCAGAAACCCTCCAAAGCATTCACATGAATCACTTCGAAGTTTAATCACGTGGTAAATAGACAAACTTGCCAGCCACATTGCACACAGCGGCATGGTACAGGTAGATGAATGTCCAGTTAATCATATTTTGGTGATGACTGAGGGAGGAGTGTTGGCCAGGACACCAGGAGACTCCCTGCTCAATAGTGCCCTGGATCTTCAACATCCACCAGAATAAGCAGATGGGGATCCAGTATAAAGTCTGTATTTGCTCAATAACAACAACTTGTACTTAACCAGCACCTCTAAAGGAGTGAAACATCCCAAGGCGCTTCACAGGAGTATTACGAGACAACAATCTGACACTGAGTCACATAAGGAGAAATTAGGGCAGGAAGCTTGGTCAAAGAGGTAGGTTTTAAGGAGCATCTTGAAGGAGGATGGAGAGGTAGAGAGGCAGAGAGGTTTAGGGAGAGAGTTCCAGAGCTTGGCGCCCAGGCAACAGAAGGCACGGCCACCGATGGTTGAGCGATTATAATCAGGGATACTCAAGGGAGCAGAATTAGAGGGGGAGGGGAGGACTGGAGGAGATTAGAGAGCTAGGGAGGGGTGAGGCCATGGAGGGATTTGAAAACAAGGATGAGAATTTTGAAATTGAAGCATTGTTTAACCAGGAGCCACCTCAGTGCTGAAACTGAGATAGATCAAATGCTCAAGTTCTGGGGTAGGTTTGAATGGAACAACTGGCATCAAGTCAGTGCCAACATTCAACATTACTTTTTGGCCAGGACACTGGGGGAGTTCACTGCTCATCCTCCGATAGTGCCACTGGATATTGATCATCCACCGGAACGGACCACTTGATCCAGTGTCTTATCTAGAGGAACAGTAGCCCCTCAGGACTGCCCAAGTGTGTTTACTGAAGCCCTATATTGGGACTGGATCTCACAACCTTCCGACTCAGGGGTGAGAGGCCAAGCTGTCACTTGCATAATGACAGATATCATCGCACAATGAAAAGCCACATCTGACCTACTCCTCATCAGTGAGCAACTCACATAACATGAGCCACAATCACAAATATCCAGAATGCATTTACAAGTCTCCCAATGGATCGAATATCAGCTGCTCATCAAACATGGGTTCCAATGTACTCACTCATGTTACCAGCTCCTATTAATCTGTCAACAGAGTTTCCCCCTCCAAGATACATGGCTTCCACATCGCAACCGATCCCTCACTCGACACAAGCTCCGTTACAGCGCACTGGGGAAGAGTATTTACCTGTCCCGTCGCAGGATCTCAGCACAAACCTTTGCAGAGGCAGGTGGATGATTGCAGGCGATTGCATCGCCAAAAGAGCATAGACACTCAAACCAGGAGAGAGGGAAATAGCAGAGACACTCAAACCGGGAGAGAGGGAAATAGCAGAGAGAGGGAAATAGCAGAGGCACTCAAACCGGGAGAGAGGGAAATAGCAGACACACTCAAACCGGGAGAGAGGGAAACCTTGTTGTAATACTGTACCACACAATCATTACAAACTGATGGAGGAGGGGGGATGTGGTGTGGCAGGGAGCGGCGAAAGAGAAGGGAGGAAGAGAGAGAGGGGGGGTCTTGGGTCATAGCTGACCTGATGCCGAGCCCCCACGATTGTTGCAGGAAGGGCACAGGTTCAATCCAAGGATTATGCGGTGTTAGCAGACGCCAGCCAGGACAAGGGCAGCAATGCAACAATCGCCTCAGGGCCACTGCAGCTGTGTGTGTCAGATGGGAATAGGTTCAGGCTGGTCTGTGAAGCCCCCCCATGGTCAGATAGCCTGCCAACACTCACTGTCGGGAACACAAAGGAACAACAGTCACTCAGGAGAGGCACTGGAATATGGCTGGTGTCTGTGGAATCATATTCTAGCAAAGGTCAGCACTTTCTGGATGAGGGAGGGAGTAAAGAATGCTACAAGCTGGAATCTGCAGACAAGAGCCGGGTGGTCCTCACTATCAGATCCGTGACAAACAGCTGGTGGTGGGCGGCTGTGACACAGCAAAGCACAGCGGGTTTGAGAAAGTAAACCAGGAAATCTATTTCCACTGGTCTATGAGTAGAGTGCAACAATCTCATCTCCAAAAGATCAAAGGGAGGGGTCATGAGAACTATCTATTGATTACATTTTAGAGTTGTTGGAATGGCCGGCCAGAAACAGCGCGGGAAATAGAATCACAGCTGCTGGGCTCTTTTATCTGGAAAAGAGAAGTTGGAGGGGTGACCTGATCGAGGTCTTTAAAATTCTGAAAGGGTTTGATAGGGTAGAGGAAGTCCACTTATAAGATAGTCACTAATACATCCAATGGGGAATTCAGGAGAAACTTCTTTACCCAGAGAGCGGTGAGAATGTGGGACTCGCTGCTGCAGGGTATGGCTGAGGTGAATAGCAGAGATGCATTTAAGGGGAAGCTGGATAAACACGAGGGAGAAAGGAATAGGATATGCCTCCTCTAGCCCTGCAACCTCAGATCTCTGTACTCTGTCAATTCTGGCCTCATGCGCATCGCCGACTTTAAAATTGCTGCAACATTTATTGGTGGCTGTGCCTTCAGCTGCCAAGGACCTAAGCTCTGGAATTCCCTTCCTAAACCTCTGTGCCTCTTTCCTCCTTTAAGATGCTCCTTAAAACCTACCTCTGCATTAATATCCCCTTATGTGGCTCGGTATCGCTAATATGAAGTGCCTTGGAATGTTTTACTATATTAAAGGCGCTATATAAATACAAGTTGTTGTTGATAGGGTGAGATGAAGCAGGGTGGGAGGAGGCTAGTGTGGAGCATAAACACTGGCACGGAGCGGTTGGGATAAGTGGCCTGTTTCTGTGCTGTAAAGGTCAGCTGTGGCTCAGTGGGCAGCACTCTCACCTCTGAGTTAAAAGGTAGTGGGTTCAAATCACCCTCCAGGGACTTGAGCACAAAAATCCAGGCCGACACTCCATGCAGTACTGATGGAATGTTGTACTGTCGGAGGTGCAGTCTTTCAGATCAGACATAAAACCAAGACCCTGTCTGCTCTCTCAGGTGGATGTAAAAGATCCCATGGCACTATTTCAGGGGAATTATCCCTGGTGTCCTAGCCAATATTTATTCCTCAACCAACATCACTGAAACACATTATCCGATCATTATCACATTGCCATTTGTGGGAGTTTGCTGTGTGCAAATTGGCTGCTGCGTTTCCTACATTACAGCAGTGACTATCGTTCAACAGTACCTCATTGGCTATAAAGCACTGGGGTACATCTGGTGGTCGTAAAAGGAAATATATAAATGCAAGTCTTTCTTTTTTAATAAAAGACTGAAAAGGACCATCAAGTCAGGCACATATCATATCCCATGATACCTGATATCCCCCATCAATGGTTTCATCTATCAATGGTTTCATCAGGCACTTACCCACCTCTCTCAAATTTACTGATACAGCACAGGTCAGTTATAGAATAAAGTTCCCTCTACACTGTCCCATCAAACACTCCCAGGCCAGGTACAGCACGGGTCAGTTACATAGAAAATAGGAGCAGTAGTAGGTCATTCGGCCCTTCAAGTCTACACCGCCATTCAATTTGATCATGGCTGATCCTCTATCTCAACACCATATTCCCGCTTTTCCCTCATACCCCTTGATGCCTTTAAAAGCTCCCTCTACACTGTCCCATCAAACACTCCTTGGGCAGGTACAGCATAGGTTACATACAGAGTAAAGCTCCCTCTACACTGTCCCATCAAACATTCCCAGGGCAGGTGCAGGTACAGCACAGGTTAGATAGAGTAAAGCTCCCTCTATGCTGTCCCATCAAACACTCCCAGGGCAGGTACAGCACAGGTTAGATACAGAGTAAAGCTCTCTCTACACTGTCCCATCAAACACTCCCAGGGCAGGTACAACACAGGTTAGATACAGAGTAAAGCTCTCTCTACACTGTCCCATCAAACACTCCCAGGGCAGGTACAGCACAGGACTAGATACAGAGTCAGAGGCTGAACTCCAAGTCATAGTCAACATCTTCAGAGGCGTACGAAAGCATGGGCCTTACACTAAACATCCGTAAGACAAAGGTTCTCCACCAACCAGCCTGTCCCCACCAGACAGCACTACCCCCCCAGTCTTCAAGATCCATGGCGCGGCTCTAGACAACGTGATCCACTTTCCATACCTCGGGAGCCAGTTATCAACAAGAACAGACATCGACGACGAGATTCAACATCGCCTCCAGTGCGCCAACACAGCCTTTGCCCGCCTGAAGAAAAGTGTTCGAAGATCAGGCCCTCAAATCTGCCACCAAGCTTATGGTCTACAGGGCTGTTGTGATACCCACCCTTCTATATGGCTCAGAGACGTGGACCATATACAGTAGACACCTCAAATGGCTGTAGAAATACCACCAACGATGTCGCTGCAAGATCCTGCAAATCCCCTGGGAGGACAGATGCGTCCTCGATCAGGCCAACATCCCCAGCATCAAAGCACTGACCACACTCGACCAGCTCCGCTGGGCAGGTCACATTGTTTGGATGCCTGACACAAGACTCCCAAAGCAAGCGCTCTATTCTGAACTCCTACACGGCAGGCGAGCCCAAGATGGGCAGAGGAAACATTTCAAGGACACCCTCAAAGCCTCCTTGATAAAGTGCAACATCCCCATTGACACCTGGGAGTCCCTGGCCAAAGACCACCCTAAGTGCAGGAAATGCATCCGGGAGGGCGCTGAGCAGCTTGAGTCTTGTCGCCGAGAGCATGCAGAAAACAAGCACAGGCAGCGGAAGGAGCGTGCAGCAAACCAGTCCCACACACCCTTTCTTTCAACGACTGTCTGTCCCATCTGTGACAGAGACTGTAATGCCCACCTGTGAAGCTCCCTCTACACTGTCCCATCAAACACTCCCAGGACAGGTACAGCACGGGTTAGATACAGAGTAAAGCTCCCTCTACACTGTCCCATCAAACACTCCCAGGGCAGGTACATCACGGGTTAGACACACTGGGTCTGTTTTCTCCCACACGCCAGAAAGTTCACATAACAGAGTTTTTGTAGAGCCTGTTTTTATTTTTTTTGCTGTATAGACAGATAAAAGCTCAGCATCTGCAATAGAAAGTAGCAGCACTCTGAAAGGCAAAATAAACACTGTATTCTAGAGGGATGGCCTGTTCCAGAAATCAGTTGGAAACCCAGAGGCTTCCTCAGAGGATTAAACTTTTGAACGGCAACCGTGGCACAGACAGGGAAACTGGATTAAAGGGGCGAACAGCTGAGCTGTACAAACCAGGACGGCTCCTGGTTAGATCCCTGATCGGTGCCCAGGTAGCTGGGCAGCAATAATGGGTTATAACTGGCCCGGGAGCCCCAAGGTTGGGGAAGGAAATCAGGTAGGGTTCCTGTTCCTGATCATTATCCAACGACCCATGCTGCAATATGGGTGCTGTGGGCGGACAAGAGCATGCCCAGCTGCTGTCCCACCAACATGGCTGAATAGCGTGTTGCCACTCACTGTCAAGACTCTCGGATATAAAGGCTGGCCATTCAGGCCAGGTACCCTGGGATGCCTGTTGTGCATAAAACCCGCAGTCCGGCATTAGATCACATCCTCAGGAGCTGGGGAGGTTAAAGGAAACTACAAGGATAAAAATAGTAACTAAGTTTTTCACATGTCTCTTACTTTCTAAAAATAGAAAACTAAAAAAACAAAATAAACGCATCGCTGCAATTGAGAGAGGCTTGCAATCTAGGTCATAAAATTCCATTCCTGAAACCACAAGGACATTGGCAATCATCTCAATGACAAAGGAAATACAGGACAAATACTGACAGGCATGTGTGAGCGGGTCAGAGATGTTTCACCTCCACCAGTCGCCTTTCCCCTCCCTTGCAGTGAAGTCCTCTTTGCCCAGCTTGTACAGAACATGCCCTGACCATTCCCAAACTCCCTGCAGGATGATTTTGACTCTGACGGTGTAAAACGGGTAGTAGTCAGTCGGCAGCCCGCTTTACATCTCTTCATTATGGAACTAAAAATAGAGAAAGCTGTAAATCAGACTACTGACTCACTATCACCTGTTTTACACTAACGCTCAAAGTCAAAAAACCTCCTTGGAGTGAAGAGCGGGTAACCTTTGCTCTGCATCAGGGATCAGCTGCTCAGCAACTGATCAAGAATTGTGGCAGGAGGTTCAGAGGGAAAGTGAAAAAGAAAATAAATGAGGCAAAGAGAGGGTATGAAAATAGAATGGGAGCCAACATAAAAGGGAATCCAAAAGTCTTCTATGGGCATATAAATAGTAAACAAGTAAGGAGGGGTGGAGTCGATTAGGGACCAAAAAGGAGACTATGCATGGAGGCAGAGGGCATGGCTGAGGTACTAAATGAGTACTTTGCATTTGTCCTCACCGAGGAAGATGCTGCCATAGGCATAGTGAAGGAGGTGGTAGAGGAGATACTGAATGGGATAAGAATCGATAAAGACGAGGTACTAGAAAGGCTGGCTGTACTAAAAGTAGAGAAGTCACCAGGACCAGATGGGAGGCATCCTAGGATGCTGAGGGAAGTGAAGGAAAAAAAATCACAGAGGTACGGCCATACATAATCTTCCAATCCTCTTTAGGAACGGGGGTGGTGACAGAGGACTGGAGAATTGCAAATGTTACACACTTGTTCTAAAAAGGGTGTAAAGATAAACCCAGCAACTACAGACCAGTCAGTTTAACCTCGGTTGTGGAGAAGTTTTTAGAAACAATAATCAGGGACAAAATAACAGTCACTTGAATGTGTGGATTAATTAAGGAAAGCCAGCACGGATTTGTTAAAGGCAAATCGTATTCAACCAACTTGATCGAGTTTTTTGATGAGGTAACAGAGAGGGTTGATGAGGGCAATGCGGTTGATGTGATGTACATGGATTTCCAAAAGGCATTCGACAAAGTGCCACATAAATGGGCTTGGCAGCAAGGTTGAAGCCTAAGGAATAAAAGGGACAGTGGCAGCATGGCTAACGATAGGAAACAGAGAGTGGTGGTGAACGGTTGTTTTTCGGACTGGAGGGTATACAGTGGTGTTCCCCAGGGGTCGGTTCTAGGACCACTGCTTTTCTTGATATATATTAATGACTTGGATGTGGGTGTACAGGGCACAATTAAAAAATTTGCAGATGACACAAAACTTGGAAGTATAGTGAACTGTGAGGAGGATAGACTTCAGAAAGACATAGACCGGCTGGTGGAATGGGCAGACACGTGGCAGATGAAATTTAATGCAGGAAAGTGTGAAGTGATACATTTTGGTTGGAAGAATGAGGAGAGGCAATATAAACAAAAGGGTACAATCCTAAAGGGGGTGCATGATCAGAGAGACCTGGGGTATACGTGCACAATCATTGAAGGATAAGGGGTAAGCCACTAAGGATAAGGGGTAAGCCATTTAGGACCGAGATGCGGAGGAACTTCTTCACCCAGAGAGTGGTGAACCTGTGGAATTCTCTACCACAGAAAGTTGTTGAGGCCAATTCACTAAATATATTCAAAAAGGAGTTAGATGAGGTTCTTACTGCTAGGGGGATCAAGGGGTATGGCGAGAAAGCAGGAATGGGGTACTGAAGTTGAATGTTCAGCCATGAACTCATTGAATGGCGGTGCAGGCTAGAAGGGCCGAATGGCCTACTCCTGCACCTATTTTCTATATTTCTATGTTTCTATGTAAGGCAGGTTGAGAAAGTGGTTAAAAAAGCTTACGGGATCCTGGGCTTCATAAATAGAGGCATAGAGTACAAAAGCGTGGAAATGATGATGAACCTGTATAAAACGCTGGTTCAGCCTCAACTGGAGTATTGTGTCCAATTCTGGGCACCGCACTTTTAGGAAGGATGTGAAGACCTCAGAGAGGGTGCAGAAAAGATTTACGAGAATGGTCCCAGGGATGAGGGACTTCAGTTACGTGGATAGACACGAGAAGTTGGGGTTGTTCTCTTTGGAGCAGAGAGGATTGACAGGAGATTTGATAGAGGTGTTCAAAATCATGAGGAGTCTGGACAGGGTAGATACTGAGAAACTGTTCCCATTGGCAGAAGGGTCGAGAACCAGAGGACACAGATTTAAGGTGAGTGGCAGAAGAACCAAAGGCAACATAAGAATTATTTTTTTTTTTTTTAAACACAGCAAGTGGTTAGGATCTGGAACACACTGCCTGAGAGGGTAGTGGAGGCAGATTCAATTATGGCTTTCAAAAGGGAATTGGATAAGTACAAGAAAAAATTTGCAGGGCTGCGGGGAAAGGGCAGGGAGTGAGACTGGCTGAGAGTCAGCACAGGCTCGACAGGCCGAATGGTTACAACACAAGAGAAGGCTGTGGTTCCATGAGGCAGGGGGTCGGGCTCAGGGGGAAGGGCTCGAGGGAAGGGTGCTAGCAGCAATCCCCAATTAACAAGAATTAAAATGAGCATCAGTTATGATAAGCACTGTAATCTGAATGTGCTTTTGTTTAAATTGATTCTCGGGATGTGGGCATCGCTGGCAAGGCCAGCATTTATTGCCCATCCCTAGTTGCCTTGAGAAGATAGAGGCCTTCTTGAACCACTGGTAGCGGGTTTGATACAAACGGAGTGGCTCGCTGGGCCACTTTGGAGGACAGTTAAGAGTCAACCACATTGGTGTGGGACTGGAGTCACATATAAGCCCAGACCAGGTAAGGACAGCAGGTTTTCTTCCCTAAAGGACATAAGTGAACCCAATGGGTTTTTACAACAATCCCACAGCTTCATGGTCACTTTTTTCTGAGACCAGCTTTTTATTTGCAGATTTTTAAAACCGAATATAAATTCTCAAACTGCCCACAGTAGGATTTGAAGTCTACTCTCTGGATTATTAGTCCAGGCCCCTGGATTACCAGCCCAGTAACACATACCCACAAAACCCCTTTTTGGTGGTACTGAGACAACAGAATGACATTAACACAGCTCTGGATTCTTGCACCATCCCACAATAGAACCAGTGCAGCAAATAACCTGCGTGACAAACTGGCACACAGTTTATGACTGCTCAACCAACAATGAAAAGACTGAAAACACCCTACAATTATGCATAATATGATTGACTTTTTATGGCTCTATCATTACTGTCCTTGCAATGTTAATTACGCCATCTCATTATGTTTATGGTGCTGTATTGCAAAACCCTCTGTAAACCTCTCCTCTGTACAGTGCGCTTTTTGTACAACTCACAGGTTTCATTAACAGCCGCTACTGTATATCGAAGCTGGCACCACATTTGCTGCAGTGTGAACTGCTATTCCGTCACACTGTGCCAAAGTACATACACTCCTTATTGAACAGCCTGATCAGAGACTCTGCAATGCAGATCTGCAGCTGCTGCTCAGAGACATCGAGCGAGCTCAGGTGACTGCCCTCCAGTTTGGTCCTCCTCGGGGAATCTGTCTGCACACAGCCTCGAGATTAGAAAAGCACAGCAAGGGGAGTCACAGACCCAAATGTACCTTGCTGTTCTGTTCCAATGCTCCTCCCAATGACTGCTCTACCATCCGACCCTCTGATCAAGGGCCAACAAAAATGTTAATGGTCTCAGGCCCCGATTTGTAGAAAATTACTGGTCCTTGTATCTCTGGTTCAGAGACTCAAGAAAAGTTCAGCTGACTCATTGAGAATCAGGATTACCATCTTGCATAACAATTTTCAACTGTAATCTTAACCTCAGCTTCCATTTCCTTTTTTTAATTTCTGACACCCTCCTCTCCGGAGCTGCTGACTCTGGCTGGGGTACAGTTCCACAAGAGTCCGCAGTCCTCCAGTATCACACACATTCTTCACCTGCAAACCCAGACAGTGACGGACGAATCATTCATGAGGGCACTATAGCACAGCCTGATCATGTCCTCACTCATCCCCACTGGTCTCCCTCTCTCCCTCTCTCTCTCTGGAAATCAATCTTTGACCACAGTGATTGCACAAACACAAATTCATTGCATGGAAAGCACTTTGCAACATTCTGCAAGTTCTTTGTCAGGAGCAGAAACCCTTGCTGATTTACAACCTCCCTAATCATGCTGAAGGTGCTGAGACCAACTGCTCACATCAGGGATCAAACCCAGGGCCTTCCTGGGTTGTATGGCTTAGAATCACACCAGGCGTGCCATTAACCCCACCCCCCACATCCTGAGACTGTACCCCCTAGTTCTAGACTCTCCAGCCAGGGGGAAACAACCTGTCAGCATCTACCCTGTCAATTCCCTTCAGAATCTTGTATGTTTCAATGAGATCACTTCTCCTCCTTCTAAACTCCAGAGAGTATAGACCCAATCTACACAATCTCTCATCATAGGACAACACTCTCACCCAAGGGATCAATCTCGTGAACCTCTGTTGCACCACCTCCAAGGCAAGAATATCCTTCCTAAGATAAGGAGACCAAAACAGCACACAGTTCTCCAGGTGTGGTCTCACCAAGGCCCTGCACAAATGTAGCAAGACTTCCTTACTTTTATACTCCAACTCCCTTGCAATAAATGACAACATACCATTTTCCTTCCCTATTGCTTGCTGTACCTGCATGCTAGCTTTGTGTTTCTTGCACAAGGACACCCAAATTTCTCTGAACACCAACATTTAAAAGTTTCTCACTATTTAAAAAATATGGATTATTCTGGATTAGTAGTGCAGTAACACAACTGCTGCACCACGATACCTATATTTCTGTATCCTTGATAGATTACTTACTGCCGTCAGCAACAATAGAATCAAAAGTGAAAAGCTTAGAGTGTACCCCAAATAGTTCTTCCACTCCACCTGAATCCCAGCTGTGCATCAACAGCGAGCAACTCTTGGATATTGTCTCCCAGTCCCAGATTTAGGATCAGGAGTTGCATCAGATTCGGATTGCTGCAAATTTTTGCACAATCCAATCCGAGAATCTCCCTGCAGTGAAGTGAATACAGATCTTTCAAAGTTAAATCGAGGGGGGCACAGGAGATGAATGAGTTACACGGGCATTTATTCCCTCACTTTTCCTTCATTCCGATAAGCTTGGCATCACATACCCATCCACTTCTTGATACATCCCTTCTCCGCTGCGAACCCTTTTATCCCCCCATGGGGTTGTGCCCACAGACCGGGCCCCTTTCCCTGGGGCTTCTCGATAAGAAATGGAAAGGCTGAAAGATCTGTCAACCATTCAGTGATGCCTTGTGGGCACAGCAGCCTCCGCCAACAAAGTGCTGACCGAGGTATCATTGTGCCCAGGCCAGAGTCACAGTGGGGAGGAGGGGGGGAAGGAGAAATCACTTCAGGGGCCTGTAGAGACAGGGTGGAGGGGGCACAGGAAAAGCATGACAGGGACAGACAGGCCCGGGGGTGGGGATAGGGACTGACAGGGCCTGGAGACAGGGGTCTAGGAAAAGAGCCCAGGTTCAGGTATGGAAAGAGAGCCCATTGGTCAGGAAGGGGGGAAGGTTAAGGGGCTGGGGGGAGGCAGTCCGGGGGTCAGGGGTTGGGGTAGCTTAAGGAGGCGTCGGGGACAGTCCGGGGGGGGGGGGTAGGTTAAGGGGCCGGGGTGGGAGGTGGGGGTAGATTAAGCGGTGGAGGGGCGTAGATTAAGGGGTGGAGGGGGCCAGGGATGGGAGCCCAGGGGTCAGGAAGGGGGTTAGGTTAAGGGACCAGGCTGAGTCAGGGCCTGACGGGGCCAGGGATGGGAGGTCAGGGGTCAGGAAGGGGGGTAGGTTAAGGGGTCGAGGGTCAGGGTCCGGAGCCCAGGGGTCAGGAAGGGGGTTAGGTTAAGGTCAGGGGTGGGAGCCCGGGGGCCGGAGGTCAGGAAGGGGATTTAAGTGGTCAGGAAGGGGGGTCCGGGGGTGAGTCAGGGTCTGACGGGGCCGGGCTGTCATTTACCGCAGCGCACCTCTGTCAGAAGCAGCCCCGGGGCCGCCTGAACCCGGGTGGGGTTAGGCCTTGGGGACAGGTCCCGAAGGCCGGGCCCGGTGCCTCGGTTCCCGCAGTGGAGAAGAAGCCGCCGCTGTGCCGGAAGCGGGATCGGGGACCCGGCACAGGCGGCCTCAGTTCCCCCCGCGCTCCGGCCCGTACCCGTTACCCGGGTAACCGCCCCCCGGATCACCCCCGCACCGCAAACAGCGCAGGCGCCACCCGCAGGCCCGCAGGCCCTCTGACCCCGGAGACCCGTCCCCCTGGCAACCGCCGTTACCCGGAGACCCGCTGCCCGTGCGCGCGCTCACCCGCTGCCGCCAGGCCACTGAGCTCAGTGCGCACGCGCTGTGCTACATCTGCATACAGGCTGACGTCACCGGCCCGGCATTGGGAGCGTGAATTTAAAGAGACAGGCCCTCTTTTCCTTGCTAAAGGATTTAAAGAGACAGGCCCCCTTTCCCTTGCGAAAGGATTTAAAGAGACAGGCTCCCTTTCCCTTGCTAAAGGATTTAAAGAAACACGTCCCCCTTCCCTTGCTAAAGGATTTAAAGAGACAGCCCCCCCTTCCCTTGCTAAAGGATTTAAAGAGACAGTCCCCTTCCCTTACTAAAGGATTTAAAGAGACAGGCCCCCTTTCCCTTGCGAAAGGATTTAAAGAGACAGGCTCCCTTTCCCTTGCTAAAGGATTTAAAGAAACACGTCCCCCTTCCCTTGCTAAAGGATTTAAAGAGACAGCCCCCCCTTCCCTTGCTAAAGGATTTAAAGAGACAGTCCCCTTCCCTTGCTAAAGGATTTAAAGAGACAGGACCCCCTTCCCTTACTAAAGGATTTAAAGAGACAGGCTCCCCTTTCCCTTGCTAAAAGATTTAAAGAGACAGGACCCCACTCTTTCGTGCTCAATGATTTTAAGAGACAGGACCTCTTTCCCATGCTAACTGATTCAAAGAGACAGGCCCACTTTTCATTGCTGGCGGATTTAAAGTCACAGACCCTTTAAACTTGCTAAACTTAAAAAGCAGTGAAATGGGACCCTGTCTCTTTAAGGTGTTTAGCAAGGGAAAGGGGGCCTGTCTTTTTAAATCCTTTCCGTTGCTTTAAACTTGCTAAAGAGACAATAAATAAAGAAAAAAGAAAAAAAGAGACAATGGCAGCACAGGCAGTGTGTCAGGACTGCAGAATATGCAAAGTTGTGAACACCCAGATGAATACACATGTGGAAAATGTCTATCATAGTATCATACAATATAGAAGGAAGCCATTCGGCCCATCATGCCTCTGCTGGCTATCTGAAAAAGCTGTCCAATTCATCCCATCCACCTGCTTGTTTCCTGTGGTACTGTAATTTATTTGCCTTCAAGTATTTATACAATTCTGTTTCAAAAGTTACTGTTGAATTTACTTCTACTTCCAAGCAGTGTATCCCAAATCACAACAACTCACTGTGTATAAAAATATTTCCTCATGTTGCCTCTGATTCTTTTGCCATTCACCTTAAATCTGTGTGCTCCGACTACTGACCCTTCTGTCATTGGAAACAATTTCTCCTTATTTTCTCTATCAAAACCATTCATCATTTTGAACACCTCTATCAAATCTCCTCTCAACCTTCTATGCTCTAATGAAAACAACCCCAGCTTCTCCAGTCTCACCACATAACTGAAGTCCCTCATCCCTGGTACCATTCTAGTAAATCTCTTCTGCACCTTCTCCAAAGCCTTGACATCCTTCCTAAATTGTGGTGCCCAGAATTAAACCCAATACGCCAGCTGAGGCCTAACTATTGTTTTATAAAGGTTTAGCATAACTTCCTGCTTGTGTACTCATGGGATCCTTGCCTCTATTAATAAAGACAAGGATCCCATATGCTTTTTAGCAGCCTTTTCAACTTGTCCTGCCACTTTAAAGATTTAGGTACATACAACCCTGGTCTCTCTGTTCCTGCAGCCCATTTAAAATTGTACCATTAGTTTATATTGCTGCTCCTCATTCTTTCTACCAAGATGTATCACCACTCTTCTCTGTGTTAAATTTCGTCTGCCTTGTGTCTGCCCATTTCACCAGTCTGTCTGTGTCCTCCTGATAGGCTATAGGTGCACCAATGTTAGTGTTCTCGCTCAGGCTAACATCTCCAGCATCAAAGCATTGACCACACTCGATCAGCTCCGTTGTGCAGGCCACGTCATCCGCATGCCCAACACAAGACTCCCAAAACAAATGGTCCATGCGGAGCTCCAACACGGCAAGTGAGCTCCAGGTGGGCAAAGGAAATGCTTCAAGGACACCCTCAAAGCCTCCTTGAAAAAGTGCAACATCCCCACCAACACTTGGGAATCCCTGGCCCAAGACCGCATAAAATGGAGGAAAAACATCCAGGAAGGTGCCAAACACCTCAAGTCTCTACATCGAGAGCTTGCAGAAATCAAGCGTAAACAGCAGAAGGAGCGCACGGCAACCCAAGCACCCGACCCACCATTCCTTCAACCACCATCTGCCCCACCTGTGACAGAGACTGTAGATCCCGCATACGACTCATTAATCACATGAGAACTCATTTTAGCATGGAAACAAGTCATCCTCGACTCCGAGGGACTGCCTAAGAAGGAGAAGAGATGTCTGTTACTATCCGCCTCATTGTTTACTACATTTCTGAGTTTCATATCATCTGCAAACTTTGAAATTGTGCCCCCTATACCCAAGTCAAAGTCATTAATATATATCAAAAAGAGCAGTGGTCCAATACCAACCCCTGGGGAACACCACTGTATACTTCCCCCCCTCCCTGCCCCCTTCAGTCTGAAAAACAACCATTCACCTCTATGCTCTGCTTTCTGTCTTGCAGCCAATTTTGTATCCATGCTGCCACTGTCCCTTTAATCCCATGGGCTTTAATTTTGCTAACAAATCTATTATGTGGTACGTGGGAGTCAAGGGTTATGGGGAGCAGGCGAGGAAGTGGAGTTGAGTCCATGATCAGATCAGCCATGATCTAATTGAATGGCGAAACAGACTCGAGGGGCCAAATGGCCGACTCCTGCTCCTATTTCTTACGTTCTTTTTTTTTTCAAACGCCTTTTGAAAGTCCATATACACAACATCAATCGCACTACCCTCATCCACCCTCTCCACTACTTCGTCCAAGAACACAATCAAGTTAGCCAAACACAATTTGCCCTTAACAAATCCGTGCTGACTTTCATTTATTACCCCTTTCTTTTCCAAATTTTGTCCCATATTATTGTCTGTAAAAGTTTCTCTACCATTGACGTTAGGCTGACTGGCCTGTAGTTGCTGGGTTTATCACTCTCCCTTTTTGTAACAGGGGTGTAACATCTGCAACCCTCCAGGCCTCTGACACCACCTCTATATCCATAGTACCTCAGCCATGCCCTCTGTCTCCACAAGATCTCATTTTTGGTCCCTAATCAGCCCCACACTTCCTTTGATGACCCTTTTACTATTTATATGTTTATAAAATACTTTTGGGTTCCTTTTTATGTCAGCCGCTAATCTATTCTCAGACTCTCTCTCTGTCCCTCGTATTCCCTTTTTTAGATCTGCTCTGTTCTTTTTATATTCAGCATGGTTCTCTACAGTATTATGAGCCTGACATTAGTCATAAGCCTCCTTTTTCTCTCTCATTTTAATCTCTATATATTTAATCATCCAGGGAGCTCTAGCTTTGAATGCCCGTCCTTTCCCCTTCACAGGAATGTGGCTACTCTGAACTCGAACCATCTCATCTGTGAAAGCCTCCCATTGCTCAATTAATGTTTTACCTTCCAATGTTTGATTCCAAACCCCTTTTTAACTCAGTGAAGTTCACCCTCCTCTGGTGAAGTATTTTTATGCTTGATTGTTCCTCGTCCCTTTCCATAACTATTCTAAAGTTGATGATATGATCACTCTTCCCCAAATGCTCCCCCACTGAAACATGCTCCACTTGCCCCACTTCAGTCCCCAGAACTAGACCCAGCACTGCTTCCTTCCTCATTGGGCTGAAAACACACTTATCGAGACAATTCTGTAGTACACATTTCAGGAATTCCTCCCCCGCTTTGCCCTTTGCACTGTTACTATCCCAGGTTATATTAGGATAATTGAACCCCCATTATCACTACTCTGTGGTTCTTGCATCTTTCTGTAATTTAACTGAAAATTTGCTCCTCTATTTCCTTCCCATTATTTGGTGGCCTACAGTAAACGCCCAGCAGTGTAAGAGCTCCTCTAATGTTGCTTAATTCTAATAGATTCTGCATTTGGTCCCTCAACTACATCATCCCTCCCCAGTACAGGGACAGGCTGCACCTGAACCGGGCTATTCTGCTGGGACAGGCTGCACCTGAACCAGGCTATTCCGCTGCGACAGGCTGCACCTGAAATGGGCTATTCCGCTGGGAAGGTCTGCACCTGAACCAGACTATTCCGCTGCAACAGGCTGCACCTGAAATGGGCTATTCCGCTGGGAAGGGCTGCACCTGAACCAGACTATTTCACTGGGAAGGGTTGCACCTGAACGGGGCTGGGAGCAAGGTCCTTGTGGAAAGGATAAATAGAGTTGTCGATAGGACTTTAACCAATGAAGTGGGAGGAATGCCCGGGTGGGAATATAAAGTAACCTAAAGATAAGGAAAAAAGGGGGTAAGAGCGAAGGTCAGAGGGCAAGCAGTAATATAAATACTCCAGAAACAGGAAACATTATAATAAATAAAGCAAGAGCGATGAAAACTAAAAACATATTAAATTACCTGTTTAGCAATGTACAGAGTGTCAGCACATAAATCAACTCCAGCAGGACAGACAGGCAGGGTGGGTATTGTGTTCCTAACACAGATGAGACTGCACACAGGGAGGTTAAAGTAACAGTGACCTCAGTCCTTATTAAGACACTCCAGAGTGAGGAACAGGCCTTAGGGGCCCACTTATATACAGTGCTCCCAAGGGATGCTAGGATCCCTTGGGGCTTCAGAGGATGCATTCCCTGGTAGCGGAACATGGGAGTGCATGCTTTACAGATATACAACATCACTCCCCCCCCCAAAGTCAAAGTGAAAACTATTTACAACGTCGGGAGCCTTTCTTTCCCTGGTGGACCGCCTCGATACAAATGTCTGTTCTGGTGTGTTGGCTGTGCCCTCGCTGGGCTGGCATGTTGTTGCCCCTGCAGGGCTGCTGGGTGAGCCTGACCTTGCTGGGCTGTTGGGCGTGATGGGTTCAATTTCCTGGTCCGGGGTGGTGTCGTTGATCCTTTGGGTGTGTGTTCTGGGCTCGAAAAAGGTGGTGTCTGCTGTGGGTTGTTCAGGGCAGTCTGTGAACCGCAGCCTCGTTTGGTCCAGGTGCTTTCTGCAAATTTGTCCATTGTCTAGTTTGACGACAAACACCCTACTCCCTTCTTTAGCTATCACCGTGCCCGCGATCCATTTGGGACCATGTCCATAGTTTAGCACATACACAGGGTAAGTCAGATCAATTTCCCGTGACACAGTGGCGCGACCATCGTTTACATTTTGTTGCTGCCGCCGGCTCTCTACCTGATCATGCAGGTTGGGGTGAACCAGTGAGAGTCTGGTTTTAAGTGTCCTTTTCACGAGTAGCTCAGCTGGGGGCACCGCTGTGAGCGAGTGGGGTCTCGTGCGGTAGCTGAGCAGTACTCGGGTTTGGAGTGAGTCTTCTGTGACTGGTTTAGGGCTCTGTTTGATTATTTGTACTGCCCCCTCTGCCTGCCCATTGGAGGCTGGTTTAAACGGGGCCGAGGTGACATGTTTGATCCCATTGCGGGTCATGAATTCTTTAAATTCGGCACTGGTGAAACATGGCCCGTTGTCACTGACCAGTATGTCAGGCAGGCCGTGGGTGGCAAACATGGCCCTCAGGCTTTCAATGGTGGCGGTGGCGGTGCTTCCCGACATTATTTCACATTCAATCCATTTTGAAAAAGCATCCACCACTACCAGGAACATTTTACCGAGAAACGGGCCCACATAGTTGACATGGATCCTTGACCATGGTCTGGAAGGCCAGGACCACAAACTTAGTGATGCCTCTCTGGGTGCATTGCTCAATTGAGCACACACGCTGCATTGCCGTACACAGGACTATAAGTCAGAGTCGATACCAGGCTACCACACATGGGATCTAGCTATCGCTTTCATCATTACTATACCTGGGTGTGTGCTGTGGAGATCCGAGATGAACGTGTCCCTGCCCTTTTTGGGTAGCACTACGCAGTTACCCCACAACAGGCAGTCTGTCTGAATGGACAGCTCGTCCTTTCGCCGCTGGAACGGCTTGATTAGCTCTTGCATTTCAACGGGGATGCTGGCCCAGCTCCCATGCAGTACACAGTTTTTTACTAGGGACAGCAGAGGATCTTGGGTGGTCCAAATCCTAATCTGGCGGGCCATGACAGCTGATTTATCATTTTCAAACGCTTCCATGACCATCAACAAGTCTGCGGGCTGCGCCACCATCAACAAGTTTGCAGGCTGCGCCATTTCCACCCCCGTGGTGGGCAATGGTAGCCGACTGAGAGCATCCGCACAGTTCTCGGTGCCTGGCCTGTGGTGGATGGTATAGTTATATGCTGAAAGTGCGAGTGCCCACCTTTGTATGCGGGCTGAGGCATTAGTATTTATCCCCTTGTTTTCAGCGAACAGGGATATGAGGGGCTTGTGATCGGTTTCCAGCTCAAATTTGAGGCCAAACAGGTACTGATGCATTTTCTTTACCCCGAACACACATGCTAATGCCTCTTTCTCAATCATGCTGTCGTTCCCTCTCGGCTTTAGACAAGCTCCTGGAAGCATAGGTGACAGGTTGCAACTTCCCCGCAACGTTAGCTTGTTGTAATACACACCCGACTCTGTACGACAACACATCACATGCTAGCACAAGTCTTTTACACATGTTATACAATGCAAGCAGCTTGTTGGAGCATACAATGTTTCTGACTTTCTCAAAAGCAATTACTTGTTTTTTTCCCCATACCCAGTTCTCACCTTTACGCAATAACACATGTAGGGGCTCTAAGAGGGTGCTTAACCCCAGTAGGAAGTTACCAAAATAGTTGAGGAGTCCCAGGAACGACCGCAGCTCTGTGACGTTCTGTGGCCTGGGCGCGTTCCTGATAGCCTCTGACTTTGCGTCTGTGGGCCGAATGCCGTCAGCCGCGATCTTTCTCCCCAAAAACTCCACTTCTGTTGCCATGGAGATGCATTTCGACCTCTTCAGCCGCAGCCCTACGCGATCCAGTCGCTGGATGACCTCCTCCAGGTTTTGTAGGTGCTCGACGGTGTCCCGACCCGTGACCAATATGTCGTCCTGAAAAACTACCGTGTGTGGTACTGACTTGAGTAGGCTCTCCATGTTTCTCTGGAAGATTGCTGCAGCCGACCGAATTCCAAACGGGCATCTGTTGTAGATGAACAGTCCCTTGTGCGTGTTGATGCAGATGAGGCCCTTCAAAGACTCCTCCAGCTCCTGTGCCATGTAGGCCGAAGTCAGGTTGAGCTTGGTGAACGTCTTGCCTCCTGCCAGTGTCACAAATAGGTTGTCTGCCTTAGGTAGCGGGTATTGGTCCTGTAGCGAGAAATGATTAATAGTTACTTATAATCACCGCAAATCCTGACCGTGCCATCACTTTTGAGTACTGGAACAATCGGGCTGGCCCACTGGGGAGATGATGCCTCGCATTGCAGCCTGTCCAGCTCAATTTCCACTCTCTCTCTCATCATGTGAGGTACCGCTCGTGCCTTGTGGTGAATGGGTCGTGCCTCTGGGACCAAGTGGATCCGCACCTTCGCCCCGGAAAAGTTTCCAATGCCTGGCTCAAAAAGGGAAGGAAATTTGTTGAGAACCTGGGTACATGAGGCCTCATCGACATGTGATAGCGTTCGGATGTCATCCCAGTTCCAGTGGATTTTGCCCAGCCAGTTCCTTCCAAGCAGTGTGGGGCCATCGCCCGGGACAATCCAGAGAGACAGTTCATGCACCGTGCTCTCATAGGTGACCTTGACGATGGCGCTGCCCAGGACAGTGATGAGCTCTTTGGTGTACATTCTCAGTTTCGTGTGGATGGGGCTCAGGGCTGGTCTGACTGCCTTGTTGCACCACAGCCTCTCAAACATCTTTTTACTCATGCTGGATTGGCTAGCGCCAGTGTCCAGTTCCATGGCTACGGGTAAGCTATTCAATTTTACAATTAGCATTAGAGGTGGACATTTCATCGAAAATGTGTGCACCCCCTGTACTCCTCTTTCTGAGGCTCGAAATTGCTTTGATCCACCATGGACCGATCTTCCTCTGCCACGTGATGGTTAGCAGGTTTTGCAAAGCTTGCAGCTCGTCTGCAAGCTCGTTGGAGGTGCCCCATTGTTCCACATACCCTTTGAAGCGGCATGAATAGGCTGAATGAAAGCCTCCACAATGCCAACAAGGTGTGAATTGCCTTGCATTCATCCTTTGTTGCGGACTCTGAATCATCTGGGTCACCTGAGGCCTACCGGTTTCTGCCCTGTACATTTCTGCTTGCAAACACAGTTCCAGTTAATTTATGAATATTGCTAGCACTTGTGTGCTAAGAGATTTGTTTGGTGTTATCACTGGTGGACATAAACGCCTGTGCTATCGCAATGGCCTTACTGAGGGTCGGTGTCTCTACAGTCAAAAGTTTTCGTAGGATGGTCTCGTGGCCAATGCCCAGTACAAAAAAGTCTCTGAGCATTTGCTCTAGTTAGCCATCAAACTCACATTGTCCTGCAAGTCGCCTTAGCTCGGCGACGTAGCTCGCCATTTCCTGACCTTCAGATCGCTGGCACATGTAGAACCGATACCTCACCATCAGCACGCTCTCCCTCGAGTTAAGATGCTCCCGAACCAGTGTACACAGCTCCTCATACGACTTATCTGTGGGTTTCACCGGAGCCAGAAGATTCTTCATGAGGCTGTAGGTCGGTGCCCTGCAGACCGTGAGAAGGACCGCTCCCCTTTTTGCAGCGCTTCCTTCTCCATCCAGCTCGTTGGCTACAAAGTACTGGTCTAGCTGTTCAACATAGGCTTCCCAGTCCTCACACTCCGAGAACTTCTCCAGGATGTCCACAGTTTGCTGCATCTTTGTGTCGGATTCGTATACTCATCGCCAGTTATTGTGTTCCTAACACAGATGAGACTGCACACAGGGAGGTTAAAGTAACAGTGACCTCAGTCCTTATTAAGACACGCCAGAGTGAGGAACAGGCCTTAGGGGCCGGCTTATGTACAGTGCTCCCAAGGGATGCTGGGATCCCTTGGGACTTCAGGGGATGCACTCCCTGGTGACGGAACATGGGAGTGCATGCTTTGCAGATACACAACAGTGGGGACAGTTACCCAAGTGAGGGATCTGTACACAGCACATAGCATGAGAAATAAAACAATTGAGTTATAAACTCACATTCAGCTTAAAGGATTTGCTGTAGTAGTGATTCCAGCATCCTGGCTGCAAGCTGGATGTGACTGGGCGCTAAAGGTTTTATACAGATTCACTTAGCATCTCAATTTTAATATTCCATGCCTCTTGCCATAAAACCCAATGTTCCTATTTGCCAGGAACGGTAACATAGTGGTTATGTTGCTGGACTAGTAATCCAAAGGCCTGGACTAAAGAACCGGAGATGTAAGTTCCAATCCCACCAGGGCAGCTGGGGAATTTGAATTCAGTTAATCAAATAAATCAGGAATAAAAAGCCACTATCAGTAATGGTGAGCATAAAACTATTGCATTGTCGTAAAAACCCAACTGGTTCACGAAGGAAATCTAATACTGCCAGAGTGATCTCCTGGAGTAGTTTTGATTGCCTGGATGGGTCGGAGAGGAATTTTTCAGATTTATTTCCTCAATTGGCTTGGGTTTTTAATCTGGTTTTTTGCCTCTCCCAGGAGAACATATGGCTCCGGTTGGGGTGGAGTGTAAAATGTTGTGATGCATGGGGGTATCGCAGTTGTGTGGGGCGGACTGGTTGGGCTGGGTGCTCTTTACCTTTCTGCCAGTGTTCATTGTTCATAGGTTTCTATGTCACCTTCAGGGTTGCTGACTGAGGGCCGTGCGGCTCTTTGTCGGCCGGCGCGGACACAATGGGCCGAAATGGCCTCCTTCTGCACTGTAAATTTCGATGTTGCTAATGTCCTTAAGGGAAGGAAACCTGCTGTCCTTACTTGTTCTGGCCTACATGTGACTCCAGAACCACATCAATGTGGTTAACTCTTAACTGCCCCCCTGAAATGGCCCAGCGAGACAGTCAGGTGTACCAAACAGTTATACACAGAGTGCAGCGGCTCACTACTAGCTAGGTGGGCCCACAACCCAGGAACGAATGTTAAAACATTAGCTTTTTATGACCTTATCCATTTGAGGTGCTGCTTTTAATGTCCCGTGAACCTGTCCCCCAAATCCCTCTCCTTTTCCACATCACCCAACCTTCCCTCATTCACAGTATCATTACTGCTTTTATTTAACCAAATGAAACACTTCACACTAACTGACAATGAATTCCACCTGCCACTTTTTAGACAATTCCCCATCTTATCAATATCACTTTGTAGTTTCCTTTGGACTGAAGAATTAACTATATTTCCTATTTCAGTATTCTCTGCAAATTTCAACATCTCTCCCTCTAGCCCTATATCCACATCATTGATAGAAATAGCAAACAGAAGTGTTCCCAGACAGAACCACTGTACCACTTCCAACCACTCCAGAAAACTATCTTTAACTCCCACTCTCTGTTTCCTCCCTTCTAACCAGCTTTTAATCCAGTTGTCTAGCCACCTTCTAATTCCATACCCTGTAATCTTCTCCACTCGTCTCCCGCCTGGTATCTTGTCAAAAGGCTTTCTGAAAGTCCAGCTCATTCTGAAATCTGAAGTCGTTTCCCTTTTTAATGGAATATATTTATTCCGGACCTTTGCAATATTCTTTTCAAATACATCGCACTGTTGCTCTACAATCCTGGGAGCCAATTCCTCCCCCCTCACTCCTCATCTTCCTAAAACATCCCCCATTCCCATCTGGTGCCCTTGTTTTGGAACTTCCTTTGTCCCCTTATATTTGGACCTTAAAGCTTATCATGTTATAATCACTGCTCCCAAAAGTGCTCACCCACATTATATCTACCTCACCTATTTTATTACTCATAAATATATCAAGCAACGCCTCGCTCCTTGTAGGCTTAGGAACATGCTGATTAGGAGGGAGTCCTGTACTTAAAGAATTCTGCTGCCCTTTCTCCATTTACTTCCGCCCTGTCCCCCTCAACGTGCAGGCAATCAGAACAGTCATTGTTATTCCTACTCATCTGTCTGATGTATTGACAGATTGTTGACGGATTGCCCCTCCCGCCTCTGATTGATTTACCTTCCCTTTTCCCTTCCTTCCGAGTTTTAGTGATTCTTCACCACTAATTATCCATTTTGCCAGTTCTGACAAAGGGTCATCGACCTGAAACATTAACTCTGTCTCTCTCTCCATAGATCCTGCCTGACCTGCTGAGTGTTTCCATTCAGTGAAGCACATCCTTGCAGAATAGCTCCCATCTTCCCCAGAGCACGTACCAATGCTGATAAACACTAATTTGGCAGGGGGATGGGCACCAGGATGTAGCATTAGAAAGAAGAAACAAGGAGACAGATAGCACTAGAGGAAATAGTACAGTATTGAATGGGGTCAGACTAGGAGAGAATACAAGAAGGTCTAAGACTGGTTTACAGTGTATGTATGTGAATGCCGGTGTGATAAATAAAGTTGGTGAGCCGCAGGCGCAAATAGACACAGGGGAACATGATGTCGTGGTGATAGCAGAGCCCTGGCTCAAAAAGGGGCAGATTGGGTACTAAATATTCCCGGATATAAGGTGTTAAGAAAAAATAGGAGGTGGGGTGGCAGTATTGGTTAAGGAGAACGCTACAGTGCTGGAGAGAGAGAATGTCCTGGAGGGGTTAAGGACAGAAGCTAATTGGTTAGTTTGAGAAACAATAGAGGTGCCATTACACTACTAGGTTATTCTATAGGGCACCAACTAATGGGAAGGATATAGAGGAGCAAATTTTCAGGGAAATTACAGAGAGATGCAAGAACTATAGAGTAGTGATAATGGGGGGATTTCAACTATCCTAATATAGACTGGGATAGTAATAGTGTTAAGGGCAGAGAGGGGGAAGAATTTCTGAAATGTGTTCAGGAGAACTTTCTCAATCAGTATGTTTCTGGCCCAATGAGGAAGGAGGCATTGCTGGATCTGGTTCTGGGGAATGAGGTGGGTCAAGTGGAGCAAGTATCAGTAGGTGAACATTTAGGGAACAGTGATCACAGTATCATAAGGTTTAGATTAGCTATAGAAAAGGACGGAAAGCAATCTAGAGTAAAAATACTGAATTGGAGGAATGCCAATTTCAGTGGGTTGAGAATGGATCTGGCCCAGGTAAACTGGAATCAAAGATTGGCAGGCACAACTGTAATCAAACAAAAGAAAGGTATTATATAAGCAGACTATAGATATACTCTCTGTGTAGTCACTGTATAGTTGCATAAGATGGAGACTTGTT
Organism: Pristiophorus japonicus; assembly: GCF_044704955.1. Classification (NCBI taxonomy): domain Eukaryota; kingdom Metazoa; phylum Chordata; class Chondrichthyes; family Pristiophoridae; genus Pristiophorus; species Pristiophorus japonicus. The sequence continues at coordinate 227,561,902 of NC_091979.1, read as the reverse complement.
TACCTGATGTACTATCATTAAGGTTTACACTGTGTATATACAATGCTCGCACCTGGAGGGTGCAGCTGGTAGAGACCGGGGTTTCCTACCCTGGTGGCAGGGGCTGTATAAAAGGGTAGCCACCATGCGGCTGCCTCACTCTGGAGTTACAAGTAAAGAACCAAGGTCACTACACTTTGAGCACAACACATTGCCTTGTGGAGTCATTAATAAGTACACTACAGACATAATAAAAGGGGTAATGCAGATATTGCTATCGAGGAGGAGTGTGATATTCTGGATGAAATAAATATAGTGAGAGAGGAAGTATTAAGGGGTTTAGCAGCTTTGAAAGTAGATAAGTCCCCAGGCCCGGATGAAATGCTTCCCGGGCTGTTGAGCGAAATAAAGGAGGAAATAGCAGAGGCCTTGACCATTATTTTCCAATCCTCTTTGGATCTGGGCATGGTGCTGGAGGATTGGAGGACTGCTAATGTAGTACCCTTGTTTTAGAAGGGAAAAAGGGATAGCCCGAGTAATTACAGGCCTGTCAGCCTAACCTCAGTGGTGGGAAAATTATTGGAAAAAATCCTGAAAGACAGGATAAATCTGCATTTGGAAAGACAAGGATTAATTAGGGACAGTCAGCATGGATTTGTTAAGGGAAGATCGTGTTTGACTAACCTGATTTAATTTTTTGAGGATATAACTAAGAGGGTCGATGAGGGTAGTGCGTATGATGTAGTAAATATGGACTTTAGCAAGGCTTTTGATAAGATCCCACATAGTAGACTGGTCATGAAGATTAAAGCCCATGGGATACAGGGCAAAGCGGAAAGTTGGATCCAAAATTGGCTTGGAGGTAGGAAGCAAAGGATAATGATTGGTGGATGTTTTTGTGACTGGAAGGATGTTTCCAGCGGTGTTCCGCAGGGCTCAGTACTGGGTCCCTTGCTTTTTGTGGTATATAGCAATGATTTAGATTTGAATATTGGGAGTATGATTAAGAAGTTTGCAGACAACATTAAAATTGGCTGTGTGGTTGATAATGAAGAGGAAAGTCATGGGCTGCAGGAGGATATCAATCTACTGGTCAGGTGGGCAGAGCAGTGGCAAATGGAATTTAATTCAGAGAAGTGCGAGGTGATGCACTTTGGGAGGGCTAATAAGGAAAGGGTATACACATTAAGCGATAGGTCACTTAATAGTGTAGATGAACAAAGGGACCTTGGAGTGCTTGTCCACAGATCCCTGAAAGTAGCAGGCCAGGTGGATAAGGTGGTTAAGAAGGCATACGGAATGCTTGCTTTTATTGGCCGAGGCATAGAATATAAGGGCAGGGAGATTATGCTTAAATTGTATAATACTTTGGTTAGGCCACAGCTGGAGTATTGCGTGCAGTTCTGGTCGCCGTATTATAGGAAGGACGTGATTGCACTAGAGAGGGTGCAGAGGAGATTTACTAAGATGCTGCCTGGAATGGAGAATCTTAGTTATGAGGACAGATTGGAGAGGCTAGATTTGTTCTCATTGGAACAGAGGAGGTTGAAAGAAGACCTCATCGGGGTGTACAAAATATTGAGGAGCCTGGATATAGTGGATAGTAAGGGTCTATTTCCATTGGTGGAGGGGTCTATTACGAGGGGGCATAGTTTTAAGCTGGTTGGTGAAAGGTTCAGAGGGGATTTGATGGGGGGCTTCTTTACGCAGAGGGTTGCGGGGTTATGGAACTTGCTGCCTGGAAGAGTGGTGGATGCAGAAACCCTCACCACTTTTAAGAGATGGTTGGATGGGCACTTAAAGTGCAGTAACCTGCAGGGTTACGGACCTAGATCTGGTAATTGGGATTAGACTGGACAACCTTTTGTTGGATGGCACAGATATAATGGTAAGTACTGCAGGGAATAGAATGCGGCCAGGGTGATCTCCTGGACTAGTGTCGATCGACTAGATGGGTCAGAGAGGAATTTTCCCAGATTTTTTTCTCCCTAAATTGGCCTGGGTTTTTATCTGGTTTTTGCCTCTCTCAGGAGATCACATGGCTCCGGTTGGGGTGGAGTGCAGATGTTTTCAGTATAAGGGGTGTCGCAGTTGTGTGAGGCGGACTGGTTGGGCTGGGTGCTCTTTGCCTTTCCATCATTGTTCATAGGTTTATATGTAACTTTTATGGCTGCTGATTGAGGGCCTTGCGGCTCTTTGTTGGCCGGTGTGGACACAATGGGCCGAAATGGCCTCCTTCTGCTCTGTAAATTTCTATGTTTCTATGTTTCTAGGTGGTGTGTTTCTGCTGTTGCATTTGGGAGCTGGTGGACCCCATTGAGGTCCACGGCGACCACATCTGCAGCAAGTGTCCACGCTCGAGGAACTTCGGCTCTGGGTCGATGAGCTGGAGTCCGAGCTGCAGACACTGTGACACATCAGGGAGGGGGAGAGTTACCCGGACGCTGTGTTCCAAGAGGCAGTCACATCAATTAGATGAATTAACTCAAATTTGGTCCGTGGTCAGGGACAGGAACGTGTGACTACGAGCGAGCCAGGTATGGGGACCCAGGAGATAGTCACGGAGGAGCCTCAGCCCTTGCTCTTGTCCGATAGGTTCAAGGCTCTTACTCCCTGTGTGGACGAGAGCAGGGGCTGCAGGAAGGATGAGCAAACTGACCACAGCATCGTGGTACAGGGGGCCATTCAAGTAGGGGGAGTAAAAAGAAACATTGTAGTGGTAGGGGACAGTATAATAAGGGGGATAGATACTGTTCTCTGCAGCCGAGAGCGTGAGTCCTGAAGGCTATGTTGCCTGTCCGGTGCCAGGGTTTAAGGACATCTCCTCTAGGCTGGAGAGGAACTTGGCGTGGGAGGGGAAAGATTCAGTTGGCGTGGTCCATGTAGGTACTGTTATGTTCATAATAAAGTAATGTTACTGAGTGCTGTAGACGTGATTAAATGTGGCTTTAGTTCCTTTATTCTAACTCCAGGGATGCTGGGATCTCTTGGGACTCTGACAGATCCGCCCTCTGGTGGTGGTATAATACTGGTTAAATAGGGTTGCATACATAACATCACTCCCTCCCAAAGTCAATAGTACACTTATTTACAGGGTGAGACGATCTGGGGCCTTTCGCTCCCTCGTCAATCGTCTCGGTACAAATGTAGGTGTAGGTGAGTTGGTTGGTTCTTTGCTGGGCTGCTGGGCAGCTGACCTTGCTGGGCTGCTGGGGATGGTGAGTTCAGCTTTGTGGTCAACCGTGATGTCAGTTGCCACTTGTGTGTGTGTCGGAGGGTCGAAGTTGGTGGTGTCCTCTTCGGGTTGCTCGTGGCTATCTGTGAATCGCAGTTTGGTTTGGTCCAAATGCTTTCTGCAAGTTAGTCCATTTGCGAGTTTGACCTGAAATACCCTACTCCCTTCTTTGGCTATGACAGTTCCAGAAGCTATTTGGGACCATGTCCATAGTTGAGTACAAATACAGGGTCATTGACTTCAATATCGCGTGACAAATTTGCGCGATCATGGTACATGCTTTGTTGATGCCACCCGTCCGCGATGTGATCATGGAGATCAGAGTGGACAAGAGAGAGCCTTGCTTTGAGCGCCTTTTTCATGAGCAGCTTGGCTGAGGGAACCTCGGTGAGCGAGTGGGGTCTGGTGCGGTAGCTGAGCAGGATTAAGGACAGGTGGGTCTGCAGAGAGCCTTCCGACGCGCGTTTCAAGTTTTGCTTGATGGTTTGGTCTGCCCGTTCTGCCTGGCCGTTGGATGTGAGCTTGAACAGGGCAGATGTGATGTGCTTGATCCCATTGCGGGTCATGAATTCCTTGAATTCAGCACTGGTGAAGCATGGCCCATTGTCGCTGACAAGGACAGCAGGCAGGCTGTGCATGGCAAACATGGTTCATAGGCTTTCGATGGTGGCAGTGGACGTGCTTACCGACATTATTATACACTCAATCCATTTTGAATAAGCATCCACAACAACCAAAAACATTTTACCTAGAAACGGGCCAGCAAATTCATCGTGGATTCTAGACCACGGTTTGGAGGGCCATGACCACAAACTTAGTGGTGCCTCCCTGGGTGCATTGCTCAGTTGAGAGCAAGTGTTGCATTGGCGCATGCAAGACTCCAAATCTGAGTCGATGCCGGGCCGCCACACATGGGATCTGGCTATAGCTTTTCATCATTACTATGCCTGTGTGGGTAATGTGTAGGTCGCGTATGAATGTTTCCCTGCCTTTCTTAGGCAAAACCACATGATTACCCCACATAAGACAGTCCGCCTGTATGGACATTTCGTCTATGCGCCGCTGGAACACCTTGATCTCTTCATGCATCTCCACCAGGACAATGGACCAGCTCCCATGGAGGACACAGATTTTTACAAGGGACAGTAAAGGATCCTGGCTGGTCCAGGTTCTGATCTGGCAGGCCGTAACGGGTGACTTTTTGGTTTTAAATACATCCATCACCAAGAGCAAGTCTGCAGGTTGTGCCATTTCCACCCCGGTGAAGGGCAATGGTAGCCGACTGAGAGCACCAGCGGAGTTCTCTATGCCTGGTCTGTCGCGGATTACATAGTTATATGCAGACAGCATGAGCGCCCATCTTTGTATGCAAGCAGAGGCATTGGTATTAATCCCTTTGCCCTCTGAGAATAGCAATGAGTTGCTTATGGTCAGTTTCTAACTCAAACTTAAGACCAAACAGATATTGGTGCATTTTTTTTACCCCGTAAACGCATGCCAGATGCTGTAGGCCCTTTCAGCCTTGAACAAACTGCTGGACGCATAGGTGATCGGTTGCAATGTTCCTGATTCGTTTGCTTGTTGTGACTTGGTCTGTATGACCCATGTAAACCGACCCCGTACGAAGACGCATCGCAAGCTAGCACTAAACGTTTACATGGGTCACACAGAACAAGCAGTTTGTTGGAACATAACAGATTTCTGGCTTTCTCAAAAGCAGTCTCTTGTGGTTTCCCCCATACCCAGTCATCTCCCTTGCGTAGCAACACATGTCGAGGTTCTAGCAAGGTGCTTAACCCGGGTAGGAAATTACCAAAATAATTGAGGAGTCCCAGGAACGACCGCATCTCCGTCACGTTCTGTGGTCTCAGTGCATTCTTGATGGCCTCCGTCTTGGCGTTGGTGGGTCTGATGCCATCTGCCGCGATTCTTCTCCTTAAGAACTCGACCTCTGGTGCCAGGAAAACACACTTTGAGCATTTCAACCTGAGTCCTACGCGATATAGCCGACTTAGAACCTCTTCCAGGTTCTTCAAGTGTTCGATGGTGTCTTGACCTGTGTTCAATATGTCATCCTGGAAAACCACGGTGCGCGGGACCGACTTTAGCAGGCTCTCCATGTTCCTTTGAAAAATAGCCGCGGCCGATCGAATCCCAAACGGGCATCTATTGTAGATGAACAGACCTTTGTGCGTGTTGATGCAGGTGAGGCCTTTCGAAGATTCCGCCAGCTCCTGCGTCATGTAGGCCAAGGTCAGGTCCAACTTGGTGAACGTCTTCCCTCCTGCCAACATCACAAATAGGTCACCTGCCTTAGGTAGTGGGTACTGGTCCTGCAGCGAAAAACAGTTAATTGTTACTTTATAGTTCCCACAAATTCTGACCGTGCCATCGCCCTTGAGGACCGGAACAATCGGACTGGCCCACTCGTTGAACTCCACCGGCGTGATGATGCCCTCTCATTGCAGCCTGTCCAGCTCAATCTCCACTTTCTCTCGTTTCATATATGGCACCGCCCATGCTGTGTGGTGGATGGGTCATGTACCGGGAACCAGGTGGATCTGCATCTTCGCTCCCGAGAAACTTTCGATGACTGGCTCAAATAACGACGGAAACTTGCTCAGAACCTGGGCACATGAGGCGTCGTCGACGGGCGAGAGCGCTCGGATGTCGTCCCAGTTCCAACGGATGTTTCCCAGCCAGCTTCTGCCGAACAGTGTGGGGCCATCTCCTGGTACAATCCATAGTGGGAGTTCGTGCACTGCTCCATCATAGGAGACTTTACTGCTGCGCTGCCAATTACAGGGATCAACTCTTTAGTGTAAGTTCTCAGCTTGGTGTGAATAGGGCTCAGTTTGGGCCTGTGTGCCTTGTTGCACCACAGCCTGGCGAAGGCCTTTTTACTCATGATAGACTGACTCGCACCTGTATCCAGTTCCATGGATACTGGAATTCCGTTCGGTTCAACTTTTAACATGATCGATGGACATTTCGTGGTGAGGTTTGTACCCTGTACACTTCTGCCTCCTCGGTTTGTGTCTCTAGTTCAATTTGATCCACCATGGATCGGTCTTCCTCTGCAACGTGGTGGTTTGCAGGGTTTGCAGCTCGTCTGCACATTCGCTGGAGGTGTCCCATTGTTCCACAGCCTTTGCACGCATAGTGTTTGAAGCGGCATTGATGGGCTCGACGATCACAGCACCAACAAGGTGTCAACTGCCTCGCATTTACACTTGATGGCGGACTCTGGGTCATCTGAGATCGTGCAGCTGTAGGCGTGTACGTTCTGCCATATGCATTCCTGCCTGAAAACGTCATTACTTTGTGTACAGTACTTGCCCAAACCTCTTTATGCTGCGAAATTTGTTTGGCGTTATCGCTGATGGACATAAATGCCTGGACTATCGTTATGGCTTTGCTCAGGTTCGGTGTTTCAACAGTCAATAGTTTGCGAAGGATAACCTCATGGCCAATGGCAAGCACGAAAGAGACTCTTAGCATTTGCTCCAGGAATTCATTGAATTCGCAATGTCCTGCAAGGCGCCTTAGTTCGGCGATGTAGCTCGCCACTTCCTGGCCTTCAGACCGTTGACATGTGTAAAATCGATACCTTGCCATCAGAACACTCTCCTTCAGATTTAATTGCTCCCAGGCCAGCGTACTCAGATCTTCATATGATTTGGCTGTTGGTTTCATCGGAGCAAGAAGATTCTTCATGAGGCCATAGGTTGTTGCCCCGCAGACGGTGAGGAGGATCACCTTTCATTTCGCAGCGTTCTTGTCCCCTTCCAGCTCGTTGGCCACGAAGTATTGGTCGAGTCTCTCCACGAAGGCCTCCCAATCATCCCCTTCTGAGAATTTTTCCAGGATACCAACTGTTCTCTGCATTTTCACGTGATGGTTCGTTATCTCGTCGCCAGTTGTTATATTTATAATAAAGTAACGTAACTGAGTACTGTAGACATGAGTAAGTGTGACCTTAGTTCTTTTTTCTAACTCAAGAGTGCTCGTACAGCATGGGAGGCCTGCTTATATACCGTGTTCCTAAGGGATGCTGGGATCCCTTGGTACTCCGACAGGTACAAAGAAATATAGAATCATAGAAAGTAGTTGCAGGAGTAGGCCTTTTGACGCTTCGAGCCTGCACCACCATTCAATATGATCATGGCTGATCAAGTAACTTCAGTACGCCATTCCTGCTTTTGCTCCATACCCCTTGATCCCTTTAGCCGTAAGGGCCACATCGAACTCCCTTTTGAATATATCTAAAGAACTGGCCTCAACAACTTTCTGTGGTAGAGAATTCCACAGCTTCACAATTCTCTGAGTGAAGAAGTTTCTCCTCATCTTGGTCCTAAATGGCTTATCCTTTATCCTTAGACTGCGACCCCTGGTGGCGGTATAATACTGGTTACATAGGGTTGCATACATAACAGGGGTGGAAATGTATTTTTATCTAAGCTGTACCACACTGTATTTTTGTGCCCTTTTAATATAAAACAAAATGGAGTCCTGGTCCTTCCAGAAATTTCTGCAACAGACAGTCTGTTTGCATAAACAGCTAAATCTGGCTTGAAATGGCTGATAACTAATCAATGGCAACCAGGCAGCTAGGAGACAAGTCCTGTTGAGACAGGTACCACCCATGGTGCTCTCCTATTGTCCATACAACACCGGTTCCACTCCGCCCCACCCTTTTCGAGATACTCAAACCACCAGCCATTATCTCTTGTACAGACCGCATCCATTTGATGCAAAAAGATAACTGACCAGGAAACTGGACAATCCTGACACAATGCAATGCCAATAATAGCTCATTACCACACTCTCATCGAGTAATGGCCGACTAGCCAACTGACAACCCTGACAAAAGGAAATATTTGGAAACCATGTCAGGACAAGGATGTAGTAATTAACTCTTTATCTGTATTCACTGACTGCAAGACAGAGCCAATACACAGGAAGAGGCCATAACTTGGGTTTTTACTGTATAAATATCTTGTGAAATTGTACCATTTCGAAGGTGTTCACTTAGCCGTTGACTGAGTGTGACCTTTCCCTTGCTAGCAAATAAAATTAAAGGAATATCTGCCGGGCTGAAGGTGTCTGCATCGTATATTGTGAGTCGAGATTTGGACACAGGTACCAATGACATAGGTAGGACAAAGAAAGAGGTTCTGCTGAGGGAGTATGATCAGCTCGGGACTAAATTAAAAAGCAGTACCACAAAGATAATAATCTCAGGATTACTACCTGAGCCACGAGCAAATTTGCACAGGGTAAATAAGATCAGAGAGTTAAACACGTGGCTCAAAGATTGGTGTGGGAGGAATGGGTTTCAATTCATGGGACACTGCCACCAGTACTGGGCTAGGAGGGAGCTGTTCCGTCGGGACGGACTTCACTTGAACCAGGATGGGATCAGTGTCCTGGCGAATTGAATAACTAGGGCTATAGATGGGGCTTTAAACTAAATAGTGGGGAGGGGAGCGGAGGGGATCCGGTGAGCGGAAATTAAAAAAGTCAAAGAGAAAGGAGAAGGCAAAAGTGCAGGGTAGCAATAGGGGTAATGACAACCAGAGTGTGACAGGAAGGGACAGAGTGTATACACATAAGACAACATTAAAAGCTCTGCATCTGAACGCATGAAGCATTCGTAACAAGACAGATGAGTTGACGGCACAAATAGAAATATATGGGTATGATCTGATAGCTATTACAGAGATGTGGTTGCAAGGTGACCAAGGCTGGGAACTGAATAGTCAGGGGTATTTGCCATTTCGTAAGGATAGGCAGAAAGGAAAAGGAGGTGGGTTAGCTCTGTTAATAAAGGATGAGATCAATGCAGTAGTGAGAAATGATATTGGCTCAGAAGATCACAATGTAAAATCAGTTTGGGTGGAGATAAGAAATAATAAGGGAAATAAGTCACCGGTGGGCATAGTCTACAGGCCCCCAAACAGTAGACACACTGTTGGACAGAGTATAAATCAAGAAATAATGGTGGCTTGTAAGAAATGGTACAGCAATAATCATGGCCGATTTTAATCTTCATATTGATTGGACAAATCAAATTGACAAAGGGATCCTTGAGGAAGAGTTCATAGAGTGTATGTGGGATGGTTTCTTGGAACCCAGGGAGCAGGCTGTTTTAGATCTGGTAATGTGTAACGAGTCTGGATTAATTAATGATCTTGTAGTGAAGGATCCTCTTGGGATGAGAGAATTTCAAATTCAGTTTGAGGGTGAGAAAGCTAGGTTTCAAACTATAGTCCTGAACTTAAGTAAAGATAATTACAAAGGTATGAAATCAGAGTTGGTTAAAGGGGACTGGGAAAATATATTAAAGGCTAAGACTGTAGAAATGCAGTGGCAAACATTTAAGGAGATAATTCATAACTCTCAGCAAAGATTTATTCCAGTAAGAAAGAAAGATGCTAAGAGAAGGATGAACCATCCGTGGCTAACTAAGGAAGTAAAGGATGGTATCAAATTTCAAACAAAGGCATACAATGTTGCGAAGAATAGTAGAAAGCCAGAGGATTGGTAAACTTCAGAAACCAGCAAAGGATGACTAAAAAAATGATGAAGACAGAGAAGATAGCATATGAGAGTACACTAATTAGAAATATAAAAACAGACAGTCAGAGTTTCTACAGGTATATAAAAAGAAAATGAGTACTAAAGTGAATGTTGGTCCCTTAGAAGATGAAAAACAGGGAAATGGCAGAGACTTTGAACAAATATTTTGTATCGGTCTTCATGGTGGAAGACACTAAAAACATCCCAATAATTGATAATCAAGGAGCTATTGCAGGGTGAGGGGGGTAATTTACTATCACTATCACTATAAATAAAGTACTAGGCAAACTAATGGGATTAAAGGTGGACAAGTCCTATGGACCCGATGGCCTGCATTCTAGGGTCTTAAAAGAAGTGGCTGCACAGATAGTGGATACATTGGTTGTAATCTACCAAAATTCCCTGAATTCTGGAGAGGTCCTAGTGGACTGGAAAACCGCAAATGTAACAGGTGAAAGACAGATTTTTGAGTGATAAGGGAGTAAAGGGTTATGGGGAGCGGGCAGGGAAGTGGAGCTAAGTCCATGATCAGATCAGCCATGTTCAAGGGGTCAAATGGCCGACTCCTTCTCCTATTAATTATGTTCTTATGTTCTTAAATGGCCTAGCAAGCCACTCAGTTAAGGGCAATTAGGGATGGCAATACATTCTGGCCTTGCCAACGACGCCCACATCCTGTGATTGAATTTAAAAAGACTCCCCTTCCCGCAATATCTCCATATCCCTTAATTCACTTAGTTCCAAAAATCTATAGATCTCTGTCTTGAATATACTCAAAGACTGAGCCTCCACAGCCCTCTTGGGTAGAGATTTCCAAAGATTCACAACTCTGAGTGAAGAAATTTCTCCCCCTCTCGGTCCTAAATGGCCGACCCCTTATTCTGAAACTGTGACCACTGGTTCTAGATTCCTCAGCCAGGGCAAACATTTTCTCAGCATTAACCCTGTCAAGCCCCATAAGAATTTTGTATGTTTCAATGAGATCACCTCTCATTCTTCTAAAATCTAGAGAATATAAGTCTAGTCTACTCAATCTCTCCTCACAGGACAATCCTCCCATCCCAGGATCCTGTCTGGTGAACCTTTGTTACATTCCCTCCAAGCAGGTATGTCTTTCCTTAGGTAAGGAGACCAGAACTGTACGCAATACCCCAGGTGTGGCCACACCATTGCTCTATATAATTACAGTGACGTCTTGGCCAAGAAAGTCGGGTTATTTGCACCCCCAGGGGGCGCTAATGGGGCGCAAATGACTTTGCAACCAGATGCAGCTGCGCTAATGACTCCTAAATTAAGCGGGAGTTTAGTGGCGACAGTAACTGGTAGTGCCCCACTCCGCTGATGTTATCTGATAGAGAATTCAAGCTCTGCAGCCTGGCTGCAGTTTTGGAAAAACACAGACCGCATTGCATTAAGTCATCAATCAACTTGATATTTTAGGACCTTTGGGTAGCGAGCCAATTAAAGGTTAACAGACTATCAATTAGCCAATAAGGTCAAAGAAGGCGAGTTCTTTTCTGTAAATTGAACCAGGTATAAGTACAGCCATTTTGGCCATGTGGTCTCAGAAGGACAAAGGCTTGGCTTAAAGCCAAGAGCTTGTTGCTGCTGCCAGAATAAAATTACATTAAAACTACAACCGGAGTTTGTATTTCATTGGAAATTAAGAGATCTAACAATTTTGGCGTCACGAACACGATCGCTGAGGGAAGAAACTGAATTTTGGACATCGGACCTACATACTGAGGTAAGGACTCCTCATTATAAAAGTCCTCGGTCAAAAGTCTAAATTCGCCTCTCCTTCTACGCGATTCCGAAAGTCTCCGGTTTGCTAACCTCCGGTTGGTAGTCGGCTCGAAGTCCCATAGACGTCTAACTTCGGCGGTGTGTTAGTTAATTAATCACCGACCTACTGATCGGCTGGAAAGCCTACGACTCGAGACCCCAGCAAAGAAATCAGTATTAAGGCAGCAGGAGATAAGAGCAAAGAATTGCCTACAACTGTTAAAGGCGGGCGGGCACCACCTGAGGTTTCGATAGATGAAATCCTCCAACAGTTGAAAGAATACATAGAGCAACAATTCAACTTATCTCAAACCTGTATTAAGATCGAACAAAAATACGGTACCTCCAAAGGACAATGGTTCTTGGATGAGATTAAAAGGGTCTGGGGAAAAACGACTTGTATGAAAAATAAAGAGCGAACTAGATGGTCCCTAGCCGTTATGGGACAGATCCGAAAGCGGAACAAAATTATAATGCGTTCCCAACATGATCGAGAACTGACCAGTACAAAGGACCAATTGCAAGCTGTTTGTGCACAGCTGCGACAGACAAGACTTGAACTTGAAAAATCGGAAGTGGAAGTTAAAGATCTTAAAGGTGAAATTAAAGAATGGAAAAAATCATTAGGTCAAGAGACAGTAATAGGAAAAGGAAAATGTATCAGTCAATTCCCAGGGTACCCATGTTTGGATAAATTAAAAGTGCAAACCCGAAGACACGACCGAGGAATAGATACGGATTCTGAATCCTCTGACAATACAGGGTCGGAGGATGAAGAATTAGGGGTGCGCTTTGCTCCTTTTAAAAAAAGAAGAGTTGTAGTCAAATCAGAAGAGACTGCGGATAAGGGCGGAACCAAAAAAATGAAGAAAAGGGTGTATGCAGAATATTTAGTTCATGATCCGGCAGACCCAGGGAAAATTGATAAATGGTCCAAGGAGTTGCCCAATCCAAAGAAAGGGGGAGTGAAAACGTGGGACCAATTGGACCGCTTAAGAAATATATATCAACTTCATCCCTGGGACGGAGTGCAAATTTTGACCATAATGGTGCCAAAAACACAGGGAAGAAAATTGCACGACAAGGTAGAAGAAGCTTTGGGGCAGGATGAGCAAGAATTAAACGCAGGGTGGGAGGCGATTAAACACTGGCTGCAAGCCTTCAGTCCAGCTAAGACAGACTGGGGAAAAATTGCAGCCTGCCAACAGAAAGGAACAGAGGAGGTCCTGGAGTATGACGAGCGGTTTAGATGCGCGTGGCTAGAACATTCGGGTATGAATAATACGGATGAAGAAATGGATGAACAAGTGTTTGGACCCCTGAAAGCAGCTTTCGTGGCAGGTCTAAAGCCAGAACTGTCTAAAATGCTTAAGGTAGTGTTACCGGACTGGGAAGGTAGAGGAACTACCTTTGCAGCATTGGTGGATTGATGTAATCAATTAGATCGGGATATGGGAGCTAAAGTCCGAGCTGTACAGGCTATGGGATGGAAATCCCAGGATTCCGATAAACAGTTATTAGGAAAATTACCCGGAAAATGTCATCATTGTGGGAAAGAAGGTCACTGGGCCAAGACGTGCAGGGCAAAACAGCAAGGTCATGGCTGGGGAAGAGGACGCAGCCAGGGATACAATTCAGCCAACAAACCAGGCTTGTCACAAGATAACGACCTCATAGAAGCATTTAAGCGACTGACAATACAACAACAGAAGGAGTTACTTGGGATAGCAAAAAATGATTAGAGCCCACCCTGGCCCCACTCCTCGCACTAATACAACCGAGGGGAAATGGGCTATATATAACTGTGAGGGTGGGCGATAAGGATGTGGACTGTCTTTTAGACACAGGGGCGGAATTAACATGCTTACCCCTACAATATGGAGACTTTTTGCCTTTGGATGGTAGGGCACGTACAGCCTATGGAGTTGAGGGCCATAAAATGGAAATTAAAAGGACAACACCGGTACTTATAGGGCTGGGTCTACATGAACGAACCACGCCGGTCTGGATAGGCCCAGTAGATCAACCCCATTTGGGAATGGACATTCTAATCCAAGTAGATTCATCGTTGCATTTCGAGGATAGTCGGGTGACATGGTCAATTAGAACTTTGAAGAAAGAAGAATTGAAGGAACACCCGATATGGGCTAAAGATAAGAACGATTGTGGCCTACTCCAGATGGAGCCTGCGTCATTTACCGGGACCAAGCCTCCATGCACTAAACATTATCCCATTAGTCCAACTGCCATCGCGGTAATCTTACCGGTTATTTAGCAATTGGAGAAACAAGGGGTGCTTATTAAAACACATAGCTCCTCCAATAGCCCCGTGTGGCCGGTACAGAAATCTAATGAGACTTGGCGTTATACTGTCGATTATAGAAAAGCTAACCAGTGTATTGATCAAAAAGCTCCTTTGGTCGCAGATCCCTCCACCATTTTTAATGCCCTCAAACCGGAACATAAATATTTCTCGGTTATAGATACGGCCAACGGATTTTGGTCGGTGCCTCTGGCACCGGAGGTTCGACAGTGGTTTGCTTTCACGGTCCAAGGACAACAGTATACTTGGACCCGGTTACTGCAGGGTTTCCACAACAGCCCTACGGTATTCCACATGGCTTTACAAAGCCATTTGCGAGAATTACCTCCCCTGTCATCCACAGTCATCCAATATGTAGACGATATCCTGCTAGCTTCAAATACGGAAGAACAGCATGAACAAGATTTACGAGCTTTGCTGGACCACCTTCGGCTGAAAGGACATAAAGCCAGCATCGACAAAGCACAAATATCCCAAGAAGAGGTTGTATACCTGGGACAAAAGATTTCACAAGGAAAGAGAGAACTTACCCAGGATAGAACTGCAGCCATTCGGGCTGCTAAAAAACCCACCACTATTCAGGAACTAAGGTCCTTTTTGGGATTGTGTAACTTTAACAGAAAGTGGATTGACTCCTTCACACAGCTTGCTCAGCCACTGAATGATATCTTAAAGGGGAAACGTGCCTCTAAAGAAGCCATCACCCTCACTAAGGAACAGCAAGAGGCCTTCCTGAGTTTGAAAAAGGCTTTGTATTCGGCACCGGCTCTGGGAATCCCCGACAGTGGCAAGCCATTTACCCTGTTTGATGAGAAAGAAGGATATATGACAGCTATACTGACACAAGAACATGGGGATCGGCAAAGACCTATTGGCTATTATTCGGCAAAACTGGATGCGGTAGCCCTCGGATGGGGAAGTTGCCTAAGGGCCATGGAAGCTACATGTCGAGCGGTAATGACCACTGCGGGTCTAGTCCTCGACCAAAAGCTGATTGTCAAGTGTCCCCACACCGTATACGTTTTGCTGTCTATGAATAGAATGTCTCAGGTGACGGCAGCTAGATGGACCCGCTGGACAGCAGTTTTAGAAGCTCCTAATCTCCATATCGTCTGGGCCAGCCCGGTTAATCCCGCAACTATGCTCCCGATGTCAGAATCGAGGGAGCAAGAGGGGGGAGAATGTGAAGAGCATGACTGCGTGGAGATTTTAAAAGAAACAGAAGAAGCAGCCTTAGCAGCAGAGGAGCCTCTGCACAACCCAGACCTCATCCTGTTTACAGATGGTTCCTCCTTTGTTGACAATGGTACCAGAAAAGCAGGATGGGCAGTTACAACCTTATATGAGGTAGTGGCAAAAGGATGTTTACCCTCAGGAACGTCAGCACAACAGGCCGAGTTACGGGCCTGTCAGAAGCATGTCGAATAGCAGAAGGACAGACAGCTAATCTCTACACAGATTCGCGTTATGCTTTTGGAGTCGCTCACGACTTTGGTCTGTTATGGCGGAAAAGAGGATTCCTCACTGCTGCTGGTACACCTATCCGAAATGGAAAAGAAGTCCGAGACTTACTGGAGGTCATACAATTACCTCAGGAAGTGTCCATCCTGAAGTGTAAGGCCCATACCAAGGAAAATACCACAGAAGCTCAGGGAAATGCCCTAGCCGACCAGGCAGCTAAAGATGCCGCCTCACAAGGCGTTCCCCCAGAAGAACCAACACAGATGTGCAGATTGAAAGCACTCAGGACTCTGACACGAGACCTTCAAACAATGCAAGGCGAGTGCTCCCGAGAGGAAAAATGGACATGGATTGAGGCAGGAATTAAGCTATGTGAAGATGGTGTCTGGAGACAAAGAGTTACCGACAAGCCAGTCGCGCCACAAGCGCTTATGCCTTTTTTAGCCCAACAGATCCACTCGTGGGGCACTTGGCCTCACAACAGATGATGGCATGGTTACAGAAAAGCTGGTGGGGTCGGGGATTTAAAAAACACGCCCAGCTGGTAGTAGACCGCTGTGTGGTCTGCCAGAAAAATAATTCTGGACCCATCACGGTAATGCCCCAACTGAGGCCCCCTGCCCCTGTCGGACCATTCCAGCATCTGCAGGTTGATTATATATCTCTTCCTTCATGCCAAGGATACACTAACATTCTTGTCATGGTCGACAGATTCTCTAAATGGGTAGAAGCTGTCCCAACTAAAAGAGCCACAGCCAATCACACTGCAAAGGTCTTGTGTAAGGATTACATTCCCCGATGGGGAGTCCCGAGTAGCATTGACTCAGATCAGGGAACACACTTCACAGGTGCTGTCTGCCAAGAAGTCTGTAGGTTACTGAACATTACGTGGGATTTACACTGTCCTTATCATCCACAATCATCAGGACAAGTAGAACGAATAAATCGAACTCTGAAACAACGGCTTGCCAAATATCACCAAGAAGGAACACCATGGCCCCAGGCACTACCAATAGTGCTATGTAACATTAGGGCAACCCCGAACAGAACTACAGGTCTAAGCCCATTTGAAATTATAACAGGAAGACCCATGTCGCTGCCAAGAACTATTGATTTAAGGAAAGCTGATGTTCACTTAATGAGTGACACTTTGTTATCATACTGTCAGAACCTAACCAATGCTATTAGTTCTGTTTCCCGACAGGTATCTGCAGCTTGGGGTAATCCACCCGAAGGAGGACACGACATCATCCCGGGAGTCTGGATGTATGTGAAAAAGTTGCATAAAGAACCTTTGGGTGCCAAGTGGGAGGGACCTTATCAAGTGTTATTGACCACCCAGGCAGCTGTTAAAGTCTAAGGAAAGAAAGCCTGGATCCACGCTTCACACGTTTAACGAGCACCCGTAACTGAAGCTGAAATCTAATAAGGACAATTACTTTTTGCCAAAATGTATAAATTTACTGTATTACTGACTGTAGGTATTCTAGGCATAGGCCTACTTCTTACTAGCCGACCTTCTGCACCAAAGGGAAATAGTAGGGTAGCAAGGGAATTACATGTAAATACCTTTTTATATATGTCATACATTTATGCCAAACAGGTAACATTTCCAGTTGTTGGGTGTGTGCACATATTCCTATTCACTCAAAGGGAGGGATTCCCTTGAGGCCAGTTTCCCTTGAATATCTCGGAAATGGCTGAGTGGATAATTAATCAAAACAAAACAGGCAATGCGTTTCAGGATACGGAAAACTGGGCACATAAATGGAAGTCAGCAGGTTACAATCTGACTACCTTTGAAGGGGGATACCAACCGTGCTACAATAATTCAAAACGGCCCCCATTTTTTGTCATCACTAATACAACGGGAATAGGAAGACCGAGAGAATCGGTCTGTCTGATTAGAAACATCAAAGGAGGCCAAAATATGGGGTATAGTAACTGCTCCCGGAATTATAATGTAATCAAGCCACGGAACCGTCCAAACTGGGCTGATGTGGGAGTTTTTAACGCAACAGGGATTCTGAATAAAACAGATGGAAAAGCCTGGACAGGCCCTGGAGTGTTGCTGACAAAGAAACACCTAACCTTCATTGCCTATAATGGCACCTACTGGGTGTGTGGCCACAAGGCCTACCCTTGGCTGCCCCAGAATTGGATAGGATCCTGCTATTTAGCCTACATTGTGCCTTATATGTATCATATAAAGTCACTGTCGAAAAATTTACACTGTCCTAAGAGAGCTATCACAGAAACAGAGAGGTTCTTTGCCATTCTGATCCCCAGGTATGGGACCGCCAGACTGGCAAGGGAATCCATTGACATGGCATCCATTGTGGAATGGGTAGCCAATGATACCTCAGAGGCCCTAGTTAAAATCAATGCAGAAATGGTAGCAATCCGCACAGTAGCCCTACAGAATAGACTGGCCCTTGACTACATCCTGGCTGAAAAGGGAGGTACTTGCGCCCTACTCGGAACTGAGTGTTGCACGTATATCCCAGATAGCTCCGAAGAAATTACCCACTTAGCGGAGCATATCCAAAAGGAGGTAGAAAAACTTAAGCAACCCCCATCATTCACTTTATGGAGCGGAGCCACTGAATGGCGAGGTTCAATAGGAACTTCATTGGTGGAAGGTTTAATTCTATTCATTGTAATTATTTTACTTTTATATTGTTTGTTTATGTTGATTAAATGTTGTTGCGACCTGGTGGCTGCAGCTGCTGTCCCGCAGGTGAGATGCCTTGCAGGTCCCAGCAGAATGTCTGTACGTGGCACAGGGGGTATGTTATGCTTAAAGGAAGGTTGTTTACTGGTTGAATTAAGATATTGATTTGGATTAAATTGGAATAAGGTTAATTAACCTACTAAAATCAGACTTCCATTGTGGCCACGATGGAATTCGGGTTGGTGTAAGTTTGTGTGGAAGCTACTAGTCCGGACATGTGGCGAAACACATCAACAAATTTTAGAAGGAAACTCTATTAACATTTATGAAATGATTTTTTAGAATGTTTAACCAGTGACACCTGATGTTTTATGATTCAGTTTGTGAAAGAATCAAAGGGGGGATTGATAGAGAATTCAAGCCCAGCTGCAGTTTTGAAAAAACACAGACCACATTGCATTAAGTCATCAATCAACTTGACATTTTAGGACCTTTGGGTAGCGAGCCAATTAAAGGTTAACAGACTATCAATTGAGTCAATAAGGTCAAAGAAGGCAAGTTCTTTTCTGTAAATTGAACCAGGTATAAGTACGCCATTTTGGCCACGTGGTCTCAGAAGGACAAAGGCCTGGCTTAAAGCCAAGAGCTTGTTGCTGCTGCCAGAATAAAATTATATTAAAACTACAACCGGCGTTCGTATTTCATTGGAAATTAAGAGATCTAACATTATCACTGTGCGCAGCACCCCGTTAGTGGCCCGGACCCTAAACCTCCTGAAGCTGCAGCAGGCGATGTCAAGGGACGTGTACTGGGCAGCTGGCTGCTTGCGGGGCGAAACTTAAAGGGGAGGTGTGCTGCATTTTTTAAAAAACATTATCCGACTACTTCCTGCACCGCATTGGCGCTTTGAACGCGGGGTCCGTGCTGTGGTCGGTCAGCCCGGCACTCTGCTTGAATGGTGGGCTACTGGCGTGGCACCCCCGCTCTCCGGTGGTCCAGGTATGACCTTTTTTGGCTGCAGCGTTTGCAGCTTGGGCCCTTGCCTTTAATTAAGGGAAGATCCCCTCTGACACGGCAGCGCTACACGGCCCAGTGCGATGCGCTGTGCCCCACTCCAGCTCATCCATTCCGCTATCTCCCCAGAAAGGATATGGAGCCCTTCCTTTAGCTCCACTCCCTTTCGGGGGCAGTGACCCCAGTTTCTCGCGAATGGCGAGATTTCTGCACCTGGCGCAAAGTCTTGCATATCATGAGTGGTACTCCCTCCAAACTCAATTCCCCCCCACTTTACTCTTATACTCCAATCCCTTTGTAACTTGCCATTTGATTTCCAAATTGCTTGCTGTATCTGCACGTTAACTTTCTGTGACTCATGTACAAGGATACCTAGGTCCCTCTGAATGCAAACATTTCCCAGTCTCTCACCATTCAACAAATAGTCTGCTTTTGTGTTTTTCCTACCAAAGTGGATAACTTCACACTTCCCCACATTGTATTCCAATTGCCATGTTCTTGCCAACTCAGTCAACCTGTCTATATCTCTCTGCAGCCTCCTCACAGCTTACTTTCCCACCTAACTTTGTATCATCAGAAAACTTGGATACGTTGCACTCAGTCCCTTCATCTAAGTCATTAATATAGATTGTAAATAGCTGAGGCCCAAGCACTGATCCTTGTGGTACCCTGCTAGTTACAACTTGCCAATCCGAAAAAGTCCTGTTTATTCCTACTCTCTGTTTTCTGTCCATTAACCAATCCTCAATCCATGCTAGTGTATTAACCCAATCCCACAAGTCCTAATTTTGTGTAATAACCTCTTGTGTGGCACCTTATCGAATGCTTTTTGAAAATCCAAATACACCACATCCACTGGTTTTCCTTTATCCATCCTACTAGTTACATCTTCAATAGACTCCAACAGATTTGTCAAACACGTTTTCCCTTTCATAAAACCATGTTGACTCTGTCTAATCATATTATGATTTTCTAAGTGCCCTGTTACCATGTCCCTAATAATAGATTTGAGCATTTTGCCTGCTACTGATGTCAGGCTAACTGGCCTATAGTTCCCCATTTTTTCTCTTCCTCCTTTCTTAAATAGCGGGGTTATGTTTGCTACTTTCCAATCCTTGGGGACTGTTCGAGAATCTAAGGAATTCTGGGAGATTAATACCAATGTATCCAGTAGCTCTGCAGCTCCCTCTTTTAAAACCCTAGGATGCAGGCCTTCAGGTCCAAGGGATTTGTCGGCACTTAATCCCATTGATTTCTCCAGTATTATGGGCTGGATTTTCGGTTTTGATGTTTTCAGGATGGTAATGGCGACGGGGCAGTAAAGTTTGCGCCTCAGTCATCAAAATTGGGCAACTGGGCCCTGAGTTAGGGGGCGCAGCAAAAAGGGAGGCATTGTATACCTCTCTTGGGCGTTAGCACGGAAACTCCCGAGCTAAAGAGCCGGCCTGGGAGTGCTCCGAGAGACACTGGGAGAGAAAAAAAAACTTTTAAAAACTGGACAAAAACATTCCCGATACATTGCCCATGCACCATAACACAAATCACAAAAAAAAAATTAAAAGAAAACAATCACACTTACCTTAGGATGGCATTACTTACCTCTCTGCAGTTGGTTGTGTTGGACCACCCAATTTCCCCGGTGGTCACTGCGGGGCGGACGGGAGTCAAAAAGCACGCCGGTGTCGCAACCAGGGGCGTTACACACCGGGCGCAGTTCTTCCGGGCGGTGCTGCTCCACACCCCCGCAAAACCAGACCCGAAAATGCCCGCGGGGCACTGGAGGCTGACTCCCGCCCAGCAGACCTCACAGCCACCATTGCCGCCGTTCCAGGGTGAAAAACGGAGCGCAAAGGACCGTAAAATCCGCCCCATGTTTTTGCTTATACATAAGAACACATGAACATAAGAAATAGGAGCAGGATTAGACCATTCAGCCCCTCGAGCCTGCTCCGCCATTTAATAAGATCATGGCTGATCTGATCATTGACTCGGGTCCACTTTCCCACCTGCTCCCCATAATCCCTTATCCCCTTAGCGTCCAAAAATCTGTTTATCTCCGCCTTAAATATATTCAATGTCCCAGCCTCGAAAGCTCTCTGGGGCAGAGAATTCCACAGATTTAAATCCTCTGAGAGAAGAAATTCCTCCTCATCTCAGTTTTAAATGGGCAGCCCCTTATTCTGAGAGTATGTCCCCTAGTTTTAGTTTCCCCTATGAGTGGAAATATCCTCTCTGCATCCACCTTGTTGAGACCCCTCATTATCTTATATGTTTTGATAAGATCACCTCTCATTCTTCTGAACTCCAATGAGTATAGGCCCAACCTACTCAGCCTATCTTCGTAAGTCAACCCCCTCATCTCCGGAATCAACTTAGTGAACCTTCTCTGAACAGCCTCCAATGCAAGTATATCCTTCCTTAAATACAGAGACCAAAATGTATGCACTACTCTAGGTGTGGCCTCACCAATACCCTGTACAGTTGTAGCAGGACTTCTCTGATTTTACACTCTATCCCCCTTGCAATAAAGCCAACATTCCATTTGCCTTCCTGATTACTTGCTGTACCTGCATACTAACTTTTTGTGTTTCATACACAAGGACCCCCCAGGTCTCTCTGTAGTGCAGCACTTTGCAATTTTTCTCCATTTAAATTATAATTTGCTTTTCTATTTTTTTCTGCCAAAGTGGATAACCTCATATTTTCCCACATTATAGTCCATCTGCCAAATTTTTGCCCACTCACTTAGCCTGTCTATATCCCTTTGCAGATTTTTTGTGTCCTCCTCACAATTTGCTTTCTCATCCATCTTTGTATCTTCAGCAAACTTGGCTACATTGCACTGGGTCCCTTCATCCAAATCATTAATATAGATTGTAAATAGTTGAGGACCCAGCACCGATCCCCGCGGCACCCCACTAGTCACTGTTTGCCAACCGGAAAATGACCCATTTATCCCGACTCTCTGTTTTCTGTTAGTTAACCAATCTTCTATCCATGCTGTAAGGGATAAATTGTAAGAGTTGCAAATTGTAAGGGATAAGTTGTAGGAGTTGCAAATAGGTGGTCAGAACAATGCTGAAGATAGTGAACTAATCAGTATTAGGTCTGAGAAATTGCCTATGTATGTAACACTTGCTTATGTAGTTATAGCACAAAGCAATAACGCATTAAACTGTATCCTTAACCTTAGCAACACTTAAACAGCCGAAGTCAGCATTTTTTGATTAGAAGTCTCTGAGGAAAAGATAAGGAAGCCAGTATTTTGGTACAGTTCCTCCAGGCGACGTGCAGTCTGGGGTAGAGGGCAAATAATGGAACAACACAATGATGGGAGACGGACAGTTGTATATACCACTCAGCCAGTCTGGTAAGAGTCGACAAATCAATGTGACTCCGCTGATAGCAATAGACTTATTGATGATTTTGTAGGAGGGTAGCTCCTCTCCAAAACCTGTATAAATTATACTTGAAAACTCTTGTTGTATTTCGGCGGTTTAGACTGAACCTTCCCGTGCATTGCTCGTAAACCTGAGGTTTTGTTTGCTTACTTCCGTGGTCATTATACAGTGGGAGCTGGGCGAGGTATCGATTAACTATATCAGTTAGTCCACCCCGAGGAAGAGAAGCCTTCCTTTTACCCCAACAGACGGGAGAGATGTCGACTACCTATATCAGGTAGTCCGCCCCGAGGGAGCGAAGCCTCCTTTTTACCCCTACACATGCTAATATATTACCCCCAACCCTGTGAGCTTTTATCTTGTGCAGTAACCTCTTACGTGGCACCTTATCAAATGCCTCCTGGAAATCCAAATACACTATATCCACTGGTTCCCCCTTATCCACCCTGCTCGCGACATCCTCAAAGAACTCCGGCAAATTTGTCAAACATGATTTCCCTTTCATAAAACCACATTGACTCTGCTTGATTGAATCATGCTTTTCCAAATGTCCTGCTACTGCTTCCTTAATAATGGACTCTAACGTTTTCCCAATGACAGATGTTTGGCTAACTGGTCTATAGTTTCCTGCTTTTTGTCTGCCTCCTTTTTTCAGAGGGCAGTTAAGAGTCAACCACATGTGTCTGGAGTCACACGTAGGCCAGAGCAGGTAAGGACAGCATCTTTCCTTCCCTAAAAAGACATTAGTGAATCAGATGGGTTTTTACGACAATCCTGTAGTTTCATGGTCACCATTACTGATACTGTTTTATTTCTATTCCAGAATTATTACTTAATTGAATTTAAATTCCAAAGCTGCCTTGGGGGCATTTGAACGCATGTCTCTGGATCATTATTCAAGGCTTCTGGGTTGCTCGTCCAGTAACATAATCACAATGCTACTATACCCCAGAGTTGAGGTAGAAGATCAGCCACGATATTGCTGAATGGCGGAGCAGGCTCGAAGTACCAAACGGCCGACTCCTGCTCCTTTTTCTTCTTATTATTGTGCCTCACCTCACAAAAGTGCTTTTCAGTCCATCTTCCAGAAAGACCGGAGATGCACAATGTGGTATCTGCAGGATCTCAGTGTCCAGTACAGAGACAAAAGCTCAGTGTTACAACCTCCGACTCACGGTATTGTTTAACTAGATACTGGACAGTAATGGTGCTCTCCTACAGTTGCCATTGAGCCCGAGATGTACGCAAACACTTTCCACAGTGTAATATTCCTCTGATATGAGCAGTGCTACTGGGGGTTCGCTAACATACAAGAATGGATTTGACGGATCAGTGGCCAATCCTGTAGAACTCTGATACCCTCTGGTGGACACTGCACATAGTGCGGAGGATGACGGTTGTTTTTCTGCTGTACTAGTTTTTGGTTTGGATCACAACCAGTAAAATGGAAGTTTCTTAAATGAACTACACTGAGAAAAAAGAGTTAGACAAAGAAAGAGAGAAATGGAGAGAGAGACAGAAAGACAAAGAGAGAGAGAGACAGACGGGGAGAGAGAGAGAGAGAGCGACAGGCAGAGACAGGGCGAGAGAGGGATAGAGAGAGATGGGGAGAATGACAGAGAGAGAGACTGACAGACGGAGCAAGAGACTGACAGACAGAGAGAAAGAGATACAGAGAGGCAGGGAGAGAGACACAGATAGAGAGAGAGAGAGATAGAGAGAGAGAGAGACAGGCAGAGAGAGAGGGAGAGACAGAGAGTGAGATGGGGAGAGAGACAGAGAAATAAACATAGAAAACAGGTGCAGGAGTAGGCCATTCGGCCCTTCGAGCCTGCACCACCATTCAATAAGATCATGGCTGATCATTCCCTCAGTACCCCTTTCCTGCTTTCTCTCCATACACCTTGATCCCTTTAGTTGTAAGGGCCATATCTAACTCTCTTTTGAATATATCCAATGAACTGGCATCAACAACTCTCTGCGGCAGGGAATTCCACAGGTTAACAACTCTCTGAGTGAAGAAGTTTCTCCTCATCTCAGTCCTAAATGGCCTACCCCTTATCCTAAGACTGTGTCCCCTGGTTCTGGAATTCCCCAACATCGGGAACATTCTTCCCGCATCTAACCAGTCCAGTCCCGTCAGAATCTTACACGTTTCTATGAGATCCCCTCGCATCCTTCTAAACTCCAGTGTATAAAGGCCCAGTTGATCCAGTCTCTCCTCATATGTCAGTCCTGCCATCCCTGGAATCAGTCTGGTGAACCTTCGCTACACTCCCTCAATAGCAAGTATTTCCTTCCTCAGATTAGGAGACCAAAACTGAACACAATATTCCAGGTGAGGTCTCACCAAGGCCCTGTACAACTGCAGTAAGACCTCCCTGTTCCTATATTCAAATTACCTAGCTATGAAGGCCAACATACCATTTGCCTTTTCACCACCTGCTGTACCTGCATGCCAACTTTCAATGATTGATGAACCATGACATCCAGGTCTCATTGCCCCTCCCCTTTTCCTAATCTGCCGCCATTCAGATAATATTCTGCCTTCTTGTTTTTGCCACCAAAGTGGATAACCTCACATTTATCCACATTATACTGCATCTGCCATGCGTTTGCCCACTCACCTAACCTGTCCAAGTCACCCTGCAGCCTCTTAGCGTCCTCCTCACAGCTCACACCGCCACCCAGTTTAGTGTCATCTGCAAACTCGGAGATATTACATTCAATTCCTTCATCTAAATCATGAATGTATATTGTAAAGAGCTGCGGTCCCAGCACTGAGCTCTGCGGCACCCCACTAGTCACTGCCTGCCATTCTGAAAAGGATCCGTTCATCCCGACTCTCTGCTTCCCGTCTGCCAACCAGTTCTCTATCCATGTCAGTACATTACCCCCAATACCATGTGCTTTGATTTTGCACACCAATCTCTTGTGTGGGACCTTGTCAAAAGCCTTTTGTAAGTCCAAATACATCACATCCACTGGTTCTCCCTTGTCCACTCTGCTCGTTACATCCTCAAAAAATTCCAGAAGATTTGTCAAACATGATTTCCCCTTTATAAATACATGCTGACTTGGACCAATCCTGTCACTGCTTTCCAAATGAGCTGCTATTTTATCCTTAATGATTGATTCCAACATTTTCCCCACTACTGATGTCAGGCTAACCGGGCTATAATTACCCATTTTCTCTCAACCTCCTTTCTTAAAAAGTGGTGTTACATTAGCTACCCTCCAGCCCATAGGAACTGATCCAGAGTTGATAGACTGTTGGAAAATTATCACCAATGCATCCACAATTTCTAGGGCCACTTCCTTAAGTACTCTGGGATGCAGACGATCAGGCCCTGGGGATTTATTGGCCTTCAATCCCATCAATTTCCCGAACACAATTTCCCGCCTAATAAGGATATCCTTCAGTTCCTCCTTCTCACTAGATCCTCGGTCCCCTAGTACATCCGGAAGGTTATTCGTGTCTTCCTTCATGAAGACAGAACCAAAGTATTTGTTCAATTGGTCTGCCATTTCTTTGTTCCCCATTATAAATTTACCTGAATCCGACTGCAAGGGACCTACGTTTGTCTTCACTAATCTTTTTCTCTTCACATATCTATAGAAGCTTTTGCAGTCAGTTTTTATGTTCCTGGCAAGCTTCCTCTCATACTCTATTTCCCCCCTCTTAAGTAAACCCTTAGTCCTCCTCTGCTGAATTCTAAATTTCTCCCATTCCTCAGGTTTGCTGCTTTTTCTGGCCAATTTATATGCCTCTTCCTTGGAATTAACACTATCCTTAATTTCCCTTGTTAGCCACGGTTGAGCCACCTTCCCCGTTTTACTTTTACTCCAGACAGGGATGTACAATTGTTGAAGTTCATCCATGTGATCTTTAAATGTTTGCCATTGCCTATGCACCGTCAACCCTTTAAGTATCATTTGCCAGTCTATTGTAGCCAATTCACGCCTCATACCATCGAAGTTACCTTTCCTTAAGTTCAGGACCCTAGTTTCTGAATTAACTGTGTCACTCTCCATCTTAATAAAGAATTCTATCATATTATGATCACTCTTCCCCAAGGGGCCTCACACAACATGATTGCTAATTAGTCCTTTCTCATTACACATCACCCAGTCTAGGATGGCCAGCTCTTTAGTTGGTTTCTCGACATATTGGTCTAGAAAACCATCCCTAATACACTCCAGGAAATCCTCCTCCACTGCATTCATACCAGTTTGGTTAGCCCAGTCAATATGTAGATTAAAGTCGCCCATGATAACTGCTGTACTTTTATTGCACACATGCCTTATTTCTTGTTTGATGCTGTCCCCAACCTCACTACTACTGTTTGGTGGTCTGTACACAACTCCCACTAGTGTTTTCTGTCCTTTGCTATTCTGCAGCTCCACCCATACCGATTCCACATCATCCAAGCTAATGTCCCTCCTTACTATTGCATTAATTTCATCTTTAACCAGCCATGCCACCCTGCCTCCTTTTCCTTTCTGTCTATCCTTCCTAAATGTTGAATACCCCTGGATGTTGAGTTCCCAGCCTTGGTCACCCTGGAGCTGTGTCTCCGTGATGCCAATTACATCATATCCGTTAACTGCTATCTGCGCAGTTAATTCGCCCACCTTATTCCGAATACTCCTCGCATTGAGGCACAGAGCCTTCAGACTTGTCTTTTTAACACACTTTGCCCCTTTAGAATTTTGCTGTAATGTGGCCCTTTTTGTTTTTTTGCCTTGGGTTTCTCTGCCCTCAACTTTTACTATTCTCCTTTCTATCTTTTGCTTCTGTCTCCATTTTATTTCCCTCTGTCGCCCTGCATAGGTTCCCATCCCCCTGCCATATTAGTTGCTCCCCAACAGCACAAGCAAACACTCCCCCTAGGACATTGGTTCTGGTCCTGCCCAGGAGCAGAGCCACCGTCCGGTTTGTACTGGTCCCACCTCCCCCAGAACCGGTTCCAATGTCCCAGGAATTTGAATCCCTCCCTTCTGCACCACTCCTCAAACCACGTATTTATCTGAGCTATCCTACTCTGACTAGCACGTGGCACTGGTAGCAATCCTGAGATTACTACTTTTGAGGTCCTACTTTTCAATTTAGCTCCTAGCTCCCTAAATTCATCTTGTAGGACCTCATCTCGTTTTTTACCTATATCGTTGGTACCTATATGCACCACAACAACTGGCTGTTCACCCTCCCTTTTCAGAATGTCCTGCACCCGCTCTGAGACATCTTTGACCCTTGCACCAGGGAGGCAACATACCATCCTGGAGTCTCGGTTGCAGCCGCAGAAATGCCTATCTATTCCCCTTACAATCGAATCCCCTATCAAGAGAGAGACAGAGAGACAGAAAGAGAGACTGGGAGAGAGATAGACAGAGAGAGACAGAGGGAGAGAGAGACAGGGAGAGAGACAGTGAGAGAGAGAGAGGGAGACAGAGAGAGAGAGAGAGACAGGCAGAGACGGGGCGAGAGAGAGATAGAGGGAGATGGGGAGAAAGACATAGAGAAAGACTGACAGACAAAGATAGAGAGAGTGAGAGAGAGAGGTATAGAGAGACAAAGAGAGAGAGAGAGGGAGAGACAGAGAGGGCGAGACAGAGAGAAAGACAGAGAGAAAGAGAGAGCGAGATGGAGAGACAGAGAGACAGGGTGAGAGATAGAAAGAGTGATGGGGAGAAAGACAGAGAGAGACTGACAGACAGAGAGAGAGAGACAGAGAGAGACAAAAAAGAGAGAGGGTGAGACAGATAGGGTGAGACAGAGAGAGAGAGAGAGAGAGACAGACAGAGAGAGAGAGAGAGAGAGAAAGAGAAAGCGACAGAGAGAGAGACAGCGAGAGAGAGAGACAGGCAGAGATAGGGTAAGAGAGATAGAGAGAGTGTGATGGGGAGAATGACAGAGAGAGATAGACAGACAGAGGGACTGACAGACAGAGAGAGAGACAGAGAGATGGGGAGAAAGACAGAGAGAGACAAACAGTCAGCGAGACAGACAGAGAGACAGATAGAGACACAAAGATGTAGAGAGAGACAAAGTGAGACAGCGAGCGTGAGACAGAAAGAGAGAGCCAGAGAGAGACAGAGAGAGAGAGAGAGAGAGATGTAGAAATAGGGAGAGAGATAGAATGTCGAGAAAGATGTCGGGGGTGCAGTGCTAATAAGACACACCTGTTTGAAAGTCTGGATTTAGCACACAATTTTGGTCTTAATTCCTGATTGCCTTAATTTGAATTTGCCTGGAGTGCTAAACCAGAAAGCTACAGGTTGAGCACTCAAGCGTGGATTAGACACAATTTCCGTGGAGCAGTACAAGTGGGCTCCTCACACCCACTTCCACTGAAGGCGTGGCGTACTCTGGCTGGCAGACAGCAGTACATTGCAAATGGCTCGGGACCAAGGGAGAGGGAGAGGGAGCACAGGTTCTAGGATGTGGTACTGGAGGTCCTGGTGGAGGAGGTCCAGAGGAGGATGTCCTGTACCGGCCCGGGGTGGGGGTTGGGGGAAGGACACTAACTCGCCCTCCTTGCCCTCTCTCCTGCAGCAGCTGGTGCTACTCTGCCTGGCTTCATGTCCTCCTCCCATTCCTCATCCAGATCAAAGGGGACCCCTAGTAAGACGCCTCTGACCAAGCTCCCTTTCTCCCGGTAACCCCTACGAGGTGGGGTAGCATAGCACTGACTCAGAGAATTTCCAGAATAAATGTGGCTTGAGTGTTGGTGAAGTGTTGACAAAGTGTCTCTGAAAGTCTCCCGATGTGTTTCGGAGATTCTCTTCACAGCTCCAGTAGCGATTACCATGAAATGGTGAGTTTCCCTTTAAGTAGCACATAAAATCGACATCAATGCCGCCTTTACTCCCAAACAGCTGGCCGCTGTCAGGAGAGGGCATTAGTTGAAGCACTAGCCACAGAAATGCCATGTACCCTCATTAATGAAGGTAAGCAGGCATTTTGAGGCAAGCAGCTGTTAAACAAGGCTCTGGGCTGCCGTTCCTAAAGCTGGTTTCAACTCCTTTACCAAGATGGCGACTTGCGCTAAAGGTGGGCTAAACTGGCATTTCAGCTTAACACCCCAGCTTGGCCACCTCTTTCCCTCTTTAGCACCTAAAGTATTCGGCGAAAATTGCCCTGTAAACACTGGCACCTGGTGTATATTAGTGGAGTTGCAGCTGTATATTTCTGAAATCAAGCAGGGGATGTGAGTCTTGGTTCAGGGATAGTTTCGCATCTCTGGGTCAGAAGGTGAAGGGTTCGAGCCCCACTCCAGACAGCCCCGGCGAGTGGAGACCAGAGCGCAGGATCTGAGTACTGGACTGGTGTCGGGGGCGGGGGTTATTTGGGTCCGATGGATGCAGGTGGATTTCCCATTGTAAAGGGATGGTGGGGCTCGCTCGCCTAGGTAGCAGCCCACCCAAGGGAAGGGTCTCTGAGATACAAACCATGAGCTAGGCAATGGGAAACCACCTCAGTTACTCTTCCCCAGCGAGTGACTCCAGCTTGTCACGGGCACGACGTGTGTCGGACACAACGGACAAACAATAAACCAGCTCCCTGAATGTCTTCCATTCACCTCACTCATCTCACTTGGTCTTCAACCTTACGCTGGGTTCCATCGAAGCTAAGCTAGCCAGAATCGCGAGTGTGGAGAGTCCCTGCCCTGGGGACCGGTGCAGGGTGGAGGGAAATCACCAAGCTTTCTTGAAAAGTTATCAGTTGTTGTATATATCATAGTAAATGTGAATATAATTGTAAATAAACAGGTAATGCGGGCAGGTTACCTGCAGCCAATCTGTGGAGGGTTGGTTTTGAGCTCCACCACAATGACATAGGCACAACTGTACATCAGCCAACACCCCCCAACCACCACTCCCCCACAACCCCCACTCTCCACCCCACAACCCCCACTCCACCCCAACCCCCAGTCCCCCTACAACCACCACTACCCCCAGAACCCCCACTCCACCCAACCTCCACTCATCACCCCCCAACCCCCGCCCCCACTCTCCACCCCAACCCCCACTCCCCCAACCCCCACTCACCCCCCCCACCCCCATTCTCCACCCCAACCCCCACTCCCCCAACCCCCACGCTCCAACCCAACCCCCACCCCCCCCCACAATCCCCACTCTCCACCACAACCCCCCACTCTCCACCCCACAACCCACACTCACCCCCCGCAACACCCACTTCCCCCCCCAATCCCCACTCTCCCCCACAACCCCCCTCCCCCCATTCTTCCAACGAGGAAGACATCCTGGTCTTGAACTTAAAGCGGTGAAGCCGAGATCAGGATCTCCGCAACTGTGGCCGGGTGTCTGATTGAGGCATCCATTTCTTAGGATGCCACCGTGTTCCTTCACAGCCTTAAATCACTGAAATCCATTCCTGCGCTCAAAGGAAAACTCACTGGAGGAAACTGGGAATGCGGCCAAAGTAAGTGATGGCCTGTTTCAGAATGAGGAAGAGGCCCAACAATACGGGGTGTGTTCAGACGAACACCCAATGATGAGGTTTTTTCTCCAAAACACTATAATATTCCTTTAACTGACCTTGATTCTGCAGATGCTGAGATCCATATTTCATAAAACACTAACACTGCAGCCTGCAGAGAGCAGAATTCACCAGAACCCCCCATGTGTTTGGGCTCATTCGAAAGGAAATTTAATTTGGGACTATCTACCGAAAAGTTTGGAACTCTAAAGTGCTTATGGAAGAAACTACGAACTTTAATAGGATTATGAACTTTTACAAGACAAATTCAAGCCTGTGAGCGGTCCAAGGGAACAAAAGAACTTGATTATTGGAACTGTCTGGGTGTGAGGACTGAGTTAACCTGTCTGGAAGAATGAGTATTTGGAAATCTCCCTCCACAAGAGACATTACCATCACAGTATCACCCAAAGATAGCTCCCCATCAACCTGGGTCTGGACAAACCATTTTCAGCATATACATCACAAAGAGGCCCAATCCAGCCTGTCTGCGAAAGACTAAGCACAAAAAGACGTTGCAATTACCAAACTAATATTTCCATCAGGAAACAGTTTTCGAACATCAACCCACCCAAAACATATCAACTTTAACGAGCCCGACAAAATATTACAAAGAAGAACCAAGCCCGCCAAAATTACACAAAGGATTGTGAACAGATTGGGCGGCAAGATTAGAACACTGAAATCGTATAACTGTTTTCAACAGAGGTTAGAGAGAGGAGAGAGAAGAGAGAGAGGAGAGAGAGAGAGGGGAAATACTCTCCAGCCTCGAAGTCTTGAAGTCCTGAAGGAAGGAAGAACATCTACCATTAACTATCAAAAGGATTGGTAAGCATAAGTCCCTGACTGCACTGGAGTCTAACCTAGCTATAATTAGGTATTGGGAGGTGGGAGGTATAATTTTACTGCAACCCCCTTTGAATGTGTAGTGTATGGTACTTTATTAGAGTGATTATAAGTTTGCCCTTGTACCTTTCCTTGTACTGTTCTTTATTAGAGTGATTTTAAGTTTGACCGTGTATTTTCTTACTAGAGTACTAAGTCTGTATTACCTTGACTGTAATAAAACCAAAGTTCTTTGCATCAAACCAGCGTCCTCTGCACTTTTGTCACACCCCCCCAAATAAATCCAGAGTACAGATCCCAAGGGAGGGAGAGTGATTCGAAACCGCTCAAGTTGGTCAGAAGGGAACCTGACCCCCTCATAGAGACCACAAACCCCCCCCCCCCCCACCCCCCTTACAAGCCTGAAGGTTTACAATCGAAACTTTGGGATGTTTCTGGGAGCTGTGATAAGGCACAATACAAATGCAAGACTTTTGTTTCAAATAACACAAAGTAACTCAGTTGAACCCAGTCCTCGGGAACATGATCCCATCTTTGTCCCGAGTCATGAAGAAAACCTGTACTCCTCCTGATTATCATTTCTCACCAGAATCAGTGCCCTACCCTTTTGTAGTTGTTCTCTACTCACCCCTTGCCTTTCCGATGCCTTTTCATAATCCACGTCCGATGGCCCTCGTATGCAGTGAAGCCTCTTCCACCTCTTTCTGGGATTTTAGATGATCTTTCCAGCTGATTAAAGTCGCTGGCTGGTTTCTTGTAAAACTGTTATCTGTATATTCTTCATCTGGTCAGGCTCCAGCCTCACGGTGTCTGCCTAACGAACGGTCTCAGGCCTTACACAGATCTGTCAATTGTTCGCGGGCTGATCAGCTCACACTGGAATTTTGTGTAATTTCTGTTTTGTAACACAAGAAAACTCAGATTAATCATCAGGAGAAACAGGTGTTAAGATCGGAAGAGTCTGGGTCCCTGATATGTGAGGTGTCAGGTATTGAAAAGATTGGGAATTAAGTTATATAATTAGTCATGAGAGTGACAGTGTAAGTAAACAGACAGCCAAACACACAGCCCGAGACATTTTTAAATCCATTTTACAAAAACAACTTGCATTTATATAGTGTCTTTAACGCAGTAAAATATCCCACGGCTTTCACGGGTACATAATCAGACAAAAATTGACACCGAGCCAAAGAATAAGATATTAGGACAGATGACCAAAAGCTTGGTCAATAAGGTAGATTTTAAGGAGCAGCTTAAAGGAGAAGAGAGAGGTAGAGAGGTTTAGGGGCCCAGGCAGCTGAAGGCACGACCGCAAATGGTCAGGCGAACGGAGTGAGGGATGGCCACACTTGAAGGAACGCAGAGTTTTCGGAAGATTGTAGGGCTGGAGGTGATTACATATCAATACATATAATTTCTATTACTGTACACTGCTGCTCAAACAAGTAAACAACCAGTAATATAATAGAAAATGTAATATAATCGCCAATGTAATACTCTAATACAATATGCTCATTTCCCAATCCTGTATATAATCTCCAGTGTAACATAACACTATCCTGGTTTGTATATAAAATCATGTAATATTTTGCTTTCCTTGTCATATATACACACATATCTCTATTGTTATGCACCATTGCCCAAATCCTGTATCTAATCCCCAGTGTAACAGATATTGTCTAGTGCTGAAAAACCTTTATGACAATGTATTGTGCTCCCAGTCCTTATATAATCGGATGTAACATAGAATTTCCCCAGTCCTGTCTACAATCTCTAATTTAACACAGCAGAGCCTCGGTCGTGTGCACAATCGGGTGTAATGCTGCCGCTGTCCAGTACTGAAACAATGAAGTAACACAACACTGTCATAACTCACACTGTCTCAATGCTGCCTATAAACTCTGCTGTAAAACTGCGCTGTCCTGGGCCAGTTCATCAACTGCAATGTAACACAGTCGCTGTCCAGTGCTGAAACAACTCTGTGAGCAGTTTCGTCCCAGTCCTCAAATAACCTGCTGCAAGCCCGCTGCTGATAATCATTCCTGATGGAACACGGCTCCTACCCACTGCTGATTTTTTTCTCACAGGGTAATGCGAGACTAGCCCAGCCCTGCACCTACTCCCTGTGTGAAGCTGTTGTGTGCCAGCCTTACCGGGAGCTGTCCAGTGGTGAAATGGTCACTCGGTGACCCAGGAACAGGCGGCGCGGCCCCTTTAAACCCGGGAGCGGGGCGCCGACCGTTCCGGTTAATTTATTCTGGTTCAATTTAGTCGATTAATATTCATATGGAGCGTCAGAGCTAGCCGGGTCTAAGTGTGCGGGGTTTGAGAGGGGGGAACCGGGACCCCCGGAACCGTCATCGCCAGCTGGCCGGCTCCAGGCTCGGTGTGAAGCGGCTGCGAGTGGTGGAGAGCCCGGGACCGGGCCGGACTGGAGGAGCGGGGCTCGGAGGAGCCGCTGAGCGAGCCCCAGGGACGGGCCATGGAGCGGGTCCCCCCCCCGGCGGGATGGGCACGGCGGTCGGCTATAAAAGGGGCGCCCCTCCCCTTCAGCCCGGCACTCGGCCGCCGCCACCACCACCATGAGCTTCGGTTCCGACTTGTTCCCGTCCTCTTACCGCCGGGTGTTCGGGGAGAGCCCGCGGCCCCCGGCCCGCTCCCCGGCCTCCCGCAGCTCCCGCTCGCACTCGGTGCCGCGGGGCGGGGGCGCTCAGTACCGGCGCTCGGCCGACTTGGAGCTGAGCCTGAGCTTGGGCCCGGGCCTGGGCCTCGGTGCCGAGTTCCGTGCCAGCCGCACCAACGAGAAGGAGCAGCTGCAGGGCCTCAACGACCGCTTCGCCGGTTACATCGACAAGGTTCGCGGCCTGGAGCAGCAGAACCGGGCGCTGGAGGCCGAGCTGGGCCCGCTCCGCCAGCAGCACGCCGAGCCGTCGCGCCTGGCGCGGCTGTACGAGCGGGAGCTGCGGGAGCTGCGCGGCCTGGTGGAGGAGCTGAACGCCGGCCGGTGCCAGGCGCTGCTGGAGCGGGCCGGCCTGGAGCAGGAGCTGGCGGCCGCCCGCCTGCGGATGGAGGACGGGCAGCGCGGCAAGGCCGAGGCCGAGGCGGCGGCGCGGGCCTACCGCACGGACGTGGATGGCGCGACGCTGGCGCGGCTGGAGCTGGAGCAGAAGCTGGAGGCGCTGCGGGAGGAGCTGGGCTTCGAGCGGCGGCTGCACGGCGAGGAGATGGAGGAGCTACGGGGCCTGCTGCAGGCGGCGCAGGCGGCGGGCGAGGCGGCCCAGACCGAGGCCTCGGACTCGGCGGCGGCCAAGCCCGACCTGACGGCCGCGCTGCGCGACATCCGCGCCGAGTACGAGAGCCTGGCGGCCCGCAACACGCAGGCGGCCGAGGACTGGTACCGCGCCAAGGCGGCCGACCTGAGCCAGGCAGCGGCCAAGAGCAGCGAGGCGCTGCGGGCCCACCGCGAGGAGCTGGCCGAGTTCCGCCGCCAGCTGCAGGCCCGGACCCTCGAGGCCGAGGCGGCCCGCGGCACTAGCCAAACCCTGGAGCGGCAGCTGAGGGAGATGGAGGAGCGGCACGGCGCCGAGCTGGCCGGCTACCAGGTACCGAGGGAGGGGGAAGAGATAGAGAGGGGGCAGCGTCTGTCGGCTTCACAGCTTCAGCACCAGGGACAGCGACCCATCAAACACACCCAGGGCAGAAACAGCACGGGTTGGATACAGAGTAAAACTCCCTCTACACTGTCCCATCAAACACTCCCAGAGCAACTACACACAAAATATTTGAACTTTATCTGATCTAAGAAAACTAGATATGTCGCTATTCTGTCCTATATTACATCAGTGACTACACTTCAAAAGTATGTTGTTGGCTGTAAAGTGCTTTGGGGCAACTGAAATTATGAAAGGCGTTATAGAAACACATGTACAGCGGGATAGTATGCAGGTACAGCAAGTGATCAGGAAGGCCAATGGTATCTTGGCCTTTATTGCAAAGGGGATGGAGTATAAAAGCTGGTAAGTCTTGCTACAGCTATATAAGGTATTGGTGAGGCCACACTTGGAATACTGCGTGCAGTTTTGGTTTCCATATTTACGAAAGGATATACTTTGGAGGCAGTTCAGAGAAGGTTGATTCCGGGGATGAGGAGTTGACTTAGGAGGAAAGGTTGAGTAGGTTGGGCTTCAGAAGAATGAGGTGATCTTATCGAAACGTATAAAATTATGAGGGGGCTTGACAAGGTGGATGATGTTTCCACTGATGGGGGAGACTAGAACTAGAGGGCATGATCTTAGAATAAAGGGCCGTCCATTTAAAACAGAGATGAGGAGAAATTTCTTTCAGAGGGTTGTAAATCTGTGGAATTTGCTGCCTCGGAGAGCTGTGGAAGCTGTGACATTGAATAAATTTAAGACAGAAATAGACAGTTTCTTAAACAATAAGTGGTTATGGGGTGCGGGCAGGGAAGTGGAGCTGAGTCCATGATCAGATTTGCCATGATCTTATTGAGGGGCCGTATGGCCTACTCCTGTTCCTATGATTTCAGGGGCACCAACAGAACATAATAACACTCAAATCAACATTAATGGAAGGACAAAGCCTCGGGTGGGGAAATGAAAGGTTGTATGAAGACTAAGTTTTGTGTGTCGTTCAGTTGCTTCATTTGCCTACTTACCACTGTGAACAGACGGGATTGTCAGCTCCAGTACTGGAACTGGTCTTCAACCTACAGTCGTGAGTTGCCACCAACTGACACTGATTAGCAGGAGCCATAAATTGTAGAAGATTTACTGGGTTTTCATTAGTGAAAATATTTGGAATCTGGTTTGAAATGGTAAATTTTATGCCACTTGTATTTTTTTGTTTTTTATGTACTCTGTTTAATGGGCCCTGAGCAAAATATTTCATCACCTGACCATCAGTCTGAGCTGCCAGGTCTTCTACTGTGAAACATGGGCTGTATTTGCCTGTTGCAGCTGGTGAGGTCACTGCTGGGACTGAGGCTCCAGCTTTGATCCTGAATTGGTGGGTCTCAGCACAACTGTTGAGCCACTCCTGTTTACAGCCTCTGTGATTTTGGAGAAGAAAATCAGCCAGGCTCTTGGATGCTAATCAGCGCCTCTTGCTGAAAGTAGGTGCTGTGATGCCTTTTGCCAACACGTGCTACGAAGCCTCAGAGAGTGGGCAAGGTGCCAGGAGATAAGTTTATTCCAATGACTGATCAAGGAGGAAATATTTGTGGTGGGGAAGAGACAATATTGGAGTAAAGTTCGAAAACCATTGACTTCTACTTTCTTCCATCAGGATGCTATTGCTCAAGTGGAGGAGGAGCTGACGAACACAAAGTCTGAGATGGCCCGACACCTGCGGGAGTATCAGGACCTTCTCAATGTGAAAATGGCCTTAGACATAGAGATTGCAGCCTACAGGTAAGAGTTTGATTAACACAGTGCCTGGGTTAGTAACGTGAATCGTAAATCCCTTGGACTCCAATTGCAATCCTGTATTGGGCCCGCTGAGGGAGCGAGGTCAGACACTTCATTGAAGTGGGTCACTGGAAATAATGACCACACCGCCTCCTGAGGGGTGGGTTAAAGTGTCACTGGCAGCAGTCTCGCACCACACCCCTCTGCCCAGTGCCTCTGCTAATGGCAAAGGTCAGCACATGTGCTAGGGGTGTTGAAAGAAACATGTTGCAGAATTTGGATAGTATTTCTTGGACCTTTTGATTTTGGGCCAAAATGAAGTTTGACAAGAGCTTTGGTCTATTGATTGATGTCCAGTGACCTGATGCAACTTCAGGGAGGAGTTTGCAAAGGAACAAGGGGGACTGAAACTGGACAGTCTTACTGAATTGGGTGCCCTGTGGATATTGGGTTGTTCAGTGATCTGTCCCAATGCCTGTCTGAACAGCTGCCCCAGAGTGCAGTGATTACTGATTGGTGGGATTACTTTCTGTTTCCAACACCTCACTCTGATTCCATTTGTCGATTCTCCTATTCTGATTTCTGCTTCTGGATTTGTCTGGTCATGAAACACTTTGGGTAGGGGGTGGGTGGGGGGCATAACGGGGCATTACGGGCTCTGCCAATGCCCGCGAACTTCCATTGCAGGTTAGCGACGGCGGTAACCCCTAACGCCACAATCTCCTGCGCCCTGGAGATCGTGACGCCATCCGGTGCGCAGCGCCCCGGATGCGAACTTTGGTTCCGCCCCCTGCAGCATCGCCTGGGGTCAACACTACCAGCTGCAGGAGGTGCTGCTAGGGTGGCCGGGCGCTTGGAGAGCGCTATTTAAAGGGATTGTCACTAAGGCAAATGCAAAATTTGTATTGAGGCCTCGGGTCACTTTTTAAACATTTTGTTCAGCCGCGATTGATCAATCCTGGACTCTGTTAGAGCACTTGGGGCTGATTGTTGTGGATCCCAGGTGTCATCGACGAGCAAGGGATTAGATTTATTGCAGAGCCTGCAGCGATGGCCTTTCCCTTTGAGGGAGAGAAGGCGCCTCTGATCCTGGCAGTGCTGTAACGCTACCGCCCCTCTTGTCTGGTGTAGCGCTGCAAGGGAAGTGGTAGTCGTTGATTTAGTGTTCCATTTCCCTCTTGGAGCGCTAAATGTGAAGCTTGTGTCTGCAAGATTTGGGTAGTGCCTTGTGAAAGTGAACACTGAGTGTAGGACTATTTGACTAGGTAAATAATCCAATCCTGCCCTCGGCTGATTTTGACACTTGCCTTCCAGCAGCAGTCATCTTCCCTCCCACAGGGTGAGCGACTGCCAGTGCTGCTCTGGGTTGCCAACCAGCTGGCCGGTCTTGTGACCCAGAGTTACAGCCGAAATTCTGCATGTAGTGGGGGGGTCGCATATCACAGGTGCCACCTCGAGCCAGCTCACTGGCCCGAGGGGCGTTTGCGGAAAACTTTGCCCCGAGACCAGCAGGAGGGACCCCAATATAATCGCCTTGCTGCTTAAATGAATTGAGCGAAGAGCGGGGGGGAGGGAGATTGGGGTCTGCTACCAGGAACCCTGTACTGGTCAGGGAAGATGGGGAATCTGTCAGCAACTATTAATTCAGCAGACAACTAGTTTGTGTTTTTTTGATTGTCAATTTGTGGATTTGGCTCCCTGGTGACGGCCCATCACCTGGATCGCACTCAGACATGGGGCATCAGACATCTCTCGGCTGTTAACGGCACCTGCTGCTGGGTCTGGCAGTGCCACACCCCCTCGGGCAGCTGGTGGCCGTGAGCAGGCACGCAGTGGGTGATCCGTATTTAGTAGTTTAAGAAATGGTGACTGCTTAATGGGGAGACTGGGCTTGGAATTCTGGACAGAAATCAAATGGATGGAGGTTATCTTATGGCATTGGGTTTATACATTTTAAATCTTGAGAAATTGCACTGCCAAAGGGGAAGAGAAACATTGGGAACAATTGCTGGAGGAAGGGAAACGATCCCAAACCAAAAGCTCATGGTGTTCCCTTTCCACCTATTGGTGCAGTGGGTCAATCACAGAGCAGGTGGGATTGTGGAAATTCATTGAAACCTCCTTGTTTTATGTAATATTGGCTGTTTTTGTCCTTCTAACAGGAAGTTGCTGGAAGGTGAGGAGAGCAGGCTCAGCACCAGTATGGTCAACCTCCCACTCACCAACTCCAACCTTGGCCTATCATTCCCGATCCAGCCCCGATTTTCCACCTCCTCTACCACTACCTCCACCATCATCTCCTCCAAGAAAGAGCAGAAGGAAGAGGGGCCCAAAATGCCACCAAGACCATCCAAGCAAAAAGCAGAGGCTTATGAGGAGATCATTGAAGAAACCATCGTGTCCACCAAGAAGGTGGATCGGGAGGAGCAGAATACAGGTGGCCAGAAAATGGAAAAAGGCAACCCTCCAAAATAAGTCACTGGGCCTGAGTGTTTGTCCCCTTCCCTCCACCCGAGGTAGATTGAAAACCAACTGAGCTGATGGCAGAATTCCTTACCAGAGCTTCTGAAATGACCACCAACAATGGGTGGATTGTTCTGTCTGAAGCCCCTTTCTGCAGGGTCAGATTACCACCTCCCTGCTGGTGACTAAACCACACAGTTTAGTGAGTGACCTCATTTACTGGTCCAGTATCTCACTGATACAGAAAGCATTAGGCGTGTCAACCCTGTGCAGTGATTCTGGGCAGGAGGATTGACACTTGCTTCGATAACACAAGTGCACCCAGAAAGGGTCAGGGTGAAGGTTATGTAACTCCAAGCGTGGGATCCCGGGCACTGGCTCGTGTTCCTCCCCCATTTACCATAAGCACAGAAGAATTGCTGCTCTCAAGTTGGCCTTCCTGAGTGTTAGTTTATTCTGTCCGTGTTGCCTAGAGATTAGCTGCATGTGTCTGTCTGCATGTCCCTCACTCTGCTCATGACAGATTCTCACCTTCCACTGGACATTCTCCACAGATTTGCCTCAATGAAGCCAGCAGCTGTCTCGATGGAGGCTGTCTTGATGGAATTGGAGATGGCTGTTTGAGGAAGCAGAATGAAAATATTAGAATGTGTTTGTGTAGATGTGAATTTTAAAGGGTGGAGGGTCACATGTGGCCCTACTGCTGAATCTCAGTCAGTAAACAATTTCACTTACATTCCATTGTCTTAAATAAACCCAAAACTGAATCTAATTTGTCTGTCTCCTGAGGTTTTTAGTATTTTGGGTATGAGGAGATGTCAGTGTGTGGTGACTGTTCCATTGAGGTCTCTGGTTCCTGTAATGGTTCAGCAGCATGAAGCCAGTCAAATGAGTGTGTGTATGTTTGAAGTGGGACTGAAGGTGCCATCTCATCGGTCTCCAATAGCTTTAACAGTCTCTCATTTCATTTTTATTCCTTTCACTTTAATCCAAGACCAAAAAAAGCTAGAAAATTACACTATAAAAATTAATTTAAATTTATAGTACGAGAGAACTTGGATTCATATAGCTCCTTATGGGATGTCCAAGTGTAGTCACTGTTGTAATGAATACAGCAACCAATTTGTAAAGAGCAAGGTGCCACCAACAGCAATGAGATCAATGACCAGGTAATCTATTTTAGATATTGGTTGAGGAATTGGGAATAACTCCTGCTCATCTTCAAATAGTGCCATGAGATCTTTTATGTCCACCTGAGAGCAGACAGGGCCTCAGTTTAATGTCTCGGCCGAAAGACGACACCTCCGACAGTGCGGGGCTTCCTCAGCACTGCCCATGTGATAGCGGAGAACTCGCTCATCAATATCCCTCTGACAGTGCTGCGCTCTCAATATCTCCTCTCTACCAGTGCAGTGTTGGCCTAGGTTATAAAAGGGGTCAGAGGGTCTAGTAAGGAGGAGGAACTGAGGGAAATCCTTATTAGTCGGGAAATTGTGTTGGGGAAATTGATGGGATTGAAGGCTGATAAATCCCCAGGGCCTGATGGACTGCATCCCAGAGTACTTAAGGAGGTGGCCTTGGAAATAGCGGATGCATTGACAGTCATTTTCCAACATTCCATTGACTCTGGATCAGTTCCTATCGAGTGGAGGGTAGCTAATGTAATTCCACTTTTTAAAAAAGGAGGGAGAGAGAAAACAGAATTATAGACCGGTCAGCCTGACATCGGTAGTGGGTAAAATGATGGAATCAATTATTAAGGATGTCATAATAGTGCATTTGGAAAGAGGTGACATGATAGGTCCAAGTCAGCATGGATTTGTGAAAGGGAAATCATGCTTGACAAATCTTCTGGAATTTTTTGAAGATGTTTCCAGTAAAGTGGACAAGGGAGAACCAGTTGATGTGGTATATTTGGACTTTCAGAAGGCTTTCGACAAGGTCCCACACAAGAGATTAATGTGCAAAGTTAAAGCACATGGGATTGGGGGGTAGTGTGCTGACATGGGTGAGAACTGGTTGTCAGACAGGAAGCAAAGAGTAGGAGTAAACGGGTACTTTTCAGAATGGCAGGCAGTGACTAGTGGGGTACCGCAAGGTTCTGTGCTGGGGCCCCAGCTGTTTACACTACATTAATGATTTAGACGAGGGGATTAAATGTAGTATCTCCAAATTTGCGGATGACACTAAGTTGGGTGGCAGTGTGAGCTGCGAGGAGAATGCTATGAGGCTGCAGAGCGACTTGGATAGGTTAGGTGAGTGGGCAAATGCATGGCAGATGAAGTATAATGTGGATAAATGTGAGGTTATCCACTTTGGTGGTAAAAACAGAGACAGACTATTATCTGAAAGGTGACAGATTAGGAAAAGGGGCGGTGCAACGAGACCTGGGTGTCATGGTACATCAGTCATTGAAGGTTGGCATGCAGGTACAGCAGGCGGTTAAGAAAGCAAATGGCATGTTGGCCTTCATAGCAAGGGGATTTGAGTACAGGGGCAGGGAGGTATTACTACAGTTGTACAGGGCCTTGGTGAGGCCACACCTGGAGTATTGTGTACAGTTTTGGTCTCCTAACCTGAGGAAGGACATTCTTGCTATTGAGGGAGTGCAGCGAAGGTTCACCAGACTGATTCCCGGGATGGCGGGACTGACATATCAAGAAAGACTGGATCAACTGGGCTTGTATTCACTAGAGTTCAGAAGAATGAGAGGGGACCTTATAGAAACGTTTAAAATTCTGATGGGTTTAGACAGGTTAGATGCAGGAAGAATGTTCCCAATGTTGGGGAAGTCCAGAACCAGAGGTCACAGTCTAAGGATAAGGGGTAAGCCATTTAGGACCGAGATGAGGAGAAACTTCACCCAGAGAGTGGTGAACCTGTGGAATTCTCTACCACAGAAAGTTGTTGAGGCCAATTCACTAAATATATTCAAAAAGGAGTTAGATGAAGTCCTTACTACTAGGGGGATCAAGGGGTATGGCAAGAAAGCAGGAATGGGGTACTGAAGTTGCATGTTCAGCCATGAACTCATTGAATGGTGGTGCAGGCTCGAAGGGCCGAATGGCCTACTCCTGCACCTATTTTCTATGTTTCTATGTCTGTTTCTAGGTCTGGAGGAGGAGGCTCTATTGCTGAATTCTGGGCTGTCAGGATGATTGGACTCTACCTTGTGGATCACTGGGCAAGACAGTTAGTTGGGAAAGGTTATATTATAACAAGGTTCTGATTAAAAGTAGCCCCAACAATCCCATT
Organism: Pristiophorus japonicus; assembly: GCF_044704955.1. Classification (NCBI taxonomy): domain Eukaryota; kingdom Metazoa; phylum Chordata; class Chondrichthyes; family Pristiophoridae; genus Pristiophorus; species Pristiophorus japonicus. The sequence continues at coordinate 227,518,955 of NC_091979.1, read as the reverse complement.
ACATGATTCTGATCAAGAATCCCACCTCACCATTACAGCACCAACTGATTTGTGGGTAAGCTGGTGTCTGGGCATGAGCTCCTTTCTGTTGATCAGCTGTGTGAAGAAATCATTCTCCATAATGGCCTTCAAGTTTTCTCTCTGAACCTGGATTGCAGGCGAGATGGATAGGTGTGGGGGATGGTCAGTCTGGGAGTGCTGTTTCAGGGGGATGGTCAGTCTGGGAGTGCTGTTTCAGGGGGATGGTCAGTCTGGGAGTGCTGTTTCGGGGGAGGTGGACAGGTGTGGAGGATGGTCAGTTTGGGAGCCCTGTTTCAGGGGGAGATGGACGGGAGGGGGGGATGCTCCATCTGGGAGCCCTGTTTCAGAGGGAGAGGTGAACAGGTCTGGGGGATTGTCAGTTTCTGTCTCTGGTTTCGGAGAGTGAATCCGTGCCGTATTCCATTAATTCGCCATGACTGATCTTGGGCTAATGCTGAATGCATGAAGTCTTATTGATTTCCTGCCTCTTCAATTGCTGAATTCTGCTGACTGCTTCAAAGGCAGTTAGTGTGGGTACAGTTTTACTGTTAAGGCGTAGATGGGGATAAAGGTGAATGGTTGAACTTTCCAGGCCTGTGATCAGAGTGCTCTGCAGCCCTGAGTGCACTTGTAGATTTAACCATTTCGGGAGCAGCTGCAGGCAGCACTCACAGCAGCTTCCTGAGCTGTGGGAAGACAGCGCTGAAAGTACACAAAGGAGATCCTTACGCCTTCTACGTAATTTATTAGTGACCAGACTAATAATCCAGAGAACGGGAGTTCAAATCCCATCATGGCAGTTTGACAATTTAATAAAAAATAAAAAGCTGGTCTCAGTAAAAGTGACCATGGAGCTGTTGGATTGTTGTAAACATCCAACTGGTTCAGTAATGTCCTTCAGGGAAGGAAACCTGCTGTCCTTACGTGGTTGGCTTTTAACTGCCTTCTGAAATGGCCTAACAAGACACTCAGTATCAAATGCAGGGTAATGCGGGATTGGCAATAAATGCTGGCCTTGCCAGCGACGCCCACATCCTGAGAATGAATTTTAAAAACTGCATGGAGGCTCACTCAGTCATAATCACAAGGCCTTCCCTCACTCCCTGCCAGCTCACTGCTTACTGTCCTTCACCACACAGTGCTTTAGAATAAGTACATGTTTCAGCAAAAATTCAGGTTGTGTAATTTAAGCCAGAACAAGGGGACGCAGGTACCAACTGGAATAGGGCAAATTCTGAAGTGATGAAGGAAGCCAGTCTTCACACAGAGTGATTAATATTTGGAACAGGCAGTGCAGCAAAAACTCAAAACATTTAAGAGGCACCTAGAGGCTGTGACGGGAAGGGTCTCGATGGAAGGGTGAAATTAGAGAGGAGAATAAAACTGAAAGACAGCTGGAGGGGGGAGATAGGGGGCAGATGCAGTTCAATGTGAAGTCACATATTTTGGAAGGAATAGGGAAAGAAAATACAACATAAATGGTGAGATTGTAAACTGGTAGAGGAGCAGGGGGACCTGGTGTGCAATTGCACAGGGCACTAAAGGGGGAGGCGCAAGTAGGTAAAAAGGGAAACAGAATCCTTGGTTTGGTATTGAGAGGGACAGAATACAAAAGCAAGGCATTAATGTTGAATGTGTGCAAGATCTTAGTGAGACCGCAGCGCAAGTATTGTGTAGAGTTTGGGCACCCCATTATCGGAATATAAAAGCAATGGGAAATAGATTCACTGTGATCTTACCAGGAATGAGCAGCTAGTTATGAAGTGGGACTTGTTGGGTTTGGATTTTTTTTAATGAGAGCTGAGAAGGTTAATGGTGGTTAGGGAGACCTTTTAAAAGGGAATCAGATAGTTGCTTGAAAAAGAGTATGGGGAGTGAGCAGGAGAGTGGGATTAGATTGGGTGATATATTAAAGGGTGCGGGGAGTGAGGGGGAGATTGGGATTAGACTGGATGGGATATTAAAGAGTACGGGAGTGGGATTAGACTGGGTGGGATATTAAAGGATGCGGGGAGTGAGGGGGATAGTGTGATTAGAATGGGTGGGTGGGATATTAAAGGGTACGGGCAGTGAGGGAGAGTGGGATTAGAGTGGGTGGGATATTAAAGGGTACGGGCAGTGAGAGAGTGGGATTAGAATGGGTGGGATATTAAAAGGTATGGGCAGTGAGGGAGAGTGGGATTAGAGTGGGTGGGATATTAAAGGATATGGGCAGTGAGAGAGAGTGGGATTTGAGTGGGTGGGATATTAAAGGGTATGGGCAGTGAGGGAGAGTGGGATTAGAGTGGGTGGGCTATTAAAGGATATGGGGAGTGAGGAGAGTGGGATTAAACTGGGTGGGATATTAAAGGGTATGGGGAGTGAGGCAGAGAGTGGGATTAGAGTGGGTGGCTCAAGTGGATAGAAACTGGTGCAGACTGGTTAGGCTGAACTGCCTGACTCTGTGCGGGGACATTCTGTGATTCTATTCCAGTGTGAGACAGAAGCAATAGCAAAGGGGAAACTGAGCAAAAATACAATCTGCCCTGGAGATAATGAGATGGCAGGTTTGCCTCCAGCTGGTGCCATCGATGACTGGTAAAGCTGGTCACAGCTGTAGTAAACACTTAACTGCTCAGCCTGGGACTCCAAATGTTCCAGCTGATTCTCTCAGGGATTCCTGGCTGTTTCTGTGGCGCTCTCTATATGATGTATGAGCCCAGGTAATATCCATGGTAACAGTATCAAAGGAATTGAACAGTTTGTTAAACAGGAAATATCAGTCGCTGCATGTTGAGGCTTCTTTCACATTCACATCGTCCCCTCATTCTCACATCTCCTTATCCCCATCTTTGCCCGCCCCAACCTCCAACCCTTCCAAACCCCACCCCACGCGACCCTTCCCCATCCTATATCCCACCCACAACCTTCTCCAACCTCCAACCCTTCCCCACCCCAAAACTCCATCCCACCCTTCCCCACCTCTATCCTTCCACACACTCCGACCCTTCCTCAATCCCATCTCCACCCCACCCACAACCTTCTTCATATCCCCAATCCATATTTAAATTTTCCTCATCTCCCTCACTCTATATTCCCTCTTTCTTGCGCCCACTCTCTCTCTTTCGAGTCACATGTGACATCGGCCATGTTAATGTGCGGTCTCTATCTTGAGATACTTTTGCAGACTAGTGCAGCTCCACATTAGAAACAGATGTTAAAGAAGAGCTTGGATGGGACCCAGTTCCTCCTTGGAAAGGTCTGTTTAGAATGGGAAGGATTTTATCCCCTTTGCCCTGTTGCTCTTTCAACCCCCAAACAGCACTTTCCATTGATGGCGGAGAGAGGGTGACATTGGGCAGAGGAGTCTTTCCAGAGGATGGCCTGTGTATAGCCGGTCTCACTGGTCCTGGCACACACGGATACAGGATGGCACTAACAGAAAGTTAAAAAAGGTCCACCACCACCATCTCAGGGCAACTAGGAATGGTCAATAAATGCCAGCATTGCCAACGGCACCCTCATCGTGAGAATAAGAACATAATAGGCGCAGTAGCTGGCCCTTTGAGCCTGCTCTGCCATTCAATAAGATCTTGGCTGATCTTCTACCTCAACTCCACCTTCCCCCACTATCCCTTAATATCCAAAAATCTATTGATCTCTGTCTTGAATATACTCAATGACTGAGCCTCCACAGCCCTCTGGGGGTAGAGAATTCCAAAGATTCATCATCCTCTGAATGAAGAAATTTCTCCTCATCTCAGTCCTAAATGGCCGACCTCTTATTCTGAGACTGTTCCCCCTGATTCTAGACTACCCAGCCAGGGGAAACATCCTCCCAGCATCTACCTTGTCAAACCCTGTAAGAATTTTATGTTTCAATGAGATCACCTCTTATTCTTCTAAATTCTAGGGAATATAAGCCCATTCTCCTCAATCTCTCCTCAAAGGTCAATCCCCTCATCCCGGGAATCAATCTGGTGAACCTTTGTTGCACCCCCTCTAAGGCAAGTATATCCTTCCTTAGGTAAAGGGACCAAAACTGTACACAATACTCCAGGTGCAGTCTCACCAAGGCCCTGTATAATTGTAGTAAGACGTCTTTCCTAAATGAATGAAAGCAAAGTTGGATTTGGGTTGCCTCAGACTCCTTAATGTGGAACAATGGTGTTGATGTGCAGTAAATGGGAGCAGTGCTTGGGGGAGGAGGATGATGGAAACATGTCCTACAGGCTCACAGTTACAGCTCCCCCCGTGCATCACTGCGATCTGTCATTCCACCTGGCACATCGACCAGCTCAGCTTCCCTTTTCTGTTTAAGAAAGTTTTACTAAAATGTGCTGGAATCAAGCTGGATATGGCCGGACTCCCAGAATCTACAGAAGAACAAGATTCTCCCAGGGCAATCTTAATATGAGGAGCATTAGGGATGAGAAGGTTCAGCAGACTGTGTACAATCTGCACTGTCAGGTGCTGTGCGCAGCTTCGGGCTGTGATGTTACACTGAAATCCTGGAGCTTTCAATCCATCCCTTCATTACGCAGAGGTACAAGAATGACTACATCCCACATAGTGTTTGATTGGACACGTTTATACCCATCTCGGCAATGCTCAAATCCATTTCCAACAAACTTCCTCTTAAAGCAATCAACCAACAGAACATATAACATAGAATTTACTGCACAGAAACAGGCCGTTCGGTCCAACTGATCCATGCCAGCGTTTATGTTCCATACAAGCTTCATCTCACCCTATCGGCAAATCCTTCTATTTCTTTCTCCCTTGTGTGCTTATCTAGCTTCCCATAAAAGACATCTCTTCTCTTCGCCTCAACTACAACAACTTGCATTTACACAGCACCTGTAACGTAGTAAAATGAACCAAGGTGCTTCACATAGAAATAGGAGCAAGATTAGGCCATTTGGCCCTTCGAGCCTGCTACGTCATTTAATAAGATCATGGCTGATCTGATTGTGTGCTCAGCTCCACTTCCCTGCCCGCTCCCCTTAACCCTTTATTCCCTTATTGCTCAAAAATCTGTCCATCTCCGCCTTAAATATATTCAATGACCCAATCTCTACATCTCTCTCGGGTAGAGAATTCCAGATTTCCGACCCTCTGAGAGAAGAAATTCCTCTTCATCTCAGTTCTAAATGGGCAACCCCTTATTCTTAAACCATGCTCCCTAGTTCTAGATTCCCCCACGAGTGGAAACATCCTCTCTGCATCTACCTTGTCGAGCCCCCTTATATATTTCAATATGATCACCTCATTCTTCTAAATTCTAATGAGTATAGGCCCAACCTACTCAATCTTTCTTCATAAGTCAACCCCCTCATCTCAGGAATCAACCTAGTGAACCTTCTCTGAACTGCCTCCAATGCAAGTATATCTCCTCAAATAAGGAGACCAAAACTGTATGCAGTACTCTAGGTGTGGCCTCACCAATACTCTGTACAGTTGTAGCTGGGCTTCTCTGCATTTATTCTCTATTCCCCTTGCATTAAAGGCCAACATTCCATTTGCCTTGCTGATTACTTGCTGTACCTGCAATCTAACTTTTTGTGTTTCATGCACAAGGACCCCAGGTCCCTCTGTACTGCAGCATTTTGTAATCTAGCTCTATTTAAATAATAATTTGCTTTTTAATTTTTTCTGCCAAAGTGGATAACCTCGCACTTTCCCACATTATACTCCTCTGCCAAATGTTTGCCCACTCACTTAACCTGTCTATATTCCTTTGCAGATTCTTTGTGTCCTCCTCGCAATTTGCTTTCCCACCCATCTTTGTATCATCAGCAAACTTGGCTACATTACACTCGGTCCCTTCATCCAAGTTATTAATATAGATTGGAAATAGTTGAGGCCCCACCACCAATCCCTGTGGCACCCCACTAGTTACCGTTGGCTAACCGGAAAAAGACCCACTTATCCTGACTCTCTGTTTTCTGTTAGTTAGCCAATCTGCTATCCATGCTAATATATTACCGCCAACCCAGTGAGCTTTTAGCTTGTGCACCTTTTATGTGGTACCTTATCAAATGCCATCTGGAAGTCCAAATACACCATCTACTGGTTCCCCTTTATCCACCCTGCTTGTTACATCCTCAAAGAACTCCAGCAAATTTGTGAAACATGATTTCCCTTTCATAAAACCATGCTGATGCTGCTTGACTGTATTATGCTTTTCCAAATGTCCTGCTACTGCTTCCTTAATAATGGTCTCCAGCATTTTCCCAATGACAGGTGTTAGGCTAACCTGTCTATAGTTTCCTGCTTTCTGTCTGTCTCCTTTTTTAAATCGCGGTGTTACATTTGCAGTTTTCCAATCCGCTGGGACCTCTCCAGAATCCAGGGAACTCTGGTAGATTACAACCAATGCATTCACTATCTCTGCAGCCACTTCTTTTATGACCCTGGGATGCAGGCCATCAGGTCCAGGGGACTTGTCCACCTTTAGTTCCATTATTTTAATGAGCACTTTTTCCTTTAGCAATAGTGATGGTTTTAAGTTCCTCCCTTCCTACAGCCCTTGATTATCCAGTGAAGCGCTCCCTCAGCACTGCACTTGAGTGATAGCCCAGATTTCGTGTTCAAGTCTCTGGAGTGGGGCTTGAACCTATAACCTTCTACCTAAGAGGCAAGTGTGTTACCCAGTGAGCCATGGCTGACACCTCATATAAAAGCATTGAAACATTGGGAATCATTTCCACTGGTCGATGAAGTGCAGAGTCACAGTTCTGGCACAGGTACGAAGAGCTGAAATTTTGGTGATATCTATAAAAGCTACAATAGTGGATAACATCAGATCAACACAATTTAAACCTCATTCGGACGTTTCCTGTCTGGTGGAGGGACTGAACTCCATGTGAAGAGGTGCGATTCACACCTTCACCTTAATGGACATGACTGACACAATCACTTCTCTCAAAATCAAGACAGATATCACGTGCTCCCCATTCACATAGTACCAGCTGTCCAAACTCTCCATTAACATCTGTTCTTAATGTGGAAACTGAAGTTTGCGGTTTTCTAATGGAGAGCAAACCCTGTACATATATAGCTCCAGGAGAGCGGCCCCATCCACACTGAGCCACCAAGCACTTTACTCAGAGCTATGGAGCAGCAAGAGCTGAAAAATAATTATCAGCAGCAGTTCCCAGCTCAGTGGCAACATTCCCAGCAGGACTGTCCAGCTCAGTGCCAACATTTCCAGCAGGACTGTCCAGCTCAGTGCCAACATTCCCAGCAGGACTGTCCAGCTAAGTACCAACATTCCCAGCTCACTGCCAGCATACCCGCTAATAGCTCTGACCTAGCACAATCCCAACATTCCTACTAACAGCTCCCTGGCCAGCAAAATAGGACCATTCAACCTGCCCTGGAAACAGCTACTTTCTGAATTCTGTTCATGATTTTATTTTCCTCTCACCTCCTGACCCCCAAATTAAATTTACCTTCTGTGCATAGAAACTGAATAAAGATTAACAGACAGAAGGAGCTGTGATATGGAATGGTATCGTCTGGATTTCACGCTCCAGTTGATTAAAGGACAGTCTCGGGACATTGACTGGAGCACTCTCCAGATAGAGCTGCAAGGATTGCTTGTGTGCAATAAATCTCTAGAGGGCTCTATATGTAGCTCTTTCTGTACAACTGGAAGATCAAGCTGACAAATCCATTCACTGCATATAAAAAAAACAGAACTATGAATGCTGGAAATGTACCAGAGGTCAATCTGCATTATGATAAACTGTTCTGTGGTACCTTGTAAATCTTTAGCTGCCTGTGATTGTTTCATTCAATATAATTTCTGGCTAAATATAGATTTTATATGGGTCCAACTGGTCCCTCAGGGTCTTCAGTCAAAACAATCCTGTTTCAGAGGAAGTGTAGCATAATGGAGCTGCATGTCAGTGTGAACATTATTGAATGGACAGAGAGCAGAGCAAGGCAATGGCAGCCTCAACACACTGTTGATGACCGCACCTAGGATTAAACCGACCCACACGCTAAAACCCCCGCTCTCACATTGTCACTGATAAGTTGCTCTTCATTTTTCTTTGGTTTGCTTTCCCACCCACATCACCCATCCGGTCACCTCCCTGACCAAGGCCGTCAATTACTGACAGTTTGGTGCTGTGGACCCTCATTCACTATAAACCACCAGTGTTGCCTCAACACATTCCACGCAGCACCCTCCCAATCGGCAGATTGCCAGCACGGTGGTTCGGCTCAATTCAAACCAGTTCCAGAGCTTTAACCCAATACAGAACGTCCCTAATGCTTGATGGGACAGTGTAGAGGGAGCTTTACTCTCTATCTAACCCCATGCTGTACCTGCCCTGGGAGTGTTTGATGGGACAGTATAGAGGGAGCTTTACTCTGTATCTAACCCGTGCTGTACCTGCCCTGGGAGTGTTTGATGGGACAGTGTAGAGAGAGCTTTACTCTGTATCTAACTCTATGCTGTACCTGCCCTAGGAGTGTGTGATGGGACAGTGTAGAGGGAGCTTTACGTGCCCTGGGAGTGTTTGATGGAGGATTTGATTGCAGGAATAATATTGTGAAGAACTGGACCATTATTGACGACTTGGATTGTAGCAGAATCAAGGCTTTTCCTTCAAAATAAAAATACTTTCATATTTTGTATAGTATAGAAAACAATTTCATTTGAATTTTATTAATCAGCAAAGAATTTTACAAACTGGTGAAAAATATCTATAAAGTCACCTGAACAGTTTAAAAAATGAGCAAAGTTCTCTGTACAAAGGCAAAAGTTCTGAGTGTCGGCATCAGCTCTGGTCATGGCAAACAGCTGGTGTCAGAGCAATCTCACCCGGATGTAGTGTCACAGCGGTCAGTACCAGGATGTGATGTCACAACGGTCAGTACCAGGATGTGATGTCACAGCGGTCAGCACCCAGAAGTGATGTCACAGCAACCAGTACCAGGATGTGATGTCACAGCAGCCAGTACCAGGATGTGATGTCACAGTCATTTCAAACCACAGTTGGTCAAGGTCAGCACTCCGAGGTGACATCACTGGCTCTACGTCACTAGTGGTCAGTTCCAGGGTGTAATGTCACAGCTCATTCCGTTGGACAGTGATATGGGGTACAGTTAAAGCTCTCCGTGTTGGTGCCACACAGATATTTGAAGTTACCTACAGTATAATGCAAGCTCGACAGGATGCGAGGCTATAGCCGTATAAATAACTAGAGCAGGAAGAGGCAGTGAGGTGCAGAGGATGAGGTCAGGGTAACTGACAGGATGTAATGTTGTGCAATGTAGCACTAGTAATCCATGAGTGGCCATTCTTTTCCCAACAGGCCATGCAGCCTCGGATTCCAGCCTCACATGGAGCTACTAGTGCAGTTTCCAATCAGAGTACAGGAAACATGGTCCTTTACATCTTGTTTGACATGAAATGAAGTCACAAGGAATCCCAATAACATTGCTGTTTGAAAATGGGAGGGCTTCCAGCATCATTTCTGGGATCGCACGAGTCCATAGTGCAGAATAAGTAGACCATCCTGAAACGCAGTAAAGAGAAATGTCATTTATCAAAACATGCACTCTCAATCCCCTCCTCCCCCGCCCCTCTCAACATCCATGAGCAACAATGGAAATAGTCCTAGAATAGGGAGGATTGGGAAATCAATGGTTGGCTAAAGGAGTGATGTCAGGGTTGTGAATCTTTGGAATTCTCTACCCCACAGGGCTGTGGAAGCTCAGTCGTTGAGTATATTCAAGACAGGAGATCGATAGATTTTTGGATATTAAGGGAATCAAGGGATATAGGGATAATGCAGGCAAGTGGAGTTGAGGTAGAAGATCAGCCATGATCTCATTGAATGGCAGAGCAGGCTCGACGGGCCGAATGGCCGACTTCTGCTTCTAATTCTTATGTTCTTATGTCAGGATGAGGGATTTCACTCTGTTGGGCATTAGCAGCAGTTCTGGCACAGCTGGAAGCTATTCTGCAAGGGTAGGACAGATCTGAACAGGGAGGATGCTGATGTACTGGCAAACGATGAATCAGGGAAGGGATGAGGTATTTAAACTAGGAATGGGGGTCCGGGAAAATAAAACCAACCAGGATCAGCCAGTAGAGACAAGAGTAATAGATGGGGATAATATTCTTGCAGAAAACAATTTAGCATGAAGGACATGAAGTAGAGGAATAAGAGCAAATGGATTATACAGAGTGAATAGATTGAAGTAAAGGTTGGGGAAAACTTAGAAAAAAATAATGGTAAAGGGATAGTGAGTGGTTTAAAAAAAGCCAAAAAAGATTTAAATGCACCCATTGCAATGCAGCATTTGGGAAATAAATTGGGGGCGGGGGGGGGAAAGGTGAAAACATTTACTTTACAGCAAGTGCTGGACTTAAAGACAGAGCTGCTCAAAGATAAAAAGGGCCATTAGTCAGGGATTATTACTGGTTTATGATCAGTATTACAGATTGACAAATTATGGGATGGAAATAGAAGAGGAAATTTGCTGTCAGATTAGAGATGGGCAGAAATAACAAACATTAATTTTAATGATGCCCCGATCGATTCGGACAGAGAGGGATCAATGAAGAAAGGGGAATGGGCCTCCTGCAATGTTACAGGATTCGCTCCTCGAGCAGCCAGTGAGCTGACCTGCAGGGGGGAGGTGTTGCTGGATCTGGTTCTCAGTAATGAAATAGATCAGGTCGATGGGCTCAATGGGTGAGCACCTGGGGAGTCGTGACCACAATAGGATAAGGTTTAAGATCAAACTGCAAAGGGAAATTGGCTCCCAGGACCATGGGGCAAGAGTGGGATGTGTTTAAAAGAGAGATTGCAAAGATACAGAGCAAGTATATTCCATGAAAAGGGAAAGCACTGCTATCAGGAAGCCAGGGATAAATAAAGAGGTTAGAAACCAATTAAAATTGAAGGAGAGAATCTATGAGGATTAAAGAACAATAATATAAAAACTAAAGAAGAATTCGAGAAAGTAAGGCAAAAGGTTGAGAGCAGGATAAGGAAAACTAAGAGAGTGTCTGAGGAAAAATTTCAGAAAGTATCAAAGGGAATGGGAAAGTATTTTACAAGTAGATCAGTAAAAAGAGAATTGTTAGAAGTGAGGTGAGTGACCTAAGAGGAGAGGATTGTTAATCTGTAAATGGTGATCAAACAATGGTGGAAGTATTTAATAAATACTTTGGATCAGACTTTGCTGAAGAGGATATCGGAGAGGAGATGATTCCTGATGTGGACGAGTGAGACGAGCGATGGGTAAAAGGATGTTTTTTTCCGGTAAGTTAGTTAGGCTAAAGGAAAATAAAGTGCTCGGGCCTGACAGGAGATGCTGGAAAAAACCGTGGCCTCAATTTGTGCCTGTCCGAACTGTCTCCAGGATGATGCTTGGTGGGAGCTGGGATCAAAGTCAACAGTATGTGGTCGATCCTGCAATCTGAGTTTTCCCATTCGGCTCCAGATAACCCTGCAAGCCAATCTCCCTAGACGGACAAACAGCGTGAAGCACACTGCTGGAAAGCTGTACAATTTCAGCTGGTTAAACTCGTGTTAGTTTTTCACACATTTGGAGATTCCTATACCTTGCACCTTGCCCCTTACCAATCTGAGCCTACCCTGTCTCAAGTGGGCTGTGTTCCTCAGGAGGCAGTCATTCCATCGCAACAGTGGACATCCAGCTGTGTGGGTTTCTCAGTAATCTGGTCGTTTGTGATGGGTTTGTGTGTGTGGCTGATATCGAGCTGACCAGATCAGCACTCGCCACAGGACGCAGTGCAGCTGGGAGTTCCAGCACGACCTCAGATCTCGTGTGCCCAAGCAGTGCTTCTCAAAGTTTTGCAGATCAGTTAGTGACATTAATTCACTGAATCCGAATTCATGAATGAGAAACTTGATGTTACATCGTGATGTTACATCGTAATGTAGCTCGTATTGTAAGCCCCTGGGTCACCACTTTGCCTGCTCCCAAATACAAACTGGGAGCTGGTTACCGAAGGCCTGGAGACAATCACTGAGTTACTGAGCTGGGCAGGGAATGGATTGCAGGGGCACGGAGAGAGGTGCAGAATTTCATCACAGATGCTCCCACTCTGCGACGCAACTTCACCAGAAGTGCAGTGGAAATCCTGATTTAGGTGTAAATGGGCATACCGCCACACTTCTGGTCTCAACCCTAAGGGAATTCCTGGCCAGAGGCTCGGAGGGGAAAACAGAGAGAGAGAGGGTGGGGGTGGGGAAGAAAGAGAGAGAGAGAGAGAGAGAGAGAGAGAGAGAGAGAGAGAGAGAGAGAGAGAGAGAGAGCGGGGGAGTGAATGAGATGGAGGCAGAGATTCAGCAGAGGTGGCAAGAGAGAAAAATAAGGCAAAGCTTGCCATTGCCTGCGAGCTGTCTGGTTTGACGGCCTTTATGTATGTGAGAAGCGGTGATTGAGGCATGACCTTCACGAGGTGTTCAACGTAGGCACTGGGTGACTCAGCTGCTATTCCCTGTCTGTTTTTTCTCCAGAGTACAATTTTTCCCCAGAAGAAATTTTACCTTCAAACAAAACAAATCCTTAGACGGAAAACAGAACAACATATTGAATCATGTAATTGTTCGCAGACACACCGGCTCGATCAATATGCTGCCTGTGCACATGGGAATGATAAAAATAGTGTGGAATCAGACAATGGTGATGGCTGTGCAGTCACTGACTACAGTGATAACCACCAGTAACCTGCACGGTTTATGCAGGGCACCGAGTAAGGGCCAGCGGACAAGATATAGGCAGTGTGCAGCATGGGTGAGAGATTTTCACAAGATTAGATGCAGTTTCCCATTTCCTTGCATCTGAAGACCTAGGACTCGCTTTGTCCAAGTGGCCTAAATCAAACCTACCCCAGGACAGGCACCTTTAGTACAGATATAAACAGGACAAACTTTGTTTACATCACTTGCAAAAGCCAGTAAGATTTCCTTGGTAGTTGAATAGTTCCACTGCTACACCACATGCACTCTCTGACATCAGGGTAGCTACACACGCAATGTACACCTTCCACCTTTGCCTTATGAGAATATTAGGAAAGGTTTCCAGTCCAGCTGGAAGCTGCGAACAGCAGCAGCTGACAGTGAAGCACTCTGAGAGCAGGCGGCTCTTATTTCAGACTGCCGGCTGTGCCCAATCTTAGCCTTGGACTCCTCCACAGTCGAATATCTTGTTCACTTTTCAACCCGCTCATAAGGCAAACCTACATTGTGTACCGGCCCATTCACATCGACCCAGGGGGTGATGGATGAGCAGGACTCGGTGTGAGTTAGGACATGGACAGCAGAGCTTTGCATGAGTTGAAGTTTATGGCAGGTCGAAGGTGGGTGGCTGGCCAGGAGAACACTGGAATAGTCGAATCTGGAGGTGACAAAAACACGGATGAGGGTTTCCACAGCAGATGAGCTGAGGCAGGGTGGTGACAAGTTGCAGAGTTGGAAATCGGTGGTCTTTGATACGGAGAGAATATGGCGTCGCAAGCTCAGCTCAGGGTCAGACAGGGTGCCGAAGTTGTTAACAGTCTGATTTAGCTTGCCAGGGATGATATCGATGGAAAGGAAACAGAGTTTGTCATGGAGGTTGAAGACGATGGCTTCGGTCTTCCCAATGTTTCCCTGGAGGAAATAGCTTCTCATTCAGGACTGGATGTCCGATGAAGAGTCTGACAACACCTCAATTTTCTTACACCCGTCACGGCTCATTTGAGCAGAATACTTTCAGCACATTCTAACGTGGAAGATTAAATATTGATGAAAATGGCTGTCTTTGTAACTTCACATAAATCCACAAGCCATGAAGCAGTCTGTCGTATCTCAGACTAATCTTTTCCTGTCTCCAGGGCTGGTGCGATTTATGAAAGGTTCAATTCTCATTTCTGTACAGCCAGTATAATCTCACCATTTGAACACTACATATAAAGCTGTTATAAAATCCGACACTGAATATTCACTATAACAGAAAATCCTCTCTTCTGGAACCTGTGCGAGTGTGTACATGAATAAACAAGTGCGTAAATGTGTATGAGAGGATTAGTGTGTAAATATGCATGGCAGAGGTTGAGTGAACGCAAGTGTAAGAGAAAGTGACTGGCACAAGCATCTGGGGGCAGTTGAGAGCGTAAAGTCAGTTTCATTAGCAGTGATACGGAATAGTACATTGAGAAACAACATCCATTTATATAGAGCCCTTAACATCGAATAACATCCCAAGGAGCATCACAGGGGGAAAATCAAAAGAAATGGATGCCTAGCGAAGGATGGGAATATTAGGAAGGATGATCAGAAGCTTAGTCAAAGAGGTGGCTTTTAAGGAGAATCTTTAAGGAGAAGGGAAGAGGGAGATGGAGAAGCAGAGAGGTTTAGGGAGCGAATTCCAGAGATCAGGCCGAGGCAGCAGAAGTCACGGCCACCAATGATGGGGCAAAGGATTTCGGGATGCACAAGAGGCCAGAATTGGAGGAACACAGAGATCTTGGAGAGTTGTTGGGCTGGAGAAGGTTACAAAGATAGGAATGGGTGAAGCCCTGGAGGGATATAACATGAGGCTGAGAATTGAAAATTTGAGGCATTTGGGGGACCCGGAGCCAACGTAGGTCAACAAGCAGAGGAATTCGGTGCGAGATAAGATACGGGCAACAGAGTTTTGGATGAGTTGAAAGTTATGGAGGATGGGAGACATGACAGTGTTGGAATAATCGAGTGTGGAGGTGACAATGGATGAAGCAGATGGGTGGAGGTAGGGTTCCAGATGGATATTATTAGAGTTAAAAGGAAGGTGGCCTTTGTGATGGAGGATAAGGGATCGGAAACTCAGCTCGGGGGCAGGGGTCGAGGCAGAGCTGGTGACAATAGTTAAGCTCCACAATAAACGGAGATAAATACTGAGCAGCACTTGAGCAGTTATGTGCCCAGAGAATATTCTTCCTCTTGTCTCATGCTGGTTCATCAGAGGTGAGGAAATGGATAAATGAAAATTGAGATGCAGCATTGGATAATAGTGGGTAGGGTGAGGTTGGCCACTGGAGTGGGCAGATGACATATCGCACATTGATGGATTTATTATGTGCCTGCAGTCAGCAGCCTGGCAGACATGATGTTACTGGTAGGCACCTGAAGAATCCAGACACAAAAAGCGAGGGCAGTGGTGCCCTTCACTGCCACTGGCAGTGGTGGGCCGATACTGGAGCACGGCTCGCAGTCTATGGCACAGGAGCGCAAATCAGACAAAATTTGGACCGAGCCACATAAGGAGATATTAGGAGCTCAAAAGCTTAGTCAAAGAGTAGGTTTAAGGAGCGTCTTAAAGGAGGAGAGGTGGAGTAGTTTCGGGAGGGAATTCCAGAGTTTAGGGCCCAGGCAGCTGAAGGCACGGCCACCAATGGTGGAGCGATTAAAATCGAGGATGGACAAGAGGCCAGAATTGGAGGTGTGCAGAGATCTCGGGGTGTTGTGGGGCTGGAGGAGATTACAGAGATAGGGAGGAGCGAGGCCATGGAGGGATTTGAACACAAGGATGAGAATTTTGAAATCGAGACATTGCCAGACCAGGAGCCATTGTAGGTCAGCCAGCGTGGGGGGTGGGAGGGATGAGCAGGACTTAGTGCGAGTTAGGACACGGGCAGCAGGGTGCACTTGCAGCGTAACCCATGGAGGTTACTACGATCAGGTATTTATTTTGTTTGTTATTAGACAGCTTCCCATTGGCTGTGGGGGGACCGCCTTATGCAAGTTCGAGTGGTCGCCGATATCTGCCTGTAATTCCGGCCCACAGCACGGTAATATCTTTCCAATATAGACAGAAATAATGATTCTGTAACGAAGGATGAGATCCATGACAATTTCCAGCATTTAAGAAGAACATAAGAAATAGGAGCAGGAATAGGCCATTTGACCCCTCGTGCCTGCTCCGCCATTCAATACGATTAGGTGTGCAGATCTGATTATGGACTCTGCTCCACTTCCCTGCCCACTCCCCATAACCCTTTATTCCCTTATTGCTCAAAAATCTATCAATCTCCGCCTTAAATATATTCAATGACTCAGCCTCCACAGCTCTCTGGAGCAGAGAATTCCACAGGTTTACAACTGTTGGAGAGAAGAAATTCCTCCTCGTCTCAGTTTTAAACTGCGGCCCCTTATTCTAAGACTATGTCCCCTAGTTCTAGTTTCCTCTGAGTGGAAATATCCTCTCTGCATCCACTTCGTCGATCCCCCTCATTATCTTATTCGTTCCAATGAGTAGAGGCTCAACTTACTCTACCTTTCTTCATAAGTCAACCCCCTCATCTCTGGAATCAACCTAATGAACCTTCTCTGAACAGCCTCCAATGCAAGTATAAAAAAGGAGGGAGAGAGAAAACGGGTAATTATAGACCGGTTAGCCTGACATCAGGAGTGGGGAAAATGTTGGAATCAATCATTAAGGATGAAATAGCAGGGCATTTGGAAAGCAGTGACAGGATCGGACCAAGTCAGCATGGATTTATGAAAGGGAAATCCTGCTTGACGAATCTTCTAGAATTTTTTGAGGATATAACTAGTAGAGTGGACAAGGGAGAACCAGTGGATGTGATGTATTTGGACTTTCAAAAGGCTTTTGACAAGGTTCCGCACAAGAGATTGGTGTGCAAAATTGGGCGTAATGTACTGACGTGGATAGAGAACTGGTTGGCAGACAGGAAGCAGAAAGTCGGGATAAACGGGTCCTTTTCAGAATGGCAGGCAGTGACTAGTGGAGTGCCGCAGGGCTCAGTGCTGGGACCCCAGCTCTTTACAATATACATTAACGATTTAGATGAAGGAATTAAGTATAATATCTCCAAGGTTGCGGATGACACTAAACTGGGTGGCAGTGTGAGCTGTGAGGAGGACGCTAAGAGGCTGCAGGGTGACTTGGACAGGTTGGGTAAGTGGGCAAATGCATGGCAGATGTAGTATAACGTGGATAAATGTGAGGTTATCCATTTTGGGGGCAAAAACACGAAGGCAGATTATTATCTAAATGGCGGCAGATCAGGAAAAGGGGAGGTGCAACGAGACCTGGGTGTCATGGTTCATCAGTCACTGAAAGTGGGCATGCAGGTACAGCAGGTAATGAAGAAGGCAAATGGTATGTTGGCCTTCATAGCTAGGGGATTTGAGTACAGAAGCAGGGAGGTCTTACAGCAGTTGTACAGGGCCTTAGTGAGGCCTCACTTGGAATATTGTGTTCAGTTTTGGTCTCCTAATCTGAGGAAGGACGTTCTTGCTATCGAGGGAGTGCAGCGAAGGTTCACCAGACTGATTCCAGGGATGGCTGGACTGTCATATGAGGAGAGACTGGATCAACTGGGCCTTTATTCACTGGAGTTTAGAAGGATGAGAGGGGATCTCATAGAAACATATAAGATTCTGACGGGACTGGAGAGGTTAGATGCGGGAAGAATGTTCCCGATGTTGGGGAAGTCCAGAACCAGGGGACATAGTCTTAGGATAAGGGGTAGGCCATTTAGGACTGAGATGAGGAGAAACTTCTTCACTCAGAAGGTTGTTAAACCTATGGAATTCCTTGCTGCAGGGAGTTGTTGATGCCAATTCATTGGATATATTCAAGTGGGAGTTAGATATGGCCCTTACGGCTAAGGGGATCAAGGGGTATGGAGAGAAATCAGAAAAGAGTTACTGAGGGAATGATCAGTCATGATCTTATTGAATGGCGGTGCAGGCTCGAAGGGCCAAGTGGCCTACTCCTGCATCTATTTTCTATGTTTCTATGCTTCCTTAAATACGGAGACCAAAAAAGTGTACGCAGTACTTCAGGTGTGGCCTCACCAATACCTAGTTAATAGTTCTACCGATAATCTTCAATTAATTTACTATATATATATATAAATATACAAATCCCCCCCACATCAGCTTTCATCACAAAAGACCAGAAATTGTACAAAACAAGGGCTCTGCCCACCTTTCCTTTGTCATGCTGCTTTGATAAAGTGAGTTCAGTGCCCTCTAGCCTTGCCGCACGGCTGTAAAAAAAGTTACCTCCAGAGAGCAGCCAGGCTCGCCCCAGTCCCTGAACATGCAGCATTTCACTCACTTTCCATTACAGTCACACTCCAGGGAGACGCTCCCATAGTCAAATTATCTTCGTACCTGTGCGACTGCAGGAACAAAAGGAGCTTTCACGTTACCGCTCGTGTTGAGAAGGGTGGTGGTCTCAAGGACAGACCACTGACTTCCAAGTCCAGTCTCCTTTTAGCATGTTCTACAACAACAACTGGCATTTATATACCGCCTTTAAAGTAGTAAAACATTATAAGGTGCTTCTGAGGATCAGAGGAAGGAACATGGAACAGGAGGAGGTCATTCAGCCAGCCACTTGAGGCTGTTCCACCATTCAATTAGGAGACGGCTGATCTATATCAACTCCATCCACCTGTCTTGAGCGTTAGCAAACAAAATTTGACACTGAGCCATATAAGGATATATTAGTACAGGCGACCAAAAGTTTGGTCAAAGAGCTAGGTTTTAAAGCGTGTTTTGAAGGAGGAGAGAGTGGAGAGGCAGAGGGGTTTAGGGAGGGAATTCCACAGCTTAGGGCCTAGGCAACAGAAGGCACAACTACCAATGGTGGAGTAATTAAAATCAGGGGTACGCAAAAGTCCAGAATTGGAGGAGCGCAGAGATCTTGGAGGGGGTGGGGGGGGTGTTATGGGGCTGGAGGGATTTGAAAACAGGATGAGACTGGGAGCCAATGTAGGGCAATGTTCTAGTTCCCATTGAAGAGGCAACAGAAACAGCCCTGATTTTACTGTGGCTTTCAGCTCCATTCTGGGGTTGCAGATGTTGTGAGAGGCACAGAGCTATACTGTAGCATGCTATCTGTGTTTGGAATACTACACTCCCCCACCAACAGCACACCATCAATACACCAACAGGAGAGGTAAAGAGGAGCATTTAAACAGACAAACTTAACCTGTTGTGGGAGGGACAGCAATCCTGGGTCAACAAATGTTGCTGCATGTTCGTGTTTAGAACCTCCTCCATGCCACACCAACAATATAGTCAGAGGAAGGGGACAGAAAATCTGCCTGAAGAAATTCATTGAGATAAAGAATAATGTAATTGAGGGTCATTCATTGCTCACCTGAAAGATTAACCCAACTCTTTGATTTTGTAAAAACTGAAAATGCTGGAAATCAGAAATAAAAACACATGCTAAACTCCACAGGTCCGTCTGTCTTAGAGAGGTCCTGCTCTAATCAAACGCTCCCAATCACTAGCCCTTCTTCTGCCTTTAATATTGACTTTAACTTTGCTCCCATTTTCTCTCAGCAGGAGGTGCTGCTGATGTGGGATGAGATGGGGCGGGGAGGGATGGGCACTGCCATGCTGGCCGATTGTTCCTCCTTGGTGTCGACTTGCTTCCTCCCCCAACACTCTGCAAAGCTGCATAGAATTGCTACTAATTTTTGCTTCCATTTCTACTTGCCACATGCAGAGTCATTCCTCTGCTCCGTCAGTGGGGGGGTTGTGTGTGTGTGTGTGTGTGTGTGTGTGTGTGTGGGGCGGGGGGGGGGGGGGGGGAGGGGGGAGGGGTCAGAGTTGAATCCATTCACCTGCACTATGGGGATGGGGACCAATGATTACAAATACAGAAACGGCCCAAAGTACTGAAGAGCGGGCTTGTAACCCGGACTCAGCGACGAGTCTTTGATGCCCCACCCAATAGTCTTGCCCTGTATCTCTCACATTATACATGAGCGAGCCAAGAATAGTCAGATATCCTCATTTCAACAGCAGCAATATCCAACCAGCTCCTGGCTTTTCACCCAGGTACAGACAGGTAGAGAGCTGGGCTGTTTTCTGTACAAAGTCCTTCCCGTTAGGTCTCCTGTGTTGAAGCTTGGGAGGAGGCACCTTCCTGTGTACGTGCGCACTCGGTCACTGATCTTTGCCCAGGAGAGGCTGAGCGCTTTCCTCGGGGATTAGGAAAAGAATGGGAAATTATCCAAGAACTGGACAGACAAAGGCTGCTGGTCACCCCCACACTCCCCAGGTGAGGTGCGGCCTCGGGTAACGAGGGGGATTGAGAGGAAGCAGGAGGGTCGGTAACCAGAGGACACAGATTTAAGGTGACTGGCAAAAGAACCAGAGGTGGCATTTGGAAACATTTTCTTTTAATGCAGCAAGTTATGATGATCTGGAATGGACTGTTTGCAAAGGCAGTGGAAGCAGATACAATAGTACCTTTCAAGAGTGAATTTGTCAAATCCGTTGATGTCCAGCTGAATTCTACTGAGAATTATCACCGATACGCTTTTATCGACACCAACACCTTGGCTCCCCGTGCTTGCAAACATCGCACCACCACACCTACGCCGTGAATATGCAGTCTCCAGAGAATACAACCACTACACCATCCTAATACGACAGAATTTTTCATTACGTTTTGAGTGATTTGCCTCAGTCCAAAACTAGAATCTTAAACTTAAATAAAGCCAATTACATAGGTAGGAAGGGCGAGTTGACGAAGGTAGATTGGAAAAATAGATGAAAAGATATGGCAGTAGATAAGAAGTGACTAGCATTTAAAGAAATATATCATAATTCTCAACAAAAATACATTCCAGAGAAACAAAAACTCCACAGGAAAAGTGATCCATCCATGACCAACTAAAGAAGTTAAGGATAGCATTAGATTGAAAGAAGCTTATAACTTTGCGAAGAATAGTAGTAAGCCTGAGGATTGGGAGAGTTTCAGAAACCAGCAAAGGATGACCAAAAAATTGATAAAAAGGAAAAAAATAGACGGAGCAAAAACTAGCAAGAAATATAAAAATAGATCGTAAGAGCTTCTACAAGTATGGAAAAAGGAAGAGAGTAAAGGAAAAGTAAACGTTGATCCCTTAGAGGTTGAGGCAGAAGAAATTATTTGGGGGAATAAGGAAATGGCAGAAACGTTAAACAAATATTTTGTATCTGTCTTCATTGTAGAAGATGCAAAAAGCATACCTAAAATGGTGAGAAACGAAAGGTCTAATAAGGGTGAAGAACTTAATGTAATTCATACAAGTAGAGAAAAAGTACTAGAGAAACTAATGGGACTAAAAGCCGACAAATCCCCTGGACCCACATCCTCGAGTTCTAAAAGAGGTGGCTGCAGAGATAGTGGATGCATTGGTTTTGATCTTACAAAATTCCCTAGATTTTAGAACGGTCCCAGGGGATTGGAAGGAAGCAAATGTAACACCGCTATTCAAGAAAGGAGGGAAACTACAGGCCAGTTAGCCTGACATCGGTCATCAGGAAAATGCTGGAATCCATCGTTAAGGAAGTGGTATCAGGGCACTTAGAAAATCATAACATAATTAGGAAGAGTCAACAAGGTTTTATGAAAATGAAATCTTCTTTGACAAATTTATTAGAGTTTTTTTGAGGATGTAACTAGCAGGGTAGATAAATAGAAACCAGTGGATGCAGTATATTTGGATTTCCAAAAGGCATTCGGTAAGGTGCCACATAAAAGATTATTACACAAGATAAGGTATCATGAGATTGGAGGTAATGGTATTAGCATAGATAGATGATTGTTTTTTGTCCATTAACCAGAGTAGGGGTAAACGGGTGATTTTCAGATTGTCAGGCTGTAACTAGTGGGGGTACCGCAAGGATCAGTGCTGGGGCCTCAGCTATTTACAATCTATATTAATGACCTAGATGAAAGGACCAGAATGTAATGTATTCAAGTTTGCTGACGATACAAAGCTAGGTGGGACAGTAAGCTGTGAGGAGAACACAAAGTGTCTGCAAAGTGATATAGATAGGCTAAGTGAGTGGGCAGCAAGGTGGCAGATGGAGTATAATGTAGAGAAATGTGTACCTTTCCACTCTGAAAGAAGAATAGAAAAACAGAATATATTTTAAATGGTGAGAAACTTTTAAATGTTGGTGTTCAGAGAGATTTGGGTGTCCTCATGCAAGAAACACAGAAAGCTAGCATGCAGGTACAGCAAGCAATAAGGCAAATGGCATGTTGGCCTTTATTGCAAGGGGGTTGGAGTATGAGAGTAAGGAAGTCTTGCTACAATTGTCCAGGGCCCTGGTGAGAGCACACCTGGAGGACTGTGCACAGTTTTGGTCTCCTTATCCAGCGAAGGATATACTTGTCTTGGAGATGGTGCAACAAAGGTTCACTAGATTGATTCCTGGGATGAGAGGGATGTCTTATGATGAGAGATTGTGTAAAATGGACTTATACTCTCTGGAGTTTAGAAGAATGAGAGGTGATCTCATTGAAACATATAAGATTCTGAAGAGGATTGACAGGGTAGATGCTGAGAGGTTGTTTTCCCCTGGCTGGAGTGTCTAGAACTAGGGGTTACAGTCTCAAGATAAGGGGTTTACGACAGAAATGAGGAGGAATTTCTTCACTCAGAGGGTTATGAATCTTTGGAATTCTCTGCCCTAGAGGGCTGTGGATGCTCAGTTGTTGAGTGTATTCAAGGCTGAGATCGCTAGATTTTTGGAGTCTAGGATAATCAAGGGATATAGAGATCGGGCGGGAAAGTGGAGTTGAGGTCGATGATCAGCCGTGATCTTACTGAATGGTGGAGCAGGCTCGAAGGGCTGTATGGCCTACTCCTGCTCCTATTTCATGTTCTTAAGACATGCTGATCCAGGCCGATGTGAACAACCTACCACCAACATGACTCAAATCTAGTAAACCATTTTGACCGATGATGAAATGCTTAGAAGAACTGTGACATACAGAATGGATTCCTTATAGAGGACCTCACAGGAAAACCTTCCTCACAAGCAGTAGATAACCATCAACTGCCTCAGAACTGGTCATGGCAGATGCTGCCACCTTTTCCATAGATGGAAGATTAACGCATCCCCATCATGTTACTGTGGAGCTCCTAATCAGACCCTGGAGCACATCATTGAGCACTGCCCTCAGGGGAAATTTGCAGGCAGCCTGCAAGATATTCACGCTGTTACACCGGAAGCTTTGGCTTAGATATTGACATTAGATTTGCTTTGCTACTACTGTACGAAAGGAGGAGTGAATTGGATAAATACTGGAAGGGGAAAACTTTAGAAGGCGATGGGGAAAGAGTAGGACTAATTGGATCGCTCTTTCAAACAGCCAGCACAGGCACAATGGGTCGAATGGCCTCAGAGATTCTATGGGCTCAAGTTTCGGCTTTCCCTTAGAACACCGCACCTCAGAGAGGCACGCCTATTTCGTATAACGAAAAGTGCGTCTATTACCTACCTTCGTTTTCTGTGATATTTTTTGGGCCCGTTCCAGGTCGGCGCGGCGCAGCGCAGCAGGTGCTGCTGGGGGTGGGGCCAAGGTGTCGCGCCGAAGAACTGCTGGCAGGGGGGAGGGGCTAGCTCACAGCAGCACATTTAGTGCCGGCAGCCCTGAGCATGCGCGCTGGAGCGTGCGCGCATGCACAGTGGGGCACAAACATTGGTACTCGGCCATTTTTAAAGGTAGACGAAGAACAGTGCCATTTGCTTTTGTGGAGCTGTGGAAAGGCTTGAGTGATTTTTTGTGCCTGAAGGAGTGGAAGAAATCGCCTGCTGAAATCAGTGAGTGCTGTTTGTTGCTGCTAAACTTCCAGAACAAGTGCTGCATAGGTGCATGCAAAATAAGGACTGTGTGCTTTGAAAAATCAGAGTGTCAATTCAATACAGCAATGGAACAACGTCCACCAAGAACAAAGAATTTCTTGCATGAGGAAGTGGAGACATTAGTTAACGTAATTGAGCAGAGATGGCAGGAGCTGGATACCAGCGACAGAGGTCGCACAAAAGTACCACCCAAAGAAATGAAGAAATGCTGGAACCAAGTTGCGGAAGATTACTGCTCAGTAGTGCATACCAGTGTAAAAAGAAATGGCACAACCTTGGTCAAGTAGTTAGTGTAAGTAATATTTTCATTTTTCAATAGAATCTTAATTGTAAATGTGACCATCTGTATATGTACCACCCTGCAGAAAGACACACTCTGTAAAAAGTTATATTTTAATCTTTGCAGAAGAAATTGGTCCACAACTAAAGGGAAAAAACTCGAACAGGAGGAGGCGTGCCAAATCTGCATCCACTGACACTCTTGGAACAGAGGGTCGCTGCTTTGATGAGTCGTACATGGAGAAAAGCAATCAGTACAGCACAAGCTGGGCCCACATGCGAGGGAGAGCGCAAGTCCTGAAAATGCATCGTGGCCCTTCAAATCAACCTGCTGCCTCGCCTGCTATGTGTGAGAGTACTCATGCCATCCATCCTGCCCCTCCTGTGCTGCTAAACATTTAACTGTTCTGATATATTTTGCAGAAGATGATGCCAATCCTGAAGATCTAGAAGAAGAACCAGAAGCGGATGATCCAGACCAAGGGTGGCTGCAGGCGTGGACTGAAATGTCTTCAGGGGAAACCTTAGAACTTAATATTTATGAGTCCACATCAACGGATATCAGTGTTTCAAACCCTTGCACAGGTTCTGGTTCCACTTTCCACGGTTTCACAGATTCTAACATTGCGGGTCCCAGGGGTGCTGCTGGAGTAATGCAGCAGTTTACACCCACTGCCCCACCGTCCCAGCCTGTGCCTCCCACTTCCATAAGGTTCTGGTTCCACCTTCCATGGTTTCACAGATTCCGACATTGCGGGTCCCAGTGGTGCTGCTGGTGTAATGCAGCAGTTTACACCCACTGCCCCAATGTCCCAGCCTGCACCTCCCACTGGAGTGGTGTCGCATGCAAGAGCCAGGGCCCCATCATCCCAGCCCGCGGCTCCCACTGAAGTGGTGCCGAATGCAAGACCCAGGGCCCCATCATCCCAGCCCGCGGCTCTCATGGGAGTGGTTGCGTTTGGAACACCCAGGGTCCCACCGTCCCAGCCTGCGCCTCCCGCTGGAGTGGTGCCGCGAGACAGACCCAGGCAGAGGAGAAGGAGATTGGAAACACACTCTCCTGAGATGCAGCGGCAACAGATGTGACTCAGGTTGTGGCATTGGGTGTGGAGAGCAATGACCTTACCCGATCAGTCGTGGGCAGCGTCAGTGCAGTGGGTGAAGAGGTAACGGTACTGACGGGAGAAATAGCAGTAATGACACGGGAAATGAGGGATGGAATGTCTGAGGGAGTGCAAGTGACGCCGCAGGTCATCAGGGAGGGGATGTAAGTGCCGGCACAGGCCGTCAGGGAGGGGATGCAAGTGACGGCTGGGAGGGCATGCAAGTGACGGCACAGGCCCTCATGGAGGTAGCTGCTGCAATAAGGGCACAAAGCCCGACCAATCAAATGACATCCCCATGATGAAGTGAACATTCACCGAGATGTGGATGAAAGTTGCAGCCTTTCTTTGCTGCTTTTGTTCTTGTTCTTGATGTAACTGTAGTAACTTTTTTCAAATTGAAATTGTTTTCTAAGTTTTGTAACTTTACAACTTAAGTGATCTTAGGGTTTTTAAGTGATCTTATAGTGTAAATGCTCTCACATTTTGTAACTTATTTAATTTTGCACCTAAAAAGTGATCTTGAAGTTTCAGTGATGTTAAGAGTCATATTTAAAAAGTAAAGTTTGATACAACAAATATTTTATTACATTAACGTGAACTTTTCAATAAAATATTTTTTCATTAAAACTGAATCATGTTCCATTAACACAACACAACATAGGAACAACTCCAAAATATAAACATGTCCATTCGCAACAGTTGTAGCAGAGCCCTCAGACATCAGTAATTGACGCGTTCACGGAGGAGCTGCTGGCGCAGAGCTCGAGCAATACTCAAAGGAGCATGACGGACTGCCCTTCTCCGACCTCGTGCTCCGGCATCAGGCACTTGCATGCTTTCCTGATCGTCGTCATCATCCTCATCCTGCTCTTCCAAATTACTATCATCAGGCACTCTCCCCTCATGTGGGTCTTCTGGTTCCACTACCAGCTCCTGCTGCCTCATGATGGCAAAGTTATGCAGTATGCAGCACACAACAGTGAACTGACCGACAATCTCAGGGGAGTATTGCAAGCGGCCTCCGGAATGGTCCAGGCATCGGAAACGCTGTTTCAAGATGCCAATGGTCCTCTCTATGATGCTGCGTATCGCAATGTGCGATATGTTGTATTGATGGTCAGCTTCCGTCCATGTTACATGTAGGGACGTCATGAGCCAGGTGGCGAGGCCGTACCCTTTGTCTCCCAGTAGCCAGCTCTGCCCTTCTGGCTGCTGTTGAAACATGTCAGACATAACGCTGTCGCGTAGGATGAACGCATCATGGGCGCTGCCAAGGTATCTCGCATCGACTGACATAATACGCTGCTTGTCATCACACACGAGCTGCACATTAATGGAGTGGAAATCTGTTCTATTCCTGTACTGCTCCGAATCCTCCACAGGTGCTCGCAAGACGATGTGGGTACAATCAATGCAACCCTGTACCTTTGGGAAGCCAGCAATCCTGGAGAAACCCACAGCCCTGTCATGTATTGCTTGGCCGGTCATTGGGAACTCGATGAAGTAATTCCTCCACGCATACAGTGCAGCCGTGACCTGGTAAACGCAGACATGTATTGCACGTTGAGAGATGGCGCACATATCTATAGTTGCAGCTTGAAACGATCCCGAGGCATAGAAGGAAAGTGCAGCTGTAACCTTCACTTAAACAGACAAGGCAGTTGGCGTTCTGCTTCTTGGCTATAAATCTGTTCTCAGCATATCACAGATCTCAACGACAATTTCTCTGCGGAAACGCAGCCTTTTGACACAATCAGCCTCGCACAGGTCCAGGTATGAACGCCTGGATCGATATTGCCGACGTGGGTTAGGCCTCCTGCCCATCAGCCTACGGGCTATGACGTTCCGGGTGCGGTGAGCTCTAAATCAATTCTCTCCTATGCAGTGAATTGATGGAGAACCATTGCATAATCCGTGGTGTTGATAATACAGCACCCATACTTGAAGAACAAATTAAACTTTTAAACTTGCTGGCTGGCTGGCTCTCCCTCCCGGTGCTTTGCACGCCACCCCTATCCCCTGGCCGAACGGCCAAACTCGTCTTCGCAGCTCGGAGCCTGCTGTTGCTGCCGGGCTGTTCTGAACTCGCTCTCGCCGCCTATATCCCCTGGCTGGACGGCCGAACTCGTCTTTGCAGCTTGGCGCCTGCTGCTGCCGGGCTGTACGGCCGTTGCTCTCGCCGCCCCTATCCCCTGGCTGAACGGCCAAACTCGCGGTACCTGCTGCTGCCGGGCTGTACGGCCGTTGCTCTCGCCGCCCCTATCCCCTGGCTGGACGGCCAAACTCGCGGTACCTGCTGCTGCCGGGCTATACGGCCGTTGCTCTCGCCGCCCCTATCCCCTGGCTGGACGGCCAAACTCGCGGTACCTGCTGCTGCTGCTTCAGACAGGTAGGAAAATTTAATTTATTTTTTATTTGATTTATTTATCATTTATTATTCACGATAGCTCTTTAGTTGTAGAAGTGAAGTGTTAAATGCTTGTAAAATTCCCTAACATCCCTTCACGCCACCCCCACCCCCCCAATCTCTCGTTCCCTGCGCCTAACTTATAAAATGTCGGCAAGGTTTTCTGAGCGCACAAAAATCTACACTTACTCTATTCTAAGTTAGTTTTGAGTAAGTTTTCACTGCCTAACTTGCAAAACAGGTGTAAGTGGCGGGACACGCCCCCTTTTGAAAAGAAAACTGTTCTAAAATGAAACTATTGTAACTCACTAGAATTGGAGCAAACTAAATGCCGAGAATTGCAATTTCTAAGATGCTCCATTCTAAACTAGTTGCTCCAAAAATAATAGGAGAAACTCGAGCCGAAACTTGAGCCCCAAGATTCTAATCAAGAAGGATTCTGACCTTCCAAAAAATACCCAAAACAATTCCACACCACAGTCCAGGGAACAGTGTGAATCAGAAAACAGTTCCTGTACAATGTGGGAATAAGCTGTGTGATTTCCCAGTAACGGTTTAAATCTGCAGAACATGCACACACGCACCTGCACAAAGCAATTCTGTAAATTGACCAGTTACCTCCAGTCTGCCTCCATCATCAAATAGGCAGGGCAGCGAACAGGTCACCCACTAATCAGGAAATAAGAATTAAATACATTTTCCATTTATCGGGCCTTGCCCCAGGAGACAGTTTCCTTGGTTACTGCACATGTACAGCTGACCTTTTTAAAGATCAGGCACAGTTCACACAGCAGGAGCATTCATTTATATGCAGCGTGACATTCAGAGCACACTCTTAACATCGCCAACAAAGACTTAACATCCCCCAAGCAGGGAGAAAGCTGAAAGTGTAACAGCTGAGATTCTCCCTTAATCCTTTAGTGATGAGCCAAAGCCCCAGACTAGAGGTAAATGGTGGAATGTGTAATAGTTATTTGATCGGAACTAGGCAGCGCTGTGACTCGGCACTTGTTTCCCGCTTGGGACTGCACGAGATTGACTCCCTCTCACTGCCATTCGCACTTAGCCCACCTCGAAGGGGAAGTGTGGCACTGCTAGCCTGTGGAACAGGACGTAGCCTGTGCTGCAGAAAGCCCATCTTGGTTGGACTCTTGGATGGAGCTCTATGCTACAGTAAGGCACTCGTGGCTGGGACACCATGAGGAGCATTTAGTCACAGAGTCGGGATGCTGTACGACGCCCTCCTCTGCAGCGAGGGGCTCTGCCCCAGGCTGCCCGCTGTTCCTTCTTATTGATTGTGGACTGTGTTTGATGCGAGTGAACAGTGAGCGATTGGATTCTTTAAATCGATTACCTGACAGAACAAGGTGATTCAACCTCAGCCAGTTATTGACCTTTTAATGAGGTCAGCTGTGGCTCAGCGGGTAGCACTCTCACCTCTGAGTCAGAAGGTTGTGGGCTCAAGTCCCACTGTAGAGACATAAGCACAAAAATCTAGGCTGACTGCAGTACTGAGAGAGCGCTGCACTGTCGGAGGGGCAGTACTGAGGGAATATTTGCTCTGTCAGAGGGGTAGTACTGAGGCAGTGTTGCACTGTTGGAAAGGCAGTACTAAGGTAGTGCTGCACTGTCAGAGTGGCCGTCTTTTGGATGAGACGTTAAACTGAGGCCCCATCTGTTCTCTCAGGTGGACGTAAAAGATCCCATAGCACCATTTTGAGGAAGAGCAGGGGTGGGTTATCCCCAGTGTCCTGGGCCAATATTTATCTCTCAACCAACATCACTGAAACAGATTATCTGGTCATTATCACATTGCAGTTTGTGGGAGCTTGCTGGGCGCAAACTGGCTGCCGCATTTCCTACATTACAGCAGTAACTACACTTCAAATGTACCTCACTGGCTGTAAAGCGCATTGAACGTGCTGAGTTGGTTACAGGCGCAAGTCTGTATTTCTTTGATACTGTGACCTGTAACGCACAAGATAATTCAGCAAACACCTTCATTGATCACAAGCTGCAGAGCAGGGTGTCCCGAGTGGAACAGTACATAAATACTGCGCATCAAACTCAGGACACAGAGCAGCTGGTTACCAGTGAAGCCCAAAGACAATGTTTTACAGCACACGTGTTCTGCATTCAGTCCCAGCACTGCACATCATGTGATGTTCATTCATCACTCATTTTAAAATCACACCTTTCCCCATTTAACCTCCTTATTTGCCACAAGCTGCTGCGGTGATCCACTCTACAAAGGCAGCTATGATTCAATTTTCCAGGTAAGATCACAATATGTATGAATGAGGGAGACCATTCAGTCCACCGTCGATCATCCAGACAGAGCCCACAGCCCTCCTTCCCCCCACCCTACATTTCCTAAATTATCCTAGTTCTTCATGCCACTACTGTGTCTGGAAGTCCATTGTGTGTGTCGATCGCTCACTTTGTGCAGAAACATTTCTTGATTTCAGCCCTAAGTTTGCTTTTTCCTCTTGTCCTACTCAAGGTGGGTCTGACCAGAGCCCTGTACAGTTTCATCATTACCCACTTCCAGTGCTCTGGGACAAGTACCACTTATCCCAGGGATTTAGTTATGTCTAGCCCTTTTCCAGGTCTAACATTTCCATCTCATTTACAGCAAAGTCAAAGCTTGAATTATTTTTTAGCTTGCTTGTAAATACTGCAAATAATTAATCATACAGAATATTTACCACTTTGTGCTCACCCTCAATTTCAAGTCAATTTGCAGCTCATGATCTCTCATTTCGCAGCCTTATTTTTGTCACTCCTGGTGCTGCCCACACTCACTACTCAATCTCAATCGGTCCGTTCCCATTCACAGCCCCACTGATACTCTTCTCATTCACACTCACTGTACTCAATCCCAATTACACTGTTCCCACTTACTGCTACAGTACAGAATCCCGCTACAACTCTCCCACTTGATTCCTATATACATTGTCTTTTTCACTCATTCCCACTGCATAGAATTTGTTTGATATTCCGTGAAGTAAGAAGCCCTTCACTAACCCGTATGCTGCTGTGGGTGACATTGCTTCGAATGTGCCTCAAGGTCTGGTGATGTTCTAAGATCTTGTTCCCGCAGATGATGTCTACCTGTCAATCACACGAAGAATGGCCTGTGATTAAACTTTTACTAACTAAATGTAAACCCGAAAAGTGACAGTTTCAAGTGCAATGACATCATTTTCAAGTGAAGGTTGCTCTTTACATAGTGTAGATAAAGCCTGATACACACTGGCAAAACCAGAGGAACCATCTTCCATAACGGTATCACCCAAACCAGCAGCTCCCCACCAAAACTACTCGCCTCTCCACTACTGAACCATCAAAACCAGTGCCCACCTCACCATCGCGCCTCCAATCCATCGATCCTTTATACCATGTGTGCAAAACACACTGACCCCGCCCCCCCCCACTGACCCTCCGCACCGCACTCTAACCCCCCCCCACTGACCCTCCGCACCGCACTCTGACCCCCCCACAACTGACCCTCCACACCGCACGCTGACCCCCCCACTGACCCTCTGCACCGCACTCTGAACCCCCCCCCACTGACCCTCCACACCGCACTCTGACCCTGCCCCCACTAACCCTCCACACCGCACTCTGACCCTGCCCCCACTGATCCTCCGCACCGCACTCTGAACCCCCCCCCCCCCCACACTGGCCCTCTGCACCGCACTCTGAACCCCACCCACTGACCCTGCCCCCACTGACCCTCCGCACCGCACTCTGACCACCCCCCATTGACCCTCTGCACCGCACGCTGACCCCCCCCCACTAACCCTCCGCACCGCACTCTGAACCCCCCCACTGACCCTCCGCAACGCACTTTGAACCCCCCCCACTGACCCTCCGCAACGCACCGATCCCCCCACTGACCCTCCGCACCGCACTCTGACCCCGCCCACTGACCCTCCGCACTCCCACCGCCCCCCCACTGACCCTCCGCACTCCCCCACCCCCCCCCCCACACCGCACTCTGACCCCCCCGACCCTCCACATTGCACTCTGGACCCCCCCCCCACACTGACCCTCCACACCGCACTCTGACCCCCCCCCCCAGTATTTTATAAAGGTTCATCATATTTCCACGCTTTTGTACTCTATACCTCCATTCATGAAGCCCAGGATCCTGTAAGCTTTTATAACTGCTTTCTCAATCTGCCCTGCCACCTTCAACGATTTGTGCACATATACCCCCCAGGTCTCTCTGTTCGTGCACCCTCTTTAGGATTGTACCATTTAGTTTATATTGCCTCTTCTCATTCTTGCTACCAAAATGTATCACTTCACACTTTTCTGCGTTAAATTTCATCTGCCACGCATCCGCCCATTCCACCAGCCTGTCTATGTCTTCCTGAAGTCTATCACTATCATTTCAAGTTTTGTGTCATCTGCAAATTTTGAAATTGTGTCCTGTACACCCACAATCAAATAATTTATATATATCATGAAAATCAATGGTCCTAGAATCGACCCCTGGGGAACACCACTGTATACTGTATACCTTCCTCTGAAAAACAACCGTTCATCACTCAAAAATCTGTCTATCTCCGCCTTAAATATATTTAATGACCCAGCCTCCACAACTCCTCTGGGGCAGAGAATTCCACAGATTTATAACCCTCAGAAGAAATTCCTCCTCATCTCAGTTTTAAATGGGTGGCCCCTTATTCTGAGACTATGCCCCCTAGTTCTAGTTTCCCTTATGAGTGGAAATATCCTCTTTGCATCCAGTTTGTCGAGACCCCTCATTATCTTATATGTTTGGATAAGATCACCTCTCATCCTTCTGAATTCCAATGAGTAGAGGCCCACTCAACCTATCCTCATAAGTCAATCCCCTCATCTCCGGAATCAACCCAGTGAACGTTTTCTGAACTGCCTCCAATGCAAGTATATCCTTTCTTAAATAAGGAGACCAAAAATATATGCAGTACTCTAGGTGTGGCCAAGTTGTAGCAAGACTTCTCTGCTTTTATACTCTATCCCCTTTGCAATAAAGGCCAACATTCCATTTGCCTTCCTGATTACTTGCTGTACCTGCATACTAACTTTTTGTGTTTCATGCACAAGGACCCCCAGGTCACGCCGCACTTGGCAATTGTTCTCCATTTAAATAATAATTTGCTTTTCTATTATTTCTGCCAAAGTGGATAACCTCACATTTTCCCACATTATACTCCATCTGCCAAATATTTGCCCACATACTTAGCCTGTCTATATCCCTTTGCAGATTTTTTGTGTCCTCACAATTTGCTCTCCCTTTGTATCATCAGCAAACTTGGCTACATTATACTCGGTCCCTTCATCCAAGTCATTAATATAGTTTGTAAATAGTTGAGGACCCAGCACCGATCCCTGCGGCACCCCACTAGTTACTGTTTGCCAACCTGAAAATGACTCATTTATCCTGACTCTGCTTTCTGTTAGTTAGCCAATCCTCTATCCATGCTAATATATTACCCCCAAC
Source organism: Pristiophorus japonicus (assembly GCF_044704955.1). Lineage (NCBI taxonomy): Eukaryota > Metazoa > Chordata > Chondrichthyes > Pristiophoridae > Pristiophorus > Pristiophorus japonicus. The sequence goes on along the minus strand of NC_091979.1, from coordinate 227,486,006 downwards.
CTCGTGAACTTTTATCTTGTGCAGTAACCTTTTATGTGGCACCTTATCGAATGCCTCTTGAAATCCAAATACACCACATCCACTGGTTCCCCTTTATCCACCCTGCTCGTTACATCCTCAAAGAACTCCAGCAAATTTGTCAAACATGATTTCCCTTTCATAAAACCATGCTGGCTCTGCTTAACTGAATTATGCTTTTCCAAATGTCCTGTTACTGCTTTCTTAATAATGGACTCCAGCATTTTACCAACAACAGATGTTAGGCTAACTGGTCTATAGTTTCCTGCTTTCTATCTGCCTCCTGCATTGGTGAGTAGGCTGCAGGAGTTGCTTCATGACTCCTTCCATCACTTTACTGCTGATTGGGAGGAGGCGGATAGTGTGGTAATTTTCCATGTTCAATTTATCCTGTTTTTTGGATAATAGAACATACCTGGACAATTTTCCACGTTGTTGGACAGATGCCAGTGTCAGTAGTACTGGCGGCTAAGGAACTGCGTGCTGTACACGGTCCAGGGGCTGACAGATCCGTGTCCGGCCAGCGGGCTGTTAGTTCCGTGTCCGGCCAGTCAGTGTCTGGCCCGTGGGCTGTTAGTTCAGGGACTGACCAGTCAGTGTCCGGCCCACGGGCAGTTAGTTCAGGGGCTGACCATTCAGTACCTGGCTGACACTCTGATATTTTGGGACTCAGTGCCATCATGTTGTTAATTCACAGTGACTGGAGCAACATTTCATGCGTTAAAAGATCATTCTTTTTATCTTTATCACACTCGGGGATGCCTGGATCTCTTGGGCCTTTAAGCAACCTTCAGATGTGTGATTTGTGCAGATAATTGCGAAGCAGCACAAGCTTGCAGATGAGGCAGCACTTAATCACCGAGCAAAATCGAAAGCTAATTACAAAAACCCACACGTGTTTACTGTAGAGGCTGCAAATGCCACCCGGAGGTTAGATGGGGGCCCATTGAATAATAAATATAGATCTTGTGATGGATAAATCGGGGAAATGTAGCTACCTGCCTCAATTAGAGAGACTCTCTCCATAAATAATGTGGAGAGAGAGGGAGAAGAAAGAAAGACAAAGAAAGGAGAGAAAAGGAGAAAAGAAACAGCGAGAAAGAGAAATGAAAGAGAAAACGGAGAAAGCTGAGAATGAGAAAAGAATGAGAAAGAAGGGAAGAATCGACAGAATCAAAGAGAGAAAAAATGTTGACAAAGAAAAATGAAGGAAGAGAAAATAGGAGAGAAAAGAGCGAGAAGGAGTAGAGAAAGAAAACAAAGCAATAGGAAAAAAAGGAAAGAAATAAAGAGGGAATAAAGAAAGAAAAGGGAATGAAAGGAGGGAGAGATAAAAGAAAATGAAACAAAGAGAAATAAAAGAGAAAGGGAGAGAATGGAAGTCAAAGGAAAGAGTGAAAGAAAAAAGGTATGAAATAAATAAAGAAAGGAGAGAGAGAAAAAGAGAAAGAGAAACTAAACACTGGCCCCACAAGCACCTACACTCCAGAAAACAACTCTGGCTCCTTCGATAGCACAATCCATGCAGGAACAACACAAATAATCGGATTCTTCCCGTGGGGGTGTGCTCCCTGACTCCTGTTGTTTATAAATTGGTCTGTGTGTCTGCAGCTCTCAGGCCTTGCATAAATTCATGTTCTGGGCAGCCCTCTCCTCCTCCCACATCTTCCCAGGGGATCCATCTGTCTCATGTTTAATTAGTGAAAAATGTTATGGACTGGAGTAGTTCAGTTTCCAACATGATTGGTTTCAGGTGCTGCTCCTACATTAATACATGTATACAGCCAAGTGTCAGCACTGGGATATAACACAGCACTGAGATATAACACAGCGCCTGTACCCTCACAGAGAGAGAGACAGATACAGAGAGACAGAGACAGAGGGCCCAAGTTTCGAGCCACGCCTAGAACAGCGCAGTCCCGACCTGGACGCCCGTTTTTCGCGCCACAAAGTGCGCCTAAAAAAACCCTCCAGATTCTCCACCTTTCTGCAGGTCCTCTGGCCCTCGGCGCAGCGCAGCAGGAGCTGTAGGGGGCGGAGCTAGGTCCCTGCGCTGAAAACAGTGCCGGGACCTCTGCACATGCACGCTACAGTGGGCGCGCAAGTGCAGTAGCTCCAGGCGCCCGAAACTGTGTGGGAGGGGCCCGAAGGACGCAGCCCCTAGCCCAGGCCGAATGGCCTCACTGGGGCAGCGTGAATAAGGCTCCTCCCACGGCCAACTCCTGCTTCCTCCCGACCCGACTCGACTCCCGCTTCCCGACCGGACCCGACCTGACTCCCGTTCCCCTCCGCCCCCCCCCCATCTCCTTTCCACCCCCCTTCTCCCATTCCCTCCCTCTGCTCCCCCCCTCTCGCTGTCAGAAACACAGACACTGACAGACAGAGAATGAGAGACACACACAGACAGACAGAGAGATAAAGACACTGACAGAGACACACTGGGGGCATCCCAGCACGCTGTTGGAGGACTCCCGGTGCTGCAGTCGGTGAGTAGAAAATGTTTTATTTATTGATTTTTTTCAAAAATTATTTATTAATTTTTTTTGATTGATTTATTGGTTGATTTATTGATGCATTTATCATTTATTATTGATGATGGCTCTTTATTTGTAAAACTGAAGTGTTTAATGTTTGTAAACTTCCCTTTAAACCCTTCCCCCCACCATTCCCTACGCCTGATTTTCTAAAGTGTAGATAAAGTTTTTTCGAGCGTACAAAAATCTTCACTTACTCCATTCTAAGTTAGTTTGGAGTAAGTTTTCACTGGCGAAACTTTGAAAACAGGCGTAAGTGGCCGGACATGCCCCCTTTTGAAAAAAAAATTCTGTTCCAAAGTGATACTGTTCTAACTGACTAGAACTGGAGCAAACTAAATGTCGAGAATTCCGATTTCTAAGATACTCCGTTCTACACCAGTTGCTCCTAAAAATCAGGAGCAAATCATGTGGAAACTTGGGGCCAGAGAGACAGAGACAGAGAGAGACAGAGAGAGACAGAGACAGAGACAGAGACAGAGAGAGAGAGAGAGAGAGAGACAGACAGACAGAGAGAGAGAGAGAGAGACAGACAGACAGACAGACAGACAGACAGAGAGAGACAGACAGACAGAGAGAGACAGACAGACAGAGAGAGACAGACAGACAGAGAGAGACAGACAGAGAGAGAGAGAGACAGACAGAGAGAGAGAGAGAGAGAGAGACAGACAGACAGAGCGCACTGGGATATACGGTACCCTCACTGTAACACAGAGAGCGAGAGACACAGAGCACTGGGACAGAACACTCCATCTATAACATACAGACAGGAGAGAGGTAGTTCTGGACTGAAGTTTTTGCGACCTGTCTTCATAATTTAACTTTTTGAATCTGGTATCATTTGGTGAATCTGCGCTGCAGCCCTCAGAGGCCAATATATCCTTCCTGACCAAGGCTTTGTACAGCTGAGGCATAACGTCTATCCCATTGTATTACAGACCCTTTGAGATCAAGGCCAACATTCTAAGTTGCCTTTCCGATGAGTTTTTATACTTGTCCAGTACTTTTCAGTGATTTGTGTACATGGACTCCCAAATTTCTTTGCTCCTCCACAGTTCCTAGTTTCTCATCATTCATTAGGGAGAACATCAGCAGGTTATAGGAATAACTATTGTCACAGGTAGGATATTGGGGCGTTATATCCTCTTACGACCAGTTACATATAGACTATGAATGAGTTATTGTATTATTGTCCATTGTGAGGGGAGTCTGAGAGTTACCAGTATTACTATTAGTTATTGGTGCAATCAAACTTCCTTTCACTTCCGGTATCGTCTCTTTCCCCGCCCGTGGTTTCCCTTCTTGACCAGAAATTGAACTGGAACAGCTATAGAGACGCTGTGGAAGGTCAGAGGCCGAGTATTCTGCAGGGAATGGCTCACATCATGACTTCCCAAAGCCTCACCATCACCTGCAAGGCACAAGTCAGGAGTGTGATGGAACACTTTCCACTTGCCTGGATGAGTGCAGCTCCAACAACATAAGGAGCTAGACACCATACAGGACAAAGCAGGCCACTTGATCGGCAGCGCTTCAGCCATCTTAAACATTCACTCCCTCCACCACCGGTGCACCGTGGCTGCAGTGTGTACCATTTACAAGATGCACTACAGCAACTTGCCAAGGCTTCCTTGACCTCTACCACCTAGAAGGACAAGGGCAGCAGGTGCACGGGAACACCATCACCTTCAAGTGCCCCTCCAAGTCACACATCATCCTGACTTGGAAATATATCGCCATTCCTTCATTGTCACTGGGTCAAAATCCCGGAACTCCCTCCCTAACAGCACTGAGAAAGCACCTTCACCACAAGGACTGCAACGGTTCAAGAAGAATGCCTACCACTCACAGCGATCGCATCTCTCCACTCTCAGACACACGGAGGATCAGAATGATGGTCCCTTCCGTGTGGACACTCAGATTTTGGATACTTTGCCAATCAGCTGTTTTTTGGAGCCTACCTGACAGATTGGGTCCAATTCCAGCTTCTTTCTAATGAACTTTTCAACATGTCGAACAGTTGCTTCTTCCGACACCCGGACATATTTCTTCTGCAGTGGCTGGAAGAAAACCAAAGATAATCAAGTGAGTAGTTGAAGGTGGAACAGGTTTGTGGGGCTGAATGGCCTACTCCGGTTCTTACATAGATAGGTGACACAGGCCCTCATTTCCTGATTAACACCCTGATTATCTGTGGGATTACACGTCACAACACGAGACTCAGTTTGAAACTGCTGTAAACTATCAGAGCCCCCCGGGCGCCTGTGAGCAGACCCCACCCCTGCCCCCCGCCCCGGTGCGTCCGTGAGCAGACCCCACCCCTGCCCCCCGCCCCGGTGCGTCCGTGAGCACACCCCTGCCCCCCGCCCCGGGGCGTCCGTGAGCAGACCCCTCCTGCCCCGGGGCGTCCGTGAGCAGACCCCTCCTGCCCCGGGGCGTCCGTGAGCAGACCCCTCCTGCCCCGGGGCGTCCGTGAGCAGACCCCTCCTGCCCCGGGGCGTCCGTGAGCAGACCCCTCCTGCCCCGGGGCGTCCGTGAGCAGACCCCTCCTGCCCCGGGGCGTCCGTGAGCAGACCCCTCCTGCCCCGGGGCGTCCGTGAGCAGACCCCTCCTGCCCCGGGGCGTCCGTGAGCAGATCTCCCCCTCCTCCTGCCCCGGGGCGTCCGTGAGCAGATCTCCCACCCCCCCCGCGCCCCCCGCCCCGGGGCGTCCGTGAGCAGATCCCTTCCGCCCCGGGGCGTTGGTTGTCTCTGTGAGGTGCCTGTGTGCTATTGTTCACAATGTGAGCAAGTGATCAGCTATTACGCAGCAGACTTTAATTACACGGCTGAAACGATTTCAAAAACTAAAGCAACCACACAGGGTATGAGCGTAAATCAGTGTCAGAAGAGCAATGGTGCAAGTGAGGAACAGGGCTGAAAGTGAGAAGTAGTATCTTGAATTTGATTGCCAGTGAGAGGGAGCCAGTGGACTGGCGAGGGCCAGGATAATGGAGACCGGAGGCTGAGTGGGTGAGGACACTGGCAGTACAGTCTTGAGTGAGTTGTGCTTTGTGTAAGATGGGTGTGGGGAACCTCGAGGTAATGATGGCCTGGATTAGAATCGAAGTGGCAATGGTGGAGAGGGGCTGAGGTCCTGGATGTTCTCCTCGGGGTTCAATGCTAAACACCAAGTTATTTACTAAGTAAGTGAGGTTAACGTTTCACTTATTTTAGCTGAAAATCTAAAAACCCAAGCTCTTACAATCACTAGGGAAACTTTCTAGAAATGTACCCGCCCTCCTGTATGGTTCAGAGACCTGGACCACGTACAGTAAACACCTCAAGTCGCTGGAGAAATACCACCAACGATGCCTCTGCAAGATCTTGCAAATCCCCTGGGAGGACAGACACACCAACATTAGCGTCCTCGACCAGGCCAATATCCCCAGCATTGAAACACTGACCACATTTGATCAGCTCCACTGGGCAGGCCACATTGTTCACATGCCTGACACGAGACTCCCAAAGCAAGCGCTCTACTCGGAACTCCTTCGCGGCAAATGAGCCAAAGGAGGACAGAGGAAATGTTTCAAGGACACCCTCAAAGCCTCCCTGATAAAGTGCAACATCCCCACCAACACCTGGGAGTCTTTGGCCAAAGACCGCCCTAAGTGGAGGAAGTGCATGCAGGAGGGCACGGAGCACCTCGAGTCTCATCGCTGAGAGCATGCAGAAATCAAGCGTGTGGCAAACCAGTCCCACCCACCCTTTTCCTCAACGACTATGTCCCACCTGTGACAGGGACTGTGGTTCTTGTATCAGTCACCTAAGAACTCATGTTTAGAGTGCAAGCAAGTCTTCCCCGATTCCAAGGGACTGCCTATGATGATGACAGGGCCCGAATTATACTTGAGATGCATCGATATATCTTAGTGTTGGGCAGTGCTGGATAAAAGCCAAACATCCAAGGGAATGCTAATTTCAAATCAGTGCAACACCAAACATCCAAAGCGCCCAGTTTCAACAGTCTATAAATAGTGCTACCACTACATGTCACTGGTCTATTGTCGCATTTTGCATCTGATTATATTTACAAAAACACACCAAGTACATCTAGTGTTGAACACCAACTGCTTCTCCTTAAATCCAACACTGGAATCGGAATGAAAGTTTCAGACTCCTAATTGAGTGGTGTTGTCACGTCCCAAACCCTTTTCTCTACCCCACCCCCACCTTCGCCCCCCACATTCATTTTATACCAGGAACTGGAGATGCAGCAGTGGAGGATGGGATTCTCGGCGTTTAACACTTTCTTTCACCGCTTCGACAGTGGGGAGAGGCAGGGGGATATTCAATCATCAGACAATAGGCTGAATGATTTTCCATTACGGATCCATTTGCTGCGCAGTGGATGTTTAAGAAACAAGAAATGACACTTCTCTGCCTTACAGAATGAAGTCCTGATCAATGGATTAGTGAGTCCAGCAGCTCAATGTGCTGTTTTTGCGCACCAGATTAAACCGCCAAGTCACGACACAAGAGTCACAGTACACATCCTAATCTGCTGCAGCTTTAGAATAAATCTAATAAATTCTGAAATAAAGAGTCACAAATGCACTCATTCATGCTCATCCTTCGCTCAGTATTAATCTTTCCATAGCTTTAAGCAAGTGGATGCTGAATCTTGGATAGTCTTCAGTTGCAACTTGTAAAACTGTCAGTAAATATTGAAGGCATACGCTGCTAAATCACAGTGCCAGGTATTAAATAGCCACAACCCAGTAAGTGACAAACTATGGAAATCCACAGATGAATTTCAAATTCAGTTGGAAGGTGAGAAAGTTGGATCTCAAACCAGTGTCCTGATCTTAAATAAAGGCAATTACAAAAGTATGAAGGCAGAGTTGGCTAAAGTGGACTGGGAAAATAGATTATAGTGCAAGATGGATGATAAACAGTGGCAGACATTTAAGGAGATATTTCATAACTCTCAACAAAAATATATTCCAGTGAGAAGGAAAGACTTTAAGAGAAGGGAGAACCATCCATGGCTAACTAAGGAAGTAAAGGATGGTATCAAATTGAAAACAATGGCATACAAAGTTGCCAAGGTTAGTGGGAGGCCGGAGGCCGAGTAAAAAAAATAAGAGCGAGAAAAGATAGATTATGAGAGTAAACTGCAAGAAATATAAAAAGAGAGAGCAAGTGCTTCTACAGATATATAAAAAGGAAAAGAGTAGCTAAAGTAAACGTTGGTCCCTTAGTGGATGAGACTGGGCAATTAATAATGGGAAACCGCAAAATGGCAGAGACTTTGAACAAATATTTTGTATCGGTCTTCATGGTAGAAGACACTAAAAACATCGCAATAACAGATAATCAAGGGGCTATAGGGAGGGAGTAACTTAAAACAATCACTATCACTAAAGAAAAAGTACTTAGTAAAATAATGGGACCAAAGGTGGACAAGTCCCTTGGATCTGATGGCCTGCATCCTAGGGTCTTAAAAGAAATGACTGCAGAGCTAGTGGATGCACTGGTTGCAATCTACCAAAATTCCTTGGATTCTGGAAGGGTCCCAGTGGATTGGAAAACCGCATATGTAACACCCCTATTTAAGAAAGGAGGGAGACAGAAAGCAGGAAACTATAGACCAGTTAGCCTAACACCTGTCATTGGGAAGATGTTGGAGTCCATTATTAAGGAAGCAGTAGCAGGACATTTGGAAAGACATAATACAGTCAAGCAGCATCAGCATGGTTTTATGAAAGGGAAATCATGTCTGACAAATTTGCTGGAACTTGTTGAGGATGCAACGAGCAGGGTGGATAAGAGGGACCCAGTGTAATGTAGCCAAGTTTGCTGATGATACAAAGATGGGTGGGAAAGCAAATTGTGAGGACACAAAAAATCTGCAAGGGGATATAGACAGTCTAAGTGAGTGGGCAAAACATTTGTCAGATGGAGTATAATGTGGGAAAGTGTGAGATTATCCATTTGGTTAAAAATAAAAAAGCAAGTTATTATTTAAATGGAGAGAGATTACAAAATGCTGCAGTACAGAGGGACCTGGGGGTCCTTGTTCATGAAACACAAAATGTTAGTATGCAGGTACAGCAAGTAATCAAGGCGGCAAATGGAATGTTGGCCTTTATTGCAAGGGGGATGGAGTATAAAAGCAGAGAAGTCCTGCTACAACTGTATAGGGTATTGGTGAGGCCACCCCTGGAGTACTGCGTACAGTTTTGGTCTCCTTAAGGGCTCAATTTTGGCCAGGAGTTGCTCCGTTTTTTTTTGGAGTAGGCTGCTTTTTCGGGCGCAACTAAAAAAGTCAGGGTCGCTTCCGGTTCCCTGACGACTACGTGTGCGGGAAGTGTATCTGCCTGCAGCTCCTGACGGACCGCATTGCAGCACTGGAGCTGCGGGTGGATTCACTCTGGAGCATGCACGATGTGAGAATGAAGTGAATAGCATGTTTAGTGAGTTGGTCTTACCGCAGGTAAAAGGCACACAGCCAGATTGGGAATGGATGACCAACAGGAAGAGCAGTGCAAGGAAGGTAGTGCAAGGGTTCCCTGCGGTCATCCCCCTGCAAAACAGATACACTGCTTTGGGTACTGTTGAGGGGGGATGACTCATCAGGGGAGGGCAGCAGCAGCCAAGTCCATGGCATTGTGGGTGGCTCTGCTGCACAGGAGGGCAGGAAAAAGAATGGGAGAGCAATAGTGATAGGGGAATAGATAGACGTTTCTGCGGCCGCAACCGAGACTCCAGGATGGTATGTTGCCTCCCTGGTGCAAGGGTCAAGGATGTCACGGAGTGGGTGCAGGGCATTCTGAAAAGGGAGGGTGAACAGCCAGTTGTCGTGGTGCATATAGGTACCAACGATATAGGTAAACAACAGGATGAAGTCCTACGAGACGAATTTAGGGAGCTAGGAGTTAAATTAAAAAGTAGGACCTCAAAAGTAGTAATCTCAGGATTGCTACCAGTGCCACGTGCTAGTCAGAGTAGGAATCGCAGGATAGCTCAGATGAATACGTGGCTTGAGGAGTGGTGCACAAGGGAGGGATTCAAATTCCGGGGACATTGGAACCGGTTCTGGGGGAGGTGGGACCAGTACAAACCGGACGGTCTGCACCTGGGCAGGACCGGAACCAATGTCCTAGGGGGAGTGTTTGCTAATGCTGTTGGGGAGGAGTTAAACTAATATGGCAGGGGGATGGGAACCTATGCAGGGAGACAGAGGGAAGTAGAATGGGGCAGAAGATAGAAAGAAGAAAAGTAAAAGTGGAGGGCAGAGAACCCCAAGGCAAAAAGCAAAAAGGGTCACATTATACCAAAATTGTAAAGGGGCAAAGTGTATTAGAAAGTCACGCCTGAAGGCTCTGTGTCTCAATGCGAGGAGTATTCGGAATAAGGTGGACGAATTAACTGCGCAGATAGCAATTAACGGGTATGATGTAATTGGCATTACGGAGACATGGCTCCAGGGTGACCAAGGCTGGGCAGAAAACGCTAGTGGGAGTTGTGTACAGACCACCAAACAGTAGTAGAAAGGTTGGGGACAGCATCAAACAAGAAATTAGGGATGCATGCAATAAAGGTACAGCAGTTATCATGGGTGACTTTAATTACATATTGATTGGGCTAACCAAACTGGTAGCAATGCGGTGGAGGAGGATTTCCTGGAGTGTATTAGGGATGGTTTTCTAGACCAATATGTCGAGGAACCAACGAGGGAGCTGCCATCCTAGACTGAGTTATGTGTAATGAGAAAGGATTAATTAGCAATCTTGTTGTGCGAGGCCCCTTGGGGAAGAGTGACCATAACATGGTAGAATTCTTTATTAAGGTGGAGAGTGACACAGTTAATTCAGAAACTAGGGTCCTGAACTTAAGGAAAGGTACCTTCAATGGTTTGAGGCGTGAATTGGCTAGAATAGACTGGTAAATGATACTTAAAGGGTTGACGGTGGATAGGCAATGGCAAACATTTAAAGATCACATGGATGAACTTCAGCAATTGTACTTCCCTGTCCGGAGTAAAAATAAAACTGGGAAGGTGGCTCAACCATGGCTAACAAGGGAAATTTAGGATAGTGTTAAATCCAAGGAAGAGGCATATAAATTGGCTAGAAAAAGCAACAAACCGGAGGACTGGGAGAAATTTAGAATTCAGCAGAGGAAGACAAAGGGTTTAATTATGGGGAGAAAAATAGAGTACGAGAAGAAGCTTGCCGGAAACATAAAAACTGACTGCAAAAACTTCTATAGATATGTGAAGAGAAAAAGATTAGTGAAGACAAACGTAGATCCCTTGCAGTAGGATTCAGGTGAATTTATAATGGGGAACAAAAAAATGGCAGACCAATTGAACAAATACTTTGGTTCTGTCTTCATGAAGGAAGACACAAATAACCTTCCGGAAGTACTAGGGGATCGAGGGTCTAGTGAGAAAGAGGAACTGAAGGATATCCTTATTAGGCGGGAAATTGTGTTAGGGAAATTGATGGGATTGAAGGCTGATAAATCCCCGGGGCCTGAAAGTCTGCATCCCAAGTGGCCCTAGAAATAGTGGATGCATTGGTGATCATTTTCCAATAGTCTATCGACTCTGGATCAGTTCCTATGGACTGGAGGGTAGCTAATGTAACACCACTTTTTAAAAAGGGAGAGAGAAAGCAGGCAATTATAGACCGGTTGCCTGACATCAGTAGTGGGGAAAATGTTGGAATCAATTATTAAGGATGAAATAGCAGCACATTTGGAAAGCAGTGACAGGATCGGTCCAAGTCAGCATGGATTTATGAAGGGGAAATCATGCTTGACAAATCTTCTGGAATTTTTTGAGGATGTAACTAGTAGAGTGGACAAGGGAGAATCAGTGGATGTGGTGTATTTGGACTTTCAAAAGGCTTTTGACAAGGTCCCACACAAGAGATTGGTGTGCAAAATCAAAGCACATGGTATCGGGGGTAATATACTGACGTGGATAGAGAATTGGTTGGCAGACAGGAAGCAGAGAGTTGGGATAAACGGGTCCTTTACAGAATGGCAGGCAGTGACTAGTGGAGTGCCGCAGGGCTCAGTGCTGGGACCCCAGCTCTTTACAATATACATCAATGATTTGGATGAAAGAATTGAGTGTAATATCTCCAAGTTTGCAGATGACACGAAACTGGGTGGCAGTGTGAGCTGTGAGGAGGATGTTAAAAGGCTGCAGGATGACTTGGGACAGGTTAGGTGAGTGGGCAAATGCATGGCAGATGCAGTATAATGTGGATAAATGTGAGGTTATCCACTTTGGGGGCAAAAATGCAAAGACAGAATATTATCTGAATGGCGGCAAATTAGGAAAAGGGGAAGTGCAACTTGACCTGGGTGTCATGGTTCATCAGTCATTGAAAGTTGTCATACAGGTACAGCAGGCGGTGAAGGCGGCAAATGGTACATTGGCCTTCATAGCTAGGGGATTTGAGTATAGGAGCAGTGAAGTCTTACTGCAGTTGTACAGGGCCTTGGTGAGGCCTCATCTGGAATATTGTGTTCAGTTTTGGTCTCCTAATCTGAGGAAGGACGTTCTTACTATTGAGGGAGTGCAGCGAAGGTTCACCAGACTAATTCTAGGGATGGCTGGACTGACATATGAGGAGAGACTGGATCAACTGGGCATCTATACATTGGAGTTTAGAAGGATGGGAGGAATCTCATAGAAACATATAAGATTCTGACGGAACGGGACAGGTTAGATGTGGGTGGAATGTTCCCGATGTTGGGGAAGTCCAGAACCAGGTGGCAGAGTCTTAGGATAAGGGGTAGGCCATTTAGGACTGAGATGAGGAGAAACTTCTTCACTCAGAGTTGTTAACCTGTGGAATTCCCTGCCGCAGAGAGTTGTTGATGCCAGTTCATTGGATATATTCAAGAGGGAGTTAGATATGGCCCTTACGGCTGAAGAGATCAAGGGGTATGGAGAGAAAGCAGGAAAGGGGTACTGAGGGAATGATCAGCCATGATCTTATTGAATGGTGTGCAGGCTCAAAGGGCCGAATGGCCTACTCCTGCACCTATTTTCTATGTTTCCCCAATCAATTTGCACTTAGTTACGTTTTTTTTACGTTCGTTTTTTTTCTCAAAAGGGGGCGTTACCAGCCACCTATGCCAGTTCTGGCCATTTAGGCAACTTTGGCCAGCTAATAGTTACTCCATTTCTACTTAGGCCAGCGTATGTGGCCGCTTGAGAAAATCCTTGAGGAGAGTTAAGGAAATCGGCGCAGGTAAGTGCAGCAGATGTCCAGACAGCAGAAGCAGGAAAGATAAGAGGGGGAGAGAGAGATGGGGGTGGAAGACAGAGGTGCGGGAGGGAGAGCGGGTGGGGGGGGGGAGCCTTTGACCAGGACGGAGGAGACCTCTCGGCCTGGGCTAGGGGCAGGGAGCAGACAGTGAGGCCACTCGGCCAGGGCTAGGGGCAGGCAGGAGAACTGACAGAACTCACCGGCAGGCAGGAGAACTCACAGGTTACCATGGCAGCCCGATCTTTTTGACGCAGATCAAGGCTCCACCCCCCTCAGGTTCGGCCACGCCAAAATGGAGAGATCCTAAGGGGAAACTTACAATGCATTTTTTTTTGCCATACTCGGGCCACAAAAAAAAATCGGGCGGAACTCTTCAAGTAAGCCAAAAAATGCTTTGGGGAAAATTAAGCCCTTAAGGAGGGATATACTTGTATTGGAGGCAATTCAGAGCAGGTTCACTGGGTTGATTCTTGAGATGAAGGGGTTGACTTAAGAAGAAAGGTTGAACAGGTTGGGCCTATGCTCATTGGAGTTTAGAAGAATGAGAGTGATCTTATTGAAACATATAAGATACTGAGGGGATAGGCAAGGTGGATGCAGAGAGGATGTTTGAGTTTCATGCACAAGGACCTCCAGGTCCCTCTGTACTGCAGCATTTTGTAATCTTTCTCCATTTAAATAATAATTTGCTTTTTTATTTTTCCTACCAAAGTGGATAATCTTACACTTTCCCACATTATACTCCACCTGGCAAATGTTTGCCCACTCACTTAGCCTGTCTATATCACAGTGCAGATTTTGTGTGTCCAACTTGCTTTCCCACCCATCTTTGTATCATCCTCATGGGGGAATCTAGAACTAGGAGACATAGTTTAAGAATAAGGAGTCACCCATTTAGAACTGAGATGAGGAGGAATTTCTTCGCTCAGAGGATCATAAATCTGTGGAATTCTCTGTCCAGAGAGCTGTGGAGGCTGGGTCATTGAATATATTTAAGGTGGAGACAGACAGATCTTTGAGCGATAAGGGAGTGAAGGGTTATGGGGAGAGGGCAGGGAAGTGGAGCTGAGCCCAAGATCAGATCAGCCATGATCTTATTAAATGGCGGAGCAAGCTCGCAGGGCCAAATGGCCAACTCCTGCTCCTATTTCTTATGTTCTTATTTTATCACCGCGCCCCAGCCTGCATCGACAAACAGCTCCCGAGAAAGAAATCTCAAGACGACCGGTGTTTCTATCTGGACACCAACGTTAACTCTCACCTCACCGAGGTTTATATGGCTGCTTGCTGCATCTTTTCTGTGCCAGTGGCATTAAGGGGAGGCTGACGGACTATACCCAATAGAGCTTACTCCATCCCTCTACTGAGAGCAGGCTCTATGGCAGCACTTTAACTCAAGCCGGAACTCTTTACAGAAGGATGTCTTAAAGGTAGAGGCGTTGATAGTGAACTGCTAGATACCTGGATTGTGGGGCTCAGTCATTTTGCACAAATGCCTGGTCTGTGCTGAGTCAGCTAATAGCTCAGGTGCCATTGAAGGTGTTACTGCTACAATCAGTGGCAATGGGTACTGAGGGGTGGGGGTAAGGGCAAGAAAATGCAGCCAGGTTTCTTGCTCCTGATCACAAGCAGTCATTTTTCACACTGTGTGACACAGAGCCAGCATTCAGAGGCTTCAGAGAAGCAACCGAAGTATAACATTTATTGAAATGTACACAGTACAAATTGTTAAATAGTGCATGCGGGGACGCCACATGGCTCGGGGTACATGCACTGCCTAGTGTGGTCTGGACCGTAACACTTGGAAGGTACCAAGCCGGATTCCGCTAACTTAACTGATCTCAGGCAGGGAATACTACAATTGCCTTTGGTTGGGAGAGGATGGAGGCAAAAATCCAGCCATGATTCCAACTCCTGATCAGTATCCAGTGATTCCTGGAAAGAGCTGTGTGCAGGGACATGAGGTGAGAGCAGGATCAGCCTTGGGCTGGGCCTCCCATGCTCGAATATTTGCTAGCACTTCGTCAAGGTTCCCACATGAAGATTGGGCAGTTTGTGAAGTACGTCAGGGGCTGCCACAGATGCCACCGTACCCAGGCAACAGTGAGCCTCAGGGAAGAGGGGAGAAAAGTAAAAGAAACACACACAAACTCTCAACTGCAATTTAATGTCAAAGCCTGAGCCCCAAAATGCCTCTCAGTGCTGATCACTTACCATCGATCGATCGATCTCACGCTCCATCACGATTGCTCACTCACTCACTATTGATTAGTGATCAGCAACATTCCCTCTATAATTTTGTTTTGGGTGCGCGGCCCATTCAAATTCCCACGCACGCGCAGTTCTTCCGTTGTAAAGCCGGCAAGCAGCCTGCGCGGGACCTCCAGACAGCCGCGCAGCTTACCGGGAACATTGCTCACTGTGGATCGTTCACTGTCCTTCCTATAATGGGAACGTTTACAGGGCCTAGCTTGTACATGTCCCCCAGCATCAATCCCGCATAGATGACCCCCTCTCCCACCACCAATCCCGCGTGGATGACCTCTTCCCCCCCCACCCCCCCCCCCAACACCAATCCCGCGTGGATGACCTCTCCCCCCCAACACCAATCCCGCATGAATGATCCCCCCCACCACCAATCCTGAGTGGATGACCCCTCCCCCAATCCCACGTGGATGTATCCCCTGCCCAGCAGAGCTATTGCTAGGGAACCCCTTCTTCATTGCTGATGCCTTCCTCTAAACTAGATGCCTCACTCCTCAGTCCTTGTATCCACCACGTCCCCAGTCTGCACAGCCTCCCTTTACACTGATGCCCTTTTCTAACCCACTGCAATCCCCCATCTAGACGGCAGGCTCCAGCTCGCAGAAGTGCCTTGTTTCCAGCTGGTAGACAGCTTGCTGACAGCTCAATACTGCAAATAATCCAGTCTGCTTCTCCTTCACACACCAGTGCATGTAGATTTTTTTTTAAATTGAAGTCGGCAGCTTTGCAAGGCTTGAGAGATCTGCTGCTGACTCCACTTATTACTGTGAATAATTCTCAGTTTATAATTATTACTCAGCACCATGTCTCGATCCAAACAGACTCTCCAGCACTGAGGACCCATTTCTATATCAAGTGCTTCTACTCCTCTTCCACCCCTGATTACAGTAAATGTAGCTGTTCAGCAGGTGCATGAAACTAAAATAATGTTGTTGCAAAAATCACAGGGAGCTTGGTGGGAGAGCAGCGAGCAGACACCGGTCAGTGTGTCCATGATTTAATGCCAATGCCAATGTCATTGGTAGGTGAACAGTTTGAGAGTTTCTATTGTTCCAGGAATGCTCGGATTCACAGGACACCAGCTGGATTTTAGCAAGGAGGTGGTGCAATATTGGATTTTAAAATCCTGTCAAGTTTCAGGCCTAAGTAAAAGATGTGCGACACCTCAGACAGATGGCACAGGGCAATGTATAGCCTGCTCCCTTGCAATGATGCAGAATAAATCCATATCCTCAGCTGCAAGTTAGCGGACATCAGCACTTCTAACAAATACAAAATGGAGAATTGACTGTGGGGTAGTGGCTTCATGAATGACCTTTCCACGCGGCTCTCCCCGCCCTACACCCCCGTTCCCCGCCCCTCACCCCCGCTCCCTGCCCTGCACCACACCCCTGCTCCCTGCCCCGCACCGCACCCCACCCCACCCGGCACCGCACCCCTGCTCGGCTCCCCGCCGTACACCCCTGCTCCCCCGCCGTACACCCCCCCCCCCCCCACCCCGGCCTGGCTCCCCCCGCTGTACACCGCCCGGTGTACACCCCCACTCCTCGCCCTACACCCCCGCCCCCCCGCACGGCTTCCCCCGCTGTACACTCCCGCTCCCCACCCCGCTGTACACCCCCGTTCCCCGCCCGACTCCCCACGCCATACACCCCCGCCTGGCTCCCCCCGCCGTACACCCCCATTCCCCACCCCGCCATACACACCCGCTCCCCGCTGTACAGCCCCACGATATAACCCCCTCCTCGCGATATAAGTATTAATCGTCATTTAGAAAGGCACATATTAATCAAGAACAGTTAGCATGAATTTGTTAAGGGAAGAGTGTATCTGACTAACTTGATTGAATATTTTGAGGAAGTAACAAGGAGGATCGATGAGGGTAGTGCGTTTGATGTAGTGGATATGGATTTCAGCAAGGCTTTTGGCAAGGCCCCAAATGGCAGACTGGTCAGAAAGATAAAAGCCCATGGGATCCAGACAAAGTGGCAAACTAGATCCAAATTTGGCTCAGTGGCAGGAAGCAAATGGTAATGATCGATGGGTGTTTCGGTGACTGCTTCTAGTGGGGTTCCACAGGGCTCAGTGCTGGGTCCCTTCCTTTTTGTGGTATATATCAATGATTTAGACTTCAATGTTTGGGACATGATTAAGAAGCTTCAGATGATATAAAAATTGGCCGTGGGGTTGATAATGAGGAAGAAAGCTGTAGACTGCAAGAAGAAATCAATGGACTGGTCAGCTGGGCAGAAAAATGGCAAATGGAATTAAATCCAGAGAAGTGAGTGGTAATGCATTTGGGGAGAGCTAACAAGGCAAAGGAATACACAATAAATGATAGGACACTGAGAAATGTGGAGGAACAAATGGGCCTTGGAGTGCATGTCCACAGATCCCTGAAGGTAGCAGGACAGGTAGATAAGGTGGTTAAGAAGGCATACAGGAAACTTTCCTTCATTAGCTAAGGCATAGAATATAGAGCAGGGATGTTATGCTTGAACTGTATAAAACACTAGCTAGGCCACAGCTAGAGTACTATGTGCAGTTCTGGTCGCCGATTTACAGGAAAAATGTGATTGCACTAAAGAGGGTACAGAGAAAATTTATGAGGATGTTGCCTGGACTGGATAATTTTAGCTGTGAGGAAAGATTGGAGATGCTGGGATTGTTTTCTTTGGAACAGAGGGGGCTGAACGGAGACTTATTGAGGTGTATAAAATTATGAGAGGCCTAGTGAGAGTTGATAGGAAGGATCCGTTTCCCTTAGCAGAGGGGTCAACAACCAGGGCACATAGATTTAAAGTAACTGGTAGAATGATTAGAGGGGAGTTGAGGAGAATTATTTTTACCCAGAGGGTGATGGGAGTCTGGAACTCACTACCTGAAAGGGTGTTAGAGGCAGAAACCCTCATCGCATTTAGAAAGTACTTGGATATGCACCTGAAGTGCCATAACCTACAGGGCTATGGACCGAGAGCTGGAAAGTGGGATTCGGCTAGATAGCCCCTTTTCCGCTGCCGCAGACCCGAATGGCCTCCTGTGCTGTAAATTTCTATGATTCTATAAGCGCCCCCCACCCCACATAGAGTAACCCAAAGTTCCACAGTTGCTGCAGCAGCAGATTGGCCTGAAAGGAAATGTCTCTCCAAACGTGATGCCGTCCATAGCTGAGAATTCTGAGCAATTGGCCAATAGACCTCAACAAACCTTTCCTTCCCAGAATGAAATGAAGTTATCAACTGGAGCCACCAACACTGCCCATTGCAACGGCCCTAATGTATCTGCAGCTGACCCAGCAATAACTGTGCAAATCCAACGGCCAGTGCAGTGCACCGGCTTTAGAAAAAGGATCTTAATGAGTTTATTTTGCTTACAATGCACCTACCTTATAATCGCCAACTCCAAGATCAGCTCTGCAAAAACAGAACAACAACCATTAGCTTGTGACAGCCCAGGACCGAGACCACCTCAGCTGAAGCAGAAAATTCCAGAAACATACAGCAGGTTCGGGTGCGACCCTTCCTCAGGTTTGGAGTGTTTACTCGAGAAGCCAAGGTGAAGGGTCAACATTCACCGATTCTTTTCCCTCTAAACTCGGAACGAATAACCAAGCAGCTCGAGATACCCTCACATGCAGCAGACCTTGCCATTGGACACGTCCAAACTACTAACCAGATCAGATTACTCCATGGCTCAGTTGGCAAGATTCTCAACTCCAAATCAGGAGGTCGTGGGTTCAAGTCCCACTACAAGATTTCAGCACAAAATCCAGGCTGACACTCAGGTGCATTACCAGAAGTACCATTCGTTGGATGAGATTACAAAGTATTACATCGAATTTTCTTTATCTCTCTTCTCTTATTTCTTCGAAGAATTCAGCATAATTGATCAAGCATAACCAGCCCTTTAGCAATCTGTGCTGAATGGCCCATTAACGCAGGTGAATGCTAAAGATCCCATAGCACAATCCCAAGAAGAGCAGTGAGTTTCCCAGTGTCTTGACCAACATTCCCCTCAGCTACCATCACCAAAAACACATCAATTGGTCAGTGATCTCATTGCTGTTTGTGGAATCTGATCTACATTACAACTATGGCACACATTGCAAGTGGAGCCATTTGAGAGATGCTGATAGGGTGTTAAATAAATGTAAATGCGGGATCAATATCAGCAGTACATATGCCCACTCCCAGACTAAGCAGTAACAATACAGTCTATTGATTGTCTTGAAAATGTTATTTCATTTGAAGTAAAAATGCCTGACTAGTCTCCCAGATCTCAGGAACACAGGAACAGGTGGTCATTCAGCCCCTTGAGCCTGCTCTACCATTCATGGCTGATCTGCACCTCAACTCCATTTACCTGCCTTTGTTCCATAGCCCTTGATGCTCTTATCCAACAAAAATTCATTGATCTCAGTCTTGAAAATCTAAATAGATCCCCAGCATCCAGTCTTTTGGGGCGGGTGGTGGGGGGGTTCATTAACAAAGGTCAGCTGGGAACATGGAAAATCTCCGCACTAGAACAAACTGCAGGCAAAGAAGCAAAGAACGATAAATGGCCGACTAATCCTCTAGAGCAGCGCAGGCATAAATTGAGACACTTAAAGCGCACCTGGATTCCAGGCTGGGAGCTTCGGAACACTGGACACCGGCTATGATCGGGCAACCAGCCTCTTCTTTCCTTGACTTTTCTTATGTTCTTCCACTGGTTTTCTGGCCCTGTGACTGATCCCCAGTCACAATAGATGTTCCCTGACCCTGGGACTGGTTCCCAGAGTAACAATGGATGGTTCCTGCAGGCTAGTCTGGAGATCTGTAGTTTAACTACATTTACTTCAGAAGCCAGTTCAGTCTATTGGGGGAAGATCCCTGCTCAGTGCACCAATAGGCCCAGGTGAGTCGCCTGATCTGTGCCCCGTTGGTTGAACTGATCAGAGGCAGCTTCCGGGTTTGCTACTCAACCTCATTCCTCTAGGTTAGGGAGAATTAAAAAAATCAGCTGAGTCCCACTTCTGGTCACAATGCAGCGACTCCTGTGGGAAAGTACATGGGATGAGGACATTTTGGTGATGCCTGCTCAGTGAATAGCTAGCCATCACTCGCCACCTAGATTCACACCTAAAGAAATGGGTGAAGTAGAGGGAGGGAGGCGGACAGTAAGGATTAACACTCTCAGGAGTGGTGGGGAGAAAACGGGGTTGGAAGGAGTGACGAAACTGATTCTGTAACAATCTGCAGCAAAATTCCCCAATTAGTGACAATCCAAATGCAAAAGGAGCGCAGTCTCAGAATCCTCAACAATAGAGAGTGCGAATAGTTACAGTCTGAGGGCCGGGTCACAGAGGCTTAAAAACAGAAGCCAGCATCAAACCCAAGGCACGTTAGGTTGGGCGCTGTGCTCTGCCCACAAGGCTGACTGGGACTGAGACACTTAAGTGACAAATTAACTCGATCCATTAAACCTGCAGCATCATCCAGTGTCAGTGAGGATTCTCTACTCAAAGAACTTCACATCTTCTTACAAATAAACTACAGGCAACGAAACATCGTGACTTTCAGAACTAAACCTTTTGTATTCAGGAAAATCAGTGTTGTGACAACCCAGCCTCCTTCATAATTATCATCTCAGGCTTAAAAGTGCAGAGAGCACTCGCTCCAACACACAACTCCCGCGGCACCCCCCCCCACCCTCCCCTCACATTACACTGACCACACAAACACACAGCCCTACCTCAGCCCATTACACTGACCACACCCACCCCCCTCCAGCCCATTACACTGATCACACAACCCCAACTCTCTCCCTCCCCCCCCCCCCCAATTACACTGACCACACAAACACACACCCCTCCCCCAGCCCAGTACACTAACCACAGCCCCCCACCTCCAGCCCAGTACACTGACCACACAACCCCCCCCCCCCAGCCCATTACAATGACCACACAACTCCCCCCCCCAGCCCATTACACTGATCATACAACCCCCCCCCCCTCAGCTCATTACACTGACCACACAACCCCTCGCCCAGCCCATTACACTGACCAACACAGACCACCCCCCACCCCCCCTTGCAGCCAATATGCTGACCACCATCACAGAAGCCAGTCTACAGCTAATTCAATTCATTCCATGTGATATCAAGAAACAGCTGAGGGCACTGGATAAAGAACGGCTGCGGGCCCCGACAACAGCCCGGCTGCAGTGCTGAAGATTTGTGCTCCAGAACTTGCCGTGCATCTAAGTTCTTTGAGGATGTATCAAGCAGGGTGGATAAAGGGGAAACAGTAGATGTCGTGTACTTGGAGTTCCAGAAAACATTCGATCAGGTGCCACATAAAAGGTTACTGCACGAGATAAGGACTCACGAGGTTGGGGGTAATATATTAGCATGGAGAGAGGATTGGCTAAATAACAGAAAACAAAGTATTGGGATAAATGGGCCATTTTCCAGTTGGCAAACTGTAACTAGTGGGGTGCCACAGGGATCAGTGCTGGGTCCTTAACTATTTACAATCCATATCAAAGACTTGGATGAAGGGACCGAATGTAATGTAGCCAAATTTGCTGATGATACAAAGATAGATGGGAAAGCAAGCTGTGAGGACGCAAAGAATCTGCTAAGGGATATAGACAGCCTAAGTGAGTGGGCAAGAATTTGGCAGATGGAGTATATGAGAAAATGTGGGGTTATCCACTTTGGTAGGAAAAATAAAAAAGCAAATTATTTAAATGGTGAGAGATTACAAAATGCTACGGTAGAAGGATTTGGGGGTCCCTGTACATGAAACACAAAAAGTTCGTATGCAGGTACAGCAAGTAATTAGGAAGGCAAATGGAATGTTGGTCTTTATTCCAAGGGGAATAGAGTATAAAAGAAGGGAAATCTTGCTACAACTGTGAAGGGCGTTGGTGAGATCACACCTGGAGTAATGCGTACAGTTTTGGTGTCCTTATTTAAGGAGGGATATACTTGCATTGGAGGCAGTTCAGATAAGGTTCATGAGGTTGATTCCAGAGATGAAAGGGTTGTCATATAAAGAAAGGTTGAGCTGGTTGGGCCTATACTCATTGGAGTTTAGAAGAATTATAGGTGATCTTATTGAAAGATCCTGAAAGGGCTTGACAGGGTAGATGCAGAGAGGATGTTTCCAATCGTGGGAGAGTCTGGAATTAGGGGGCATAGTTTCAGAATAAGGGGTCGCCCATTTAAAACAGAAATGAGGAGGAATTTCTTCCCTCAGAGTATCGTGAATCTTTGGAATTCTCTGCCCTAGAAAGCTGTGGAGGCTGGGTCATTTAAGGTGGAAATAGACAGATTTTTGAACAATAAGGGAGTCAAGGGTTATAGGGAGCGGGCAGGGAAGTGGAGCGGAGGCCAAGATCAGATCAGCCATGATCTTATTAAAAGGCGGAGCAGGTACGAGGGACCCAATGGCTGACTCCTTTTCCTATTTCTTACGTTCTTAAAAATTGTACCATTTAGACATGTATTGTCTCTCCTCATTCTTCCTACCAAAATGTATAACTCACACTTTTCTGTGTTGAATTCCATTTGCCACGTGTCTGCCTATTCCACCAGCCTGTCTATGTCCTCTTGAATTATATTACTATCTTCCTCACTGTTTACTACACTTCCAAGTTTCCTGTCATCTGTAAATTTTAAAATTGTGCCCTGTACCCGCAAGTCCAAGTCATCGTAGTGTTCAGCTCCATTTGCAATTCCTCAGGTAATGAAGTAGTCCATGCCTGCATGCAGCAAGACCTGGACAACATCGAGGCTTGGGCTAATGAGCGGTAAATTCTGAAAGATTTTGATAGAGTAGACAGAGAGCGTGCGAGACAGAGAGCGAGCGAGAGACAGAGAGACAGAGACAGAGAGACTGAGACAGAGAGACTGAGACAGAGAGAAATCAAATAGGGAATTCAGAAGAAACTTCTTTACCCAAGAATACGGTTGAAGCGAATAGTATAGATGCATTTAAGGGGGGTTAGATAAGCAGATGAGGGAGAAGGGAATAGAGGGTTATGCTGATAAATTTAGATGAAGAAAGATGGGAGGAGACTCGAGTGGAGCATAAACGCCGGCATGGACTGGTTGGGCCGCCTGTTTCTGTGCCGTATAAACTATGTAATCCTATGTAAATAACATTCGTCCACACAAGTATCAGGCAATGACCATCTCCAACAAGAGAGTCGAACCACTTCCCCATGACATTCAATGGCATTACCATCGCCGAATCCCCCACCATCAACATCCTGGGAGGGGGAAGGTCACCATTGACTAGAAACTTAACTGGACCAGCCACAAATACTGTGGCTACAAGCGCAGGACAAGGCGGCGGCTCCCAATACCTTCCCAAGGGCAATTAGGGATGCACAATAAATGCTGGCCTTGCCAACGACACCGACATCACGACAACAAAAACACATTAAGCTTTGATGCTCTCCTTTCTTCTGTCATACTCTGCAAAGTTCTGAGGTACATCTGAGTCTTTCAATACAACTTTCTATTCGTCTTGGCCTCAGATACCCTGCTGCAGTACACCCTGGGAGTCAGACTGCTATATTCACTTTGTGCACCATTGAGCAGACTGATTGATCTGTGTAGACAGTGCAATAGGACAGTGCAGAGCCACCCATCCATCTGCACCCCAGGCACCGGGAAGCTGGCCAGCACAGTGCAGACATGTCTATAACACGGAAGGCAAAGTCAATCTGATTAAGAGAGATCTGTTCCTTACTGAGACTTAAGCTAAAGTAGCAAAGCAAACCATCGACAGACAAACACTCGAACTCATGGCTACTACAGGCGACAGTGGGCAGCAGATACAACTGAACCCACTCCCCCAGACCCGGATACAACTGAACCCCCTCCTCCAGACCCGGATACAACTGAACCCCCTCCCCCAGACCCAGATATAACTGAACCCCCCCTCCCCTAGACCCGGATACAATTGAACCCCCTCTCCCAGACACAGCTGAACCCCCTCCCCCAGACCCGGATACAATTGAACCCCCTCTCCCAGACACAGCTGAACCCCCTCCCCCAGACCCGGATACAACTGAACCCCCTCCCCCAGACCCGGATACAACTGAACCCCCTCCCCCAGACCCGGATACAACTGAACCCCCTCCCCCAGACCCGGATACAACTGAACCCCCTCCCCCAGACCCGGATACAACTGAACCCCCTCCCCCAGACCCGGATACAACTGAACCCTCTCCCCCAGACCTGGATACAGCTGAACCCCCTCCCCCAGACACAGCTGAACCCCCCCCCAGACACAACTGAACCCCCCCCCGACACAACTGAACCCCCCCCCCCAGACACAACTGAACACCCCCCCCCCCCAGACACAACTGAACCCCCCCCCCCCAGACACAACTGAACCCCCCCCCCCAGACACAACTGAACCCCCCCCCCCCCCCCCAGACACAACTGAACCCCCCACCCCCCGGAGGACCCCATGATCCAGTTTCAGGGACAGATGTGATTTGAGAAGGCACCGGTGAAATGGAGCAAATGCAGCAATATGCCCAGTAACTCCGGTGCATGGAGTTTACCCTGGTACCGTAGTGAGCTCAGTATAAGGTTACCACCTGTAATGAGCACCATACAGGGCAGGGCTTATACAAGGCTGTGACACGCCGAGATCCACAGGGACCCCGAAATGGGACAGTGAAGAAAAAGGCAGCCGGGGAGTTTCACAAGGAATTTATTGACTACTGATGAAGTGATTCTGTTCTTTACATTACCCAAAGGACTGAAACTACTCCCTGTTCCCAGATAAACATCCAAGTCTCAAATCCACAGAATGGGCCACGTGGAAAATGTGTGTGAGAGTCACTCACAAACACTGTGATCTCTGCAGCCATCCACTGGCACAGAGTATAACTGCATCTAGGAATCTGAACAAGGCTCGCAACCAGCAAGAGTTAGACAGGACTTGTTAGCCCAATAGGATGAAAGAATCTAGATCTTGAGGTGCAATGGTTACAAAGTTATGAAAGTCTCAATCTGTTTCTAATCCCCGACGTTAATTTGTCTTTGACCCAGAATCCATTTGCAACACGGGCAGAGTCACTCGTCGCAGGCACATTAGGAACACTAGCCAGGCGGAGACACCGCGCAGCCTGGCAAGCTGGAACATCAAACACCAGCCCTGATCGGATCGCACTCTCTGAACCGCTGCATTACTGTCGCCAAAATTACTCAAATAACAAACCGACTGCAGAGGCCCCAGTGGGAATTGACACTACACAAGGCAAGTGTCTGATGCCTAAACTCAGTGTAAAGTAAAAGAACTTCTGACATTGAAACTCCATCTTAAAGAAACCACAGTAAGTCTGTAAACGAAAGTCAGAGAAAAGGCCACTTGACCCATTAGAGGTCATCCCTCCAGTACTCTGGTTATCACAGTGCAGCATCCAACTGCATCCTGAATGTCCCCGCTTGCAAACAATTCTCAGCATTCCTCACCCTGGGGTGAAGAAGCTCTCCCGAATATTGATTTTAAATTTAAGCTGATGTCCTCTGCTCCTACAATCCTGAATTGATTGGAAGTAATATTCTGGGTTTGCATTATCTACCGTGGTCAGGGCCATGCCTTGTTTCCGGACTGGACTGAATGAGCTGCCTTGGGAGCGTGTGCTGTTACACACACAACTCCTTACTCGCACACTGTGGGCTGAGGAGTTTTATTTCATTGCATCATACAATGAGTGATCACAGCCCAGGATATCGCTTTGCTGCATCATTAAGCAGAAGGCCAATAGCTTATCCAGCCCGAGCTCCTGTCTGAGCGATACCTCCATTTATGCACATTCACCTGCCCAGGCTTTGAACAACCAGGCAGGTAACCAGTCAGCAGAAAGCAAGGAGTCTCACTCAAAATAGGACCAGTCTCCGCAGATACCGACACACAGCTATTTCCAACATTTTCTGGTTTTATTTCATATTTCCAGAATGTTTCGAATATATATGTATAAAGACAGAACTTGCATTTATATATAGCTCCTTTCACAACCTCGACATCCCAAAGCGCTTCACAGTCATTGAGGTACTTTTGAAGTAGTCACTGTTGTAATGTAGGAAACGTGGCAGGCAATTTGTGCACAGCAAGCTCCCACAATCAGCAATGTGATAATGACCACATAATCTGTTTTGTTAGTGTTGGATGAGGGATCAATGTTGGCCAGCATACTGGGGAAAACTCTCTGCTCTTCAGACAAAAATAGTGACATGGGCTCATTTATGTCCACCTGAGGGACAGTTTAACGACTCATCCGAAAGATGGCACCTCCAACAGTGCAGCACTCCCTCAGCACTGCACTGAGGCTTAAATCCACAACCATGTGACTCAGAGGCTAGAGTGCTGCCCACTGAGCCAAGCTGACACTAAGCAACTTATTGGTTTAAAATGTCTCAAGGCGTTTCACACAATGAATGACTGGGAGCTGAGCTGGCTTCGATACACAGGCAATAATCTGTGACAAGTTACTCACCCAATGAACTCGAGCACCAACGAGATGTCGAGATGAGGCGATGGATCCTCCAGGGGAGCCATGGGCAGTGCCAGCTTCTTACCCAGTGATCGGATACGGCTCACTTTACCATTACTGGGCACCTGGACAACTGAATAGCCACAGAACAGGAGAGAAACCTTCAATGGTCAGGAGAAACGTGCACACAACAGCTTGCATTTATATAGCACCTTTAATGCAGTAAAACATCCCAAGACGCTTCACAGGAGCGTCAAACAAAATTTGACACAGAACCACATAAGGAGATCAGCCATGATCTTTTTGAATGGCGGAGCAGGCTCGAGGGGCTAGATGGCCTACTCCTGTTCCATGTTCTTATGTTCTTATGAGATATTAGGACATGTGACCAAAAACTTGGTCAAAGAGCTAGGTTTTAAGCAGCATCTTAAAGGAGGAGAGAGGTAGCGAGGCAGAGAAGTTTAGGAAGGGAATTCCAGAGCTTAGGACCTAGGCAGCTCAAGGAACAGCCAGGAATGGTGGACCGATGGAAATCAGGGATGCGCGAGAGGCCAGAATTGGAAAGGTGCAGAAATCTCAGGACGGTAGGAGATTGCAAAGATAGGGAAAGAAAGACTTACATTTATATAGCGCCTTTCATGACCACCGGACATCTCAAAGCAATTTATAGCCAATTAAGAACTTTTGGAGTGTAGTCACTGTTGTAATGTGGGAAACGTGGCAACCAATTTGCACAGCAAGCTCCCACAAAGATATATGTGATAATGACCAGATAATCTGTTTTGTTATGTTGATTGAGGGATAAATATTGGCCAGGACACCTGGGCTAACTCCCCTGCTCTTCTTCAAAATAGTGCCATGGGATCTTTTACGTCCACCTGAGAGCGCAGATGGGGACTCGGTTTAACGTCTCATCCGAAAGACGGCACTTCCAACAGTGCAGCGCTCCCTCAGCACAGCACTGGAGTGTCAGCCAGTATTTATGTGCTCAAGTCCCTGGATTGGGACTTGAACCCACAACCATCTGACTCGGAGGCGAGTCTGAGGCATCCACTGAGCCACAGCTGAGGCAAGGCAATGGAGGAATTTGAAAACAAGGATGAGAATTTTTAAATTGAGGCATTGCCGGACCAGCGAGCATGGGGTTATGAGTGAACGGGACTTGGTGCAAGTTAGGAAACGGGCAGCTGGGTTTTGGAGGACCTCAAGTTTTTGTAGGGTGAAAGATGGGAGGCAGGCCAGGAGAGCACTGGAATAGTCGGAGTCTGGTAGTGACAAAGGCATAGATAGGGATTTCAGCAGCAGATGAGCTGAGGGAGGGGCAGAGACGGATGATGTTACGGAGGTGGAAGTAGGCAGACTTGGTAATGGAGTGGATGTGTGGTCAGAAGCTCATCTCGGGGTCCAAATACAACACCAAGGTTGGGCAACGGTCTGGTCCAGCCTCAGACAATTGCCAGGAGGATGGAGTTGGTGGCGAATGAACGGAGTTTGTGGCGGGTCCGAAGACAATGGCTTCGATCTTCTCACTATTTAGTTGGAGGAAATTTCTGCACATCCAGTACTGGATGTCGGACAAACAATGTGACAAATCAGAGACAGTGAAAGGGTCGAGAGAGGTTGTGGTGAGGTGGAGAGCTGGGTGTTGTCAGCGTATATTTTGAACCTGATGCTGTGTTTTCGGATGATTTCGCCGAGGGGCAGCATGTAGATGAGAAATAGGAGGGGGCCAAGGATAGATCCTTGGGGGCTCCTGAAGTAATGGTGCAGGAGCAGGAAGAGAAGCCATTGCAGGAGATTCTCTTGCTACGACTGTATAAGAATGGAATGAGGAGAGTTCAGTCCCACTCCAGCAAAGTGCAGTTACAGGGAAATGAATGGGCCGAGTGAGATCCAGCTCCGCACTAACTGGTCCCTCTGATCAATGTGAAATCTCCCCAGCGGGATTGGTGGCAGCCATACAATGAATGGAATGCACTGGGCTATGGAGCAGTCGGGTCTGGGTCTACATCATTAACCCCCTGCCTGGTCAATGCAACAGTCACAGAATGTGGGGAAGGAACCAATGACCGGATCTGCAGGGTGAGATTCAATCACCTTACTGTGGGCAGGGAGCCTGTGCATCTGGCTGAAGGGTGAGGAGCTGCTGGACCTCAGAGAGGGAACCAGAAGAAGTGAAAAGTAAGGTTTAAGGCTGCCCACTTTCTAGTTGAAACATTGAAATTCTCCTCCCTGTTGCAGCACACATCCCAATCCACAGAGCAGTCAGGTTCACCACTGCACCCAGACCGCACTTGGCTTCTTCACAGCATCAATACCCCAGAGACCAGCCTGGAGCTAGTGTCTGCCAATTACAGAGCCAGTGTGGTGACACAGCAGAGGGTAATGGTGTCCTAATGCTAAGGAAACACTTGCTGCTGCAATCATTTATGCTGATCACCAAATATTATAATTCTGCCACGGGTTGGTCCATGGATTGTTACATGGAGCAGGGTTTGAGGCACCAAAGGGACAAGGATCTAATTGACTGACAATAGGCGCAGGGACTCTCCCAGCTGCCCATGCAGTCAGAGTTACACACTTCAGTCTATTGAAGATCAGGGAGAACCAGTATCTCCTGGAGAGGTTTGACTGCCAGCGCCACTTGGAAGAGAGGAGAAACTCGGCACCAGCTGAGCTTAGTTTTTGAGGTCCCCACAAAGACTATTACACAACGAGTGCAACGGGCGGAATCCCGCACAGTACCCGCTCCCAGTGCCAGCGAGCCGAGCGAGTACAGGTGGGTTTTTTACGTGGCTTCTGCACCTTGAGGTGGAAAATCCACGGTCCTTCCGATACCCTTCGCATTACCCGGGGCCGCGACGGCCAGCGCTACCCCGGGCCGCGACGGAGATGGTGACTCACCGCACCACGAGACACATGTTCCATCAGCAGGCAGATGGCACTTTACGTTTAGCATTCCAAGTCACCGAACAATGAACCCAGTGCAGCAGATTCTACAGACAGAGCATGGTACCACAATCCCAGCACAGAGCGATGCAACAGCAAGAACTGGCCACCCGGAGTCTTTAGAACTCACCTGGTTTAGGAACCTCGAGCCCCCTCTCTCTGTAAAAATCATGGAGCCGTCTTTTCTCACCTGAAAACAAAGAAGCTCGCGTCACTCACTGACTTAACGTGGCAATAGAAAAATAATCTTTTAACCCATCAAAGGTCACAGTGCTAACCACAGCTGGCTGCTGAGATGATTAATCCAACAGACTCCAGCAGTGAGGGTTCGAGGGCCAAAGCCACCTCAAGCTCTTACTGGAACATTGAGGGTTAACTCCCCCTGTCCATCGCTCCCAGACAGGGCACTGAGGGTTAATTTCCCATCGCTCCCAGACTGAGGCAGTGAGGGTTAATTCCCCATCGCTCCAAGACTGGGGCAGTGAGGGTTAATTCCCCATCGCTCCCAGACTGGGGCAGTGAGGGTTAATTCCCCATCGCTCCCAGACTGGGGCAGTGAGGGTTAATTCCCCATCGCTCCCAGACTGGGGCAGTGAGGGTTAATTCCCCATCGCTCCCAGACTGGGGCAGTGAGGGTTAATTTCCCATCGCTCCCAGACTGGGGCAGTGAGGGTTAATTTCCCATCGCTCCCATACTGGGGCAGTGAGGGTTAATTTCCCATTGCTTCCAGACTGGGGCAGTGAAGGTTAATTTCCCATTGCTCCCAGACTGGAGCAGTGAGGGTTAATTCCCCAACGCTCCCATACTGGGGCAGCGAGGGTTAATTCCCCAACGCTCCCATACTGGGGCAGTGAGGGTTAATTCCCCATCGCTCCCAGACTGGGGCAGTGAGGGTTAATTCCCCATCGCTCCCAGACTGGGGCAGTGAGGGTTAATTCCCCATCGCTCCCAGACTGGAGCATGGCGGATACCCACTCCACACTCCCGCTGCCAAGCTAAATTACTCACTCTCTCACTTTAGGTTTTGATAATTAGTCATTCTTTACCAAAGCCTTCACATGCAGTGAGACCTATTCCCAAAGGGCACCTACAGGGAGCAATGAGGATATGAGAGGATGAGACTGGGCAATTAATAATGGGGAACAGGGAAATGGCAGAGACATTGAACAAATATTTTGCATCAGTCTTCACAGTAGAAGACACTAAAAACATCCCAATAGTGGATAATCAAGGGGCTATAGAAGGGAGGAACTTAATATAATGACTAAATAAGTTGTACTCAGTAAATTAATGGGACTAAGGGCGGACAAGTCCCCTGGACCTGATGGCCTGCATCCTAGAGTCTTAAAAGAAGTAGCTGCAGAGATAGTGGATGCATTGGTTGTAATCTACCAAAATTCCCTAGATTCTGGGGAGATCCCAGCGGATTGAAAAACCGCACATGTAAAGCCCCTATTTAAAAAAGGGAGACAGAAAGCAGGGAACTATAGACCAGTTAGCCTAACATCTGTCATTGGGAAAATGCTGGAGTCTATTATTAAGGAAGCAGTAGCAGCACATTTGGAAAAGCATAATTCATTCAAGCTGAGTCAGCATGGTATTATGAAAGGGAAATCATGTTTGACAAATTTGCTGGAGGATGTAACGAGCAGGGTGGATAAGGGGGACCAGTTGATGTGGTGTATTTGGATTTCCAGAAGGCATTCGATAAGGTGCCACATAAAAAGTTATTGAAAAAGATAAAAGTTCACGGGGTTGGGGGCAATATATTAGCATGGATAGAAGATTGGCTAACTAACAGAAAACAGAGAGTCGGGATGAATGGGTGATTTTCCAGTTAGCAAACAGTAACTAGTGGGGTGCCGCAGGGATCGGTGCTGGGGCCTCAACTATTTACAATCTATATTAATGACTTGATGAAGGCAACGAGTGCAAGGTCTGCAAAGGGATATAGACAGGCTAAGTGAGTGGGCAAAGATTTGGCAAATGGAGTATAATGTGGGAAAGTGTGAGATTATCCACTTCGGCAGAAAAAAATAGGAAAGCAAATTATAATTTAAAAGGAGAACAATTGCAAAGTGCTGCAGTACAGAGGGACCTGGGGGTTCTTGTGCATGAAACACAAAAAGTTAGTATGCAGGTACAGCAAGTAATCAAGAAAGGCAAATGGAACGTTGGCCTTTATTGCAAGGGGGATAGAGTATAAAAGCAGAGAAGTCCTGCTACAACTGTACAGGGTATTGGTAAGGCCACACCTAGAGTACTGTGTACAGTTTTGGTCTCCGTATTTAAGGAAGGATATACTTGCATTGGAGATTGTTCAGAGAAGGCTCGCTAGTTTGATTTCAGAGATGAGGGGGTTGACATGAAGATAGGTTGAGCCGATACACATTGGAGTTCAGAAGAATGAGGGGTAACTTATCGAAACATAAAAGATAATGAGGGGGCTCAACAAGGTGGATGCAGAGAGGATATTTCCACTCATAGGGGAAACTAAAACTAGGAGACATAGTCTCAGAATAAGGGGCCGCCCATTTAAAACTGAGATGAGGAGGAATTTCTTCTCTGAGGGTTGTAAATCTGTAAAATTTTCTGCCCCAGAGAGCTGTGGAGGCTGGGTCATTGAATATATTTACAGCAGAGATAGACAGATTTTTGAGAGATAAGGGAATAAAGGGTGATGGGGAGCAGGCAGGGAAGTGGAACTGAGTCCATGATCAGATCAGCCATGATATTATTAAATGGCGGAGCAGGCTCGAGCAGCCAAATGGCCCACTCCTGCTCCTATTTCTTATGTTCCTAAAATCAGCCTGGGAACCCGGACAGGGTGTTTAGCTCGTGAGATTAGTAAATTGGAGATTAGTTCAGCAGAACCCATTCTTTGTGCAAAAGCGGGCCACAACCAGGCTGGGTGATTCCGGCCCCATTGTAGCCCAAGGGCGGAGAGCTCCATCGCTCAGGGACGTGCCCCAGCAGACCCCCAGGCCCAACTCCTGCACCACCGCCACCCCTCACAGCTCCAGTATATGACCCCAGGGCTGGCGGACCCTCCCCCCCAACATTGAAACTCAAGGGTCAGCCTGGCTTTTGCTGAAGATGTGGAGCACGGGATGACTGCAGTGCAGGGGGAAGTCGAGCTTCATTCCCGTTATATCGATCGCAATATCATCGCACCCACATCCAGGGAGACACTGTGTGGAGACAATGCAAAGCTTCTATGTTGTTTATTCTGGCAACGCAGCCTCGAACCTAACCAGACAGTAACGAGCACTTTTACTGCATCGTTCTGACATTTCCATTTCCCACAGTGAGCTTGCTAAATCAGAGAACTCTTCTGTCCTGTGTGTGCGCTCAGTGAGGACTGTGGCTGGAAGCACTCAGTCTGCCCTTGACTGTCAGAGAAACCAGGCTATGTTCATGACAGCACGTTCAGTGTGATCAACATCACTTACTGCTTTCTAAGTTGGGCACAAGCTTGTAAACAATATCTTGTAATTTTCTGTCCAGCCTAGAAAAAAACAAAAACACATTAATCACAAAAGTGGGCAAAATTCTGGCAGGTCGAGTGCAATGTGGGCACGTGTGAGGCCACCCACTTTCGATCCGAGAAAGACAAATCGGAACATAAGAAATAGGAGCAGGAGTCGGCCAATCGGACCCTTGAGCCTGCTCCGCCATTCAGTAAGATCAAGGCTGATCATCTACCTCAACTCCATTTTCATGCACTATCCCCATATCCCTTCATTCCCTTAATATCCAAAAATCCATCGACCTCTGTTTTGAATATACTCAATGACTGAGCCTCCACAGACCGCTGGGATAGAGAATTCTAAAGATTCACCACCCTGAGTGAAGAAATTTCTCCTCATCTCAGTCCTAAATGGCTGACCCTTTATTCTGAGATTGTGACCCCTGGTTCTTGACTCCACAGCCAGAGGAAACATCCTCCCTGCATCTACCCTGTCAAGCCCTGTAAGAATGCTGTATAGAAACATAGAAAATAGCAGTAATAGGCCATTCAGTCCTTCGAGTCTGCACCGCCATTCAATATGATCATGGCTGATCCTCTATCTCAACATCATATTCCCGCTTTTCCCCCATACCCCTTGATGCCTTTTGTTTCTTGAAATCCATCTCTCTCCCTCTTAAATATATTCAGTGACTTGGCCTCCACAGCCTTCTGTGGTAGAGAATTCCACAGGTTCACCACCCTCAGTGAAAAAATGCCTCCTCATCTCAGTCCTAAATTTCCTACAACCTGCATCCTGAGACTGTGACCCCCTTGTTCTACACTTTCCAGCCAGTGGAAACATCCTCCCCGCATCCAGCCTATCCAACCCACAGAATTTTATACGTTTCAATGAGAGCACCTCTCATTCTTCTAAACTCTAGAGAATATAGGCCTAGTCTACTCAATCTCTTGTCATAGGACAATCCCCCCATCCCAGGAATCAGTCTGGTGAACCTTTATGGCACTCCCTCTATGGCAAGTATATCCGTCCTTGGGTAAGGAGACCAAAACTGTACACAGTACTTAATGGAGAGAGACTCGGAGTTGTGGAAGTGTGAAGGGATTTAGGTGCCCATGTGCACAAATCACTAAACGTTAGTGCACAGGTACAAAAGTAATCAAAAAGGCTGGTGGAATGTTGGCCTTTAATTCAAGAAGAGTTAAATTCAAATGGGAACTGATGCTTCAGTTGTACAGAGCCTCGGTCAAACCCCATCTGGAGTACGGAGAATAGTTTTAGGAAAGGAACCTCAGGAAGGATATATTGGTCGTGGAGGGGGAGCAGCATAGAGTCACCAGAATGATACCGGGACTCAAAGGTTTACACTATGAGGACAGGTTCCATAGACTAGGCTTGTATTCCCTTGAATATAGAAGATTATGGGGTGATCTAATTGAAGAATGATGATTAAAGAATATTTGGGGGTAGAATTAGAGCTAGGCCGTTCAGGGTGATGTCAGGAAACACAAAGGGCAGTGGAAATCTGGAACTCTCTCCCCCAAAAAGATGTTGTCTATCAAATGAAGTTTCTAGACTGAGATTGATAGATTTTTGTTGGGTAAGGGTCACGTAATCAAGGTGGGTAGATGAGAGTTAAGATACAGATCAGCCGTAATCAAACTTAATGGTGGAACAGGCTCTAGGGGCAGAATGGGGCTACACAGCCTCCTCCTGCTCCGATGTAATGCACATTAGAAGCAGTTTCTGCATCTCCGCCACCAACAATATCAGCAAGGGAGCGAAGAGCAACACTCGTCCACAGACACAGGACTTTGTCTTCTTCCCAACCCTTGAGACAGATTCCTGCTGGGGTTCCACAGCTCCTTCTGTGTGAATCAAGACAGTGAGTGATGTAAGGCTATTTGACTGCAGGTGGCATCATCCAGTCCTCACCCGGAATTCACATACAGCAGGAGTCACTGGATAGTGATCAGGAACAGGAACACTGGCTGATTACCCCCTTCCGAACCCAGCGGCACTAAAGTAAATTGTATCAGCCTGAAAAGCTGCCCGATTCAGACTAGCCCCCCCACCCCCGCCTTCTCACCTTATGTTGTACAGCGGCTGTGTCTGATGGACAATAACGTTGCACTTTGGACAGCGGTTGCTGTAGTCGAAATGTTTCACGATACAGCTCTTACAGACTGCAGAGACACAAGGGAGGAATTCGCAATGAAATATAGTCTGTACTGAATAATTTACTGACAATCAAAATACTAAGTCCCAGCGACACAGATACAGAGAGAGAAAAATTCAGTGCTCCTCAGACAGTGACCCCGAAATACGGGGTAAAATAGGAGAAACTATTTCCTCTGGTGGGGAATCCAAAACAAGAGGACATCACCTTAAAAGTGGAGCTTGGCCATTCAGCAGTGAAATCAGGAAGCCCTTCTTCACACAAAGGGTAGTGGAGATCTGGAACACCCCCCCCCAAAAAAAAAAAGCTGTGGATGTCTGGGGGGTGGTCAATTGGAGCTTTCTAGACTGAGATTGATAGATATTTTGTTTGGGTGAGGGTATCAAAGGATATGGAGCAAAGGCGGGTAAATTAAGTTGAGGTGCAGATCAGCCAAAATCGAACTGAATGCCGGAGCAGACTCGAGGGACTGAATGGCCTCTTTCTGCTCCTGTGTGTGATCTTGGTGTGTGCAAAATCACTGGATAATTACCCATATAATAGTCACAACACAATTCATTCCATCTCAAGCGCTTTGGGATGTATTTGAAACTTAAAATGGTGCAACATAACTGCAGGAGCTTCCCTTTTCCCATCACAGCAGGCCATATCAGGTTAACAGGTGAAGGTAAACGGCCTCCACATAGCAGCACACTCTGAGTCTAATTGTACTTACACGTGTGCAGGCATTCTGTGATGGTGGTTGCATCAATAAAGTAGCCTCCGCAGATGGGACACAGGATGTACGGATTCACGTCAGCCAGACAAATACTCTGCTGTAAAGAAAACAGATCCCCTCAGTGCTTCCCTCACAGCCTGGTAAATGCTATTGCTGAAATTAAAATTCCACTGCCCAGATCATCTGCTACTTAGCAAAAGCCTTGTGGTGCAGTACTTGTCCAGCGCCAGAGGCTATACCAGCTCAGTCTGAAGCATTTAATTTGCAGCGTGTGAACCAAGATAGTTACTCCTGGTTTGCTGTGGGTTAGAGAGCCGTCCGACACTGGCTCGAGCTAAACCTGCTCTCACTCCAGCAGTTCAAATCGCTCAAAGTCTTGCTGATGTTGTTACAGCGTCAAAATACTCCAAAATATTTAATTCATTGTCCCTGGATGGGGCATCCAATTATTTAATGATTTGTTTCATTAAATTTCCAATTTTACCTGCCTTGCTGCCATAATTACAGACACGCCCCTCGATCCACTGTGGACTTCTCAATATGAAAGGCAGAAACTGCATTGATACCGTGATGTGTGTGTGAGCCTCACCTCCAGGTCCAAGGGGTTGCACCTCTGCAGATGGTGAGACCCCAGGCACTCCCCTGTCCCCAGTGACCCCCTCATCACTTTCCCAGTCAGTGCTAGAATATATGGAGCACTACTCGTCTGCTATTATATTCAGAGTGTGATTGTTCCATATTATAGTCTTGTGTCTGTCCACACTTTCAGGCAGCCAGTCCACATTTATAATGGAAATGACCTATGTAAACTGGTCACTCTGTCATTACACCCGCTCACCAATGGAGGCACTGCAGCACCACTACTGATGGGAGGATGCAATTAGTGTGATAACTTTAGACAATTCCTATTATTCCATGTGTGTGTCAGCTGTGGCTCAGTGGATAGCACACTCGCCTCTGAGTCAGAAGGTTGGGGGTTCAAGTCCCACTCGAGACTTCAGCACAAAATCCAGGCTGACACTCCCAGTGCAGTACTGAGGGAGTGCTACACTGTCGCACATGCCGTCTTTTGGATGACGTGTTAAACACGTCTGCTCACTCAGGTGGACGTAAAAGATCCCATGGCACTATTTCGAAGGCAGTGTCGTGGCCAATATTTATCCCTTAACCAATATCACTAAAAACAGGTCATCATCACATTGAGGTTTCTGTGAGCTTGCTGTGCGCAAATTGCCTGCTGCGTTTCCTACATTACAACAGTGACTACACTACAAAATACCTCATTAGCTGTAAAGCGTTTTTGGTGGTCGTGAAAGGTGCTATATAAAGGCAAGTCTTTTTTTTTAAATACAGGACGAAAAAAGATCATCAGGTCAGGCCCATATCATATCCCATGATACCTCTGATACTCTCAATCAATGGTTTCATCGCCCACCTCTCTCTCAAATTTACTGATACAGCACGGGTTCGATACAGAGTAAAGCTCTCTCTACACTGTCCCATCAAACACTCCCAGGGCAGGTACAGCATGGGTTAGATACATGTGGTAAATAAGGCCGGGGACAAGTAGCCACATGGGAATATGAACAGGGGATAATGGAGACCTGGCTCAAAAAAGGACAGGATTGGATACTAAATATTCCTGGATGTAAGGTGTTCAGGAAAGATAGGGAAGGAAAGAAAGGAGGTGGGGTGGCAGCATTGATTAAGGAGACTGTTAGTGCTGGAGAGAGAGGATGGCCTGGAGGGGTCAAGGACAGAATCGATTTGGATAGAGCGAAGAAACAATCGAGATGCCATTACACTACTAGGTGTATCTCTAGGCTACCACTAATGGGAAAGATATAGAGGAGTAAGAGGTGCAAGAACTATAGAGTAGTGATAATGGGGGACTTCATCTATCCTAATATAGACTGAGATAGTAATAGTGTAAGGGGCAGAAAAGGGGAAGAATTTCTGAAGTGTGTGCAGGAGAACTTTCTCGATCAGTATGTTTCCAGTCCAATGAGGGAGGAGGCAATGCTTGATTCTGACGAATAAAGTGGGTCAAGTAGGGGAACATTTAGGGAACAGTGATCATAGTACCATAACAACAACTTGTATTTATATAGAGCCTTTAACGTAGTGAAAAGTCCCAAGGCACTTCAGAGGGAGCAATCTAGAGCAAAAATACTTAATTGGAGGAAAGTCAATTTCAGCAGGTTGAGAATGATTCTGGAAATTGGAATCAAAAATTGGCAGGCAAAACTGTAATCGAACAATGGGCTGCCTTTAAGGAGACGGTTTGGGTACAGTAGAGGTACATGCCCACTAGGGGAAATGTAAGGCAACCAAAACCAGAGCTCCCTGGATGATGAAAGGGATAGAGAGTAAGATGAAGCAGAAAAAGGGGGCATATGACAGATGTCAGGTTGAGAATACAAGTGAGAACCAGATTGAATATAGAAAGTTCAGAGGGGAAGTGAAAAAGGAAATAAAAGGGCAGAGAGAGAGTATGAGAACAGATTGGCAGCTAACAGAAAAGGGAATCCAAAAGTCTTCTGTAGGCATATAAATAGCAAACAGGTAGTAAGAAGGATGGGGCCGATTAAGGACCAAAATGGAAACCCACGCATGGAGGCAGAGGGCATGGCTGAGGTCCTAAATGAGTTCTTTGCATCTGTCTTTACCAAGGAAGATGCTGCCAAAGTCATCGCGAAAAAGAGGTAATTGAGATGTTGGATGGGATAAAAATTGATAGAGGCATTAGAAAGGCTGATTGTACTTAAAAGTAGATAAGTCACCAGGACCGGATGGGATGCATCCTAGGATGCGGAGGGAAGTAAAAATGAAAATCGCAGTGGTAATGGCCATAATATTCCAATCCTCCTTAGATACGGGGTGGTGCCAGAGGACTGGAGAATTGCAAATATCACGCCCTTGTTCAAAAAAGGGTGCAAAAAAAAAACAGCAACTACAGGCCAGTTAACTTAACCTCAGTAGTGGGGAAGCTTTTAGAAACAATAATCAGGGACAAAATTAACAGTTACTTGGTCAAGCATGGATTAATTAAGGAAAGCCAGCACAGATTTGTTGAAGGCAAATCGTTATTAACCAATTCCCTTTCCAGAAGGTGGTGTAACCTCCATCATGTTCCTTCAACTGGCCTTCCCTTGCCCGCCGGGTCTCGCTTAGGGCGTCGATGTCAATGTCAAAACGTCTGAGTTCCCGGGCAACTATCACGGTGCGGCGATCCGGCCTGTTGCTGTTGGGATTGTCCATTACGGTCCTGACGTTCCAGGTCCCGAACTTCATACTGACGAAGTGGAAGATGCCTGTGCGTGAGTTCTTTTAACATGGGGTGGCCGCTGCACACCGCCAACTACACGGGCTTAGGTGAACAAGGTCTTGATCCAGTGGCAAGGGGGTCCAAGACAACTGGAGACGAGGCACAGCTCTATAAGCCTAATTGCCTACGGCGAAGTGTTGGCTGCAAGCTCGGCCATCAAAGAACTCATTTAGGGAGTGGAAGCAAGTCTTCCTCGATTCCAAGGGACTGCCTATGATGATGATTAACCAATTTTATTGAGTTTTTTGATGAGGCAACAGAGAAAGTTGATGGCAATACAGTTGACATGTGCATGGATTTCCAAAAGGCATTTGATAAAGTGCCACATAATAGGCTTACCAACAATGTTGAAGCCAATGGAATAAAAGGGACAGTGGCAGCGTGGATACAAAATTGGCTAAGCGACAGGAAACAGAGTAGTGGTGAACGATTGTTTTTCAGACCGGAGGAAGGTACACAGTGGTGTTTCCCAGGGGTCGGTACCAAGACCACTGCTTTTCTTGATGTATATTAATGACTTGGACCTACAGAGCACAATTTCAAAATTTGTGAATGACACAAAACTTGGAAGCATAATGAAGTGAGGAGGATTGTGATAGACTTCAAGACAGACAGACAGGCTGGTGAAATGGGCGGACACGTGGCAGATGAAATTTAACCCAGAAAAGTGCCATGTGATACATTTTGGCAGGAAGAACGAGACGACACAATATGTTTCCAGTAGAGTGGATGTTTCCAGTAGAGTGGATAAGGGAGAACCAGTTGATGTGGTATATTTGGACTTTCAGAAGGCGTTCGACAAGGTCCCACACAAGAGATTGATGTGCAAAGTTAGAGCACATGGGATTGGGGGTAGTGTACTGACATGGATTGAGAACTGGTTGTCAGACAGGAAGCAAAGAGTAGGAGTAAATGGGTACTTTTCAGAATGGCAGGCAGTGACTAGTGGGGTACCGCAAGGTTCTGTGCTGGGGCCCCAGCTGTTTACACTGTACATTAATGATTTAGATGAGGGGATTAAATGTAGTATCTCCAAATTTGCGGATGACACTAAGTTGGGTGGCAGTGTGAGCTGCGAGGAGGATGCTGTGAGGCTGCAGAGCGACTTGGATAGGTTAGGTGAGTGGGCAAATGCATGGCAGATGAAGTATAATGTGGATAAATGTGAGGTTATCCACTTTGGTGGTAAAAACAGAGAGACAGACTATTATCTGAATGGTGACAGATTAGGAAAAGGGGAGGTGCAAAGAGACCTGGGTGTCATGGTACATCAGTCATTGAAGGTTGGCATGCAGGTGCAGCAGGCGGTTAAGAAAGCAAATGGCATGTTGGCCTTCATAGCAAGGGGATTTGAGTACAGGGGCAGGGAGGTGTTGCTACAGTTGTACAGGGCATTGGTGAGGCCACACCTGGAGTATTGTGTACAGTTTTGGTCTCCTAACCTGAGGAAGGACATTCTTGCTATTGAGGGAGTGCAACGAAGGTTCACCAGACTGATTCCCGGGATGGCGGGACTGACCTATCAAGAAAGACTGGATCAACTGGGCTTGTATTCACTGGAGTTCAGAAGAATGAGAGGGGACCTCATAGAAACATTTAAAATTCTGACGGGGTTAGACAGGTTAGATGCAGGAAGAATGTTCCCAATGTTGGCGAAGTCCAGAACCAGAGGTCACAGTCTAAGGATAAGGGGTAAGCCATTTAGGACCGAGATGCGGAGGAACTTCTTCACCCAGAGAGTGGTGAACCTGTGGAATTCTCTACCACAGAAAGTTGTTGAGGCCAATTCACTAAATATATTCAAAAAGGAGTTAGATGAGGTCCTTACTACTAGGGGGATCAAGGGGTATGGCGAGAAAGCAGGAATGGGGTACTGAAGTTTCATGTTCAGCCATGAACTCATTGAATGGCGGTGCAGGCTAGAAGGGCCGAATGGCCTACTCCTGCACCTATTTTCTATGTTTCTATGTTTCTATGTAAACTAAAGGGTACAATCCTAAAGGGGATGCATGAACAGAGAGATTTAAGGGTATATGAACACAAATCGTTGAAGGTGGCAGGGCAGGTGGAGAAAGCGGTTAAAAAAGCATATGGGATCCTAGGCTTCATAAATAGAGACAGAGTACAAAAGCGTGGAAGTTATGATGAACCTGTATAAAACACTGGTTTATCCTCAACTGAAGTAGTGTGTCCAATTCTGGGCACCTCATTTAGGGAAGGATGTGGAGGCCTTAGCGAGGGTGCAGAAAAGATTTACAAGATTGGTTCCAGGGAGTTATGTGGACAGACTGGAGAAGCTGGGGTTGTTCACCTTAGAGCAGAGAAGGTTGAGAGGAGATTTGAGAGGTGTTCAAAATCAGGAGGGGTCTGGACAGAGTAGATAGAGAGAAACTGTTCCCTTTGGCAGAAGGGTCCAGAACCAGAGCTCACAAATTTAAGGTGATGGCAGAATAACCAAAGGCGACATGAGGAAAAACTTTTTTACGCAGTGAGTGGTTAGGATGTGGAATGCTGCGCTGCCTGAGAGGGTGGTGGAGGCAGACTCAATCGTGGCTTTCAGCCGGGAGTTGGAGAAGTACCTGAAGGACAACAATGTGCGGGGAAAGGGCGGGTGCGCTCTTACTGAGCCGGCAAGGGCCGGACGGGCCGAAGGGCCGCCCTGTGTGCTGTGATTCTGCCTCACTTTACCTCAGCTTGTCCCGCTGCTCCCTCCGAGGATTCGTCGTCCTCCTCCTCGTCCTGCCAGGACTCCGCCTCACTGTCCCCGGCCGAGCTGCTGCGGCTGCCCGGCCCTATGAGTCCGCCCAGCTCCATCTGACCGGCCCCGGCCATCACTCCCGCCGCGCCGGCACCAGGGGCCGTCCGCCCGTACTGCGCCTGCGCGCGCCCCGACCTGCCGGGAACTGGAGTTCTCGCGGAGCTCGTGGACTGCAACTCCCGGCAACGCCCGG
Organism: Pristiophorus japonicus; assembly: GCF_044704955.1. Taxonomy (NCBI): domain Eukaryota; kingdom Metazoa; phylum Chordata; class Chondrichthyes; family Pristiophoridae; genus Pristiophorus; species Pristiophorus japonicus. Next base: position 227,443,810 of record NC_091979.1, on the reverse strand, counting down.
GCTCAGCACTGCACCTGCGCGCGCCCCCGGCCTGCTGGGAACTCGAGTTTTCGCGGGGCCTGCCGACCACAGCTCCCGGCAGCCCGTGGGGCAGCACTGCGCAGGCGCGTGCCCCCGGCCTGCCGGGAACTGGAGTTCATGCATAGCCGGCGGACTACAACTCCCGGTAGTCCTCGCGACAGCAGCGCCTCCTGCTGGTGCACTGTGCACACGACAGGAGTTAGCAGGGGCAGAATGTTGGTTTAATGCTGAATCCTGTAGCACCCTTGCCGCCCCAGCCCACTGGACCCAGGCACAGCTCTGGGCCAGAGCCAACTGCACGGCTGCTGTAAAGCCAGATCCGGCTGTACTCCTGCCCCCCCCCAAACCAAACCAATCCAATAACTTGTATTTATATAATGCCTTTAACGTAGGGAAAAGTCCCAAGGCGCTTCACAGGAGTATTAAAGGACAAAAAATTTAATATCGAGCTACAAAAGGAGAAATTAGGGTAGGTGACCAAAAGCTTGGTCAGAGGACAGTCAGCATGGATTTGTTAAGGGAAGGTGGTGTTTGACTAACTTGATTGAATTTTTCGAGGAGGTAACCAGGAGGGTCGATGAAGGCAGTGCGTCGATGTAGTGTATATGGATTTTAGCAAAGCGTTTGATAAGGGACCACATGGCAGACTGGTCACAAAAGTAAAAGCCCATGGGATCCAGGGCAAAGTGACAAGTTGGATCCAAAACTGGCTCAGAGGCAGGAAACAAAGGGTAATGGTTGATGTGTGTTTTTATGACCTGGAAGGCTGTATCCAGTGGGGTTTCACGGGGTTCAGTCCCTTGATTTTCGTGGTTATATATCAATAACTTGGACTTAAATGTTGAGGTATGATTAAGAAGTTTGCAGATGACACTAACATGTGGTTGATAATGAAGAAGAAAGCTGTGGACTGCAGGAAGATATCAATGTACTGGTCAGGTGGGGAGAACAGTGGCAAATAGAATTCAATCCGGTCAAGTGTGAGGTCTAACAAGGCAAGGGAATACACAGTAAATGGTATGACACTGAAGTGTAGTGAAACAAAGGGACCTTGGAGTGCATGTCCACCTTATCTACCTGGCCTGAAGATAGCAGGCCAGGTAGATAAGGTGGTTAAAAAGGCATACGGAATGCTTGCCTTTATTAGACGAGGAATAGAATATTAGAGCAGGGAAGTAATGCTTGAACTGTATAAAACACTGGTTAGGCCGTAGCTGGAGTACTATGTGCAGTTCTGGTCACATTACAGGAACGATGTGATTGCATGGGAAAAAGTGCAGAGGAGATTTACAAGAATGTTGCCTAGACTGGAAAATTTTGTCTATGAGGAAAGATTGGAGATGCTGGGTCTGTTTTTCTTGGAACATAGGAGTCTGAGGGGAGACCTGATTGAGGTGTATAAAATTATGAGGGCCTTGGATAGAGTGGATAGGAAGGACGTGTTTCCCTTGGCAGAGGGGTTAACAATAAGGGGGCATAGATTTAAAGTAATTAGGGGGAAGTTAGAGGAGATTTGAGGGAAAATGTTTTTACCCAGAGGATGGTGAGTCTGGGACCAGCAGCAGGGTGTTAAGATGGACGTCAGGAGAGCAGCTTCCTAGGCAGCTCCCCTGCTAAACAGCTCCTCGGCTCTCAACCTCCCTCTCCCACTGTCTAAACTTCCCCAAGCTGCATTCCTAGTCCTAATAGACCCCAACAGGGGGTCTTAAAGACAAATCCCCACCCTAACCTCAACCCCACGAATCCCAAAAGTTTGGGCCTACCTCAGGCCTTCCGCCACACCGCACATCAGCGACTCCCGGCTGGACCTCCTGTGGCGACTCTACGCGACCTGGGCCTCCCGGCTGGACCTCCTGTGGCGACTGGATCTGGCTATCGGGCCTCCATCTCCTCCTCCTGGACCTGTCCTTCCCCACTGATGGCCTGCCTCCTCTCCTCCTCAAGCACGTAGTGAGTACAATGGCTGTGACCCCCCTGCCCCCCCATTCTGAAGCCCAGTGCACCGCAGGCTCCCCCAATGTCTGCCCCCAAGACCACCTACCACCAAGGGCGCTATCCAGCACCGAGCCTGCGGTCAACACCTCGCTGTAAGCAATTAGGCCCATACAGCAGTGCCTGGTCTCCAGTCGTCCTGGACCCCCTTGCCACTGGACCAAGACCTCGCTCAGCTAAGCCCGTGTGGTAGCCGGCGTGCAACGATCACCCCATGTTAAAAGAAATCACGCACAGGCATCTTCCACTCCTCTAACATGAAGTTCGGGACCTGGAATGTCAGGACCCTCATGGGCAACCCCAACAGCGACAGACCGGAACGCCGCACCACCATAATTGCCTGGGAACTTAGACGCTTTGATATCGACGTCGCAGCCCTAAGCGAGACCCGACGAGCAGGAGAAGGCCAGCTCAAGGAACAAGGTGGAGGTTACACCTTCTTCTGGAAAGCGAAACCAGAGGCAGAACGCTGCCTCCACGGAGTCGGCTTCACCAGCAAAACAGAGCTGGTCTGCCGCCTCAAAGACTCCCCCTGTGGCTCATGTCGCTTTGACTCACCCTATACCAGAACCAGTGCACCACAGTCATCAGTGCTTATGCCCCAACACTCGATGCAACAAATGAGGCCAAAGAGGGTTTTTACTCCAACTTCGAAAAATCCCTGACCTGCGTCCCCGCGGGCGACAAACTGACTTCAACGGCAGGGACACAGACCTCTGGGGAGGCAGAGAGGGGGTAGGGAAAGCAGTACCCTACTCCTGACAAAGTGTCTAGAGCATGAACTTGTCATCACCAACACCTTGTCCCGCCAGAGAGACAAATACAAGGCATCGAGGCAACACCCTCGTTCTAAGCACTGGCACCTGCTCGACTATGTCATCGTCTGAGCCAGGGATCGCAGGGATGTGCACATCACCCGCGCAATGACAGGCGCTGATGACTGCTGGACGGACCATCGCCTAATCAGATCCATCATTGACATCAACATAGCCCCAAAGCGGAGGGGGCAGCAGAAGCAGTGTCGCAAAAAAGTCAATGCCGGGGCACTTAAAAACCCAGCTAAGAGAGCCCTTTACAGTCTGCGCCTCACAGCTAACCTGGTGTGCCTTGATGACCCCGAGACACAGAATGCGCACAGTGCTTGGTCTGCCCTCCAGGCCTCCATAAGGAGACGCTCGGTCACTCAACCAGGAAACACCAGGTTTGGTTTCATGAGAATGATCAGGAGATTCAAGAGCGAATAGACTGCGAGCACAGGGCATTTCTGAACCTTAAACAGCAACCCAACTTTGGAGCACCAAAGCAGCATTACAGACGGTTAAAGACTGAGGTCCAACAAAAAACCCGGGATCTAAAGAACAGATGGTGGATGGAGAAAGCACAGGAGACACAGCAGCTGGCCGACAGCCATGATATGCAAGGATTTTTCACCGCAGTCAAGGCCACATACGGACCAAACTCCCAAGGCCCCACCCCACTCCTGGCCAAGAACAGGGAAACACTCATCAAGGACACCGAGGCAGTCAGGGCCCGCTGGAATGAACACTTCGAAGATCTCCTCAACCGAGACTCTGCCTTTGACTTGAGTGTTCTCGACTCCATTCTGCTGCATGCTACCCACCACCACCTCAGTAAGACCCCAACACTGCATGAGAGAGAAAAGGCCATAAGACAGCTTAAAAACAACAAGGCTATGGGAGCGGATGGAATCCCTGCTGAGGCACTGAAGTATGGTGGAGAGGCACTACTGGCGCGAATACACAACCTCATCCCTCTCATCTGGAGGGAGGAGAGCATGTCGGGAGAGCTCAGAGATGCAATGATCATGAGCATCTTTAAAAAAAGGGGACAAGTCCGACTGCGGCAGCTACAGAGGAATCTCCCTGCTATCAACCACCGGGAAAGTTGTCGCTAGAGTCCTCCTCAATCGTCTTCTCCCCGTGTCCGAGGAGCTCCTCCCGGAGTCACAGTGCGGATTTCGTCCCCTCCGGGGCACAATGGACATGATTTTTGCAACACGACAGCTGCAGGAAAAATGCAGAGAACAGCACCAGCCCTTTTATACATGGCCTTCTTCGACCTTACTAAGGCCTTTGACCCTGTCAACCGCGAGGGTCTATGGAGCGTCCTCCTCCGTTTCGGATGCCCCCAAAAGTACGTCATTATACACCGCCTGCTCCACGACGACATGCAGGCCGTGATCCTTACCAACGGAACCATGACAAATCTAATTCATGTCCGGACCAGGTTCAAGCAGGGCTGTGTCATCGCCCCAACCCTCTTAATCTTCCTTGCTGCCATGCTCCACCTCACAGTTAATAAGCTCCCCGCTGGAGTGGAGCTAAATTATAGAACCAATGGGAACGTTACAAGGACACCCTCAAAGCCTCCCTGATAAAATGCGACATCCCCACTGACACCTGGGAGTCCTTGGCCATAGACCGCCCTAAGTGGAGGAAGTACATTCGGGAGGGCGCTGAGCTCCTCGAGTATCGTCGCCGAGAGCATGCAGACATCAAGCGCAGGCAGTGGAAGGAGCGTGCGGCAAACCAGGCTCCCTGCCCACCCTTTCCCTCAACGACTATCTGTCCCACCTGTGACAGGTATTGGACTGTTCAGCCACCTAAGATCTCATGTTAAGAGTGGAAGCAAGTCTTCCTCGATCCCGAGGGACTGTCTATGATGATTGATTGGTGAGTCTGGAACTCACTGCCTGAAAGAGTGGTAGAGGCAGAAAGCCCCACCACATTTGAAAAATACTTGGATGTGCACTTAAAATGGCATAACCTACAGGGCTATAGACCAAGAGCTGGAAAGTGGGATTAGGCTGGATAGTTCTTGGTTGGCCGGATTCGGACATGATAGGTCGGAATGGCCTCCTTCCATGCTGTAAATTTCTATGATAAAAGGTGGTTTTAAGGAGCGTCTTAAAAGAAGAAACAGAGGTAGAGAGGCGGAGCGGTTTAGGCAGGGAGTTCCAGAGCTTGGGGCGAAGACAACATGTGGCATGGCCACCAATGGTTGAGTGATTATAATCAGGGTTGCTCAAGAGGGCAGAATTCGAGGAGCACAGACATCTCGGGGTTGTGAGGCTGGAGGAGATTACAGAGATAGAGAGGGGTGAGGCCATTGAGGCATTTGAAAACTAGGATGAAAATTTTGAAATCGAGGCGTTGCTTAACCTGGAGCCAATATAGGTCAGTGGGCACAGGAGTGATGGGCGAGCAGGACTTGGTGCGAGTTAGGACATGGGCAGCCGAGTTTTGGCTCACCTCTAGTTTATGTAGGGTCGTCATCATCATCATAGGCAGTCCCTCGGAATCGAGGAAGACTTGCTTCCACTCCTGAAGTGAGTTCTTTGGTGGCTGAACAGTCCAATACGAGAGCCACTGACTCTGTCACAGGTGGGACAGACATTCGCTGAGGGAAGGGGTGGGTGGGACTGATTTGCCACTTGCTCCTTCCACTGCCTGTGCTTGACCTCTTCACGCTCTCGGCGTTGAGATTCGAAGAGCTCAACGCCCTCCCGGATGCACATTCTCCACCTAGGGCGGTCTTCGGCCAAGGACTCCCAGATGTCAGTGGTGATGTCGCACTTTACCAGGGAGGCTTTGAGGGTGACCTTGTAACGTTTCCGCTGCCCACCTTTGGCTCGTTTGCCTTGAAGAAGCTCCGCCTAAAGCTGAGGGAGTCTCGTGCCCTGTAGAATGTGCCAGTCAGGAGTGCATTGGAATAGTCAAATCTAGAGGTAACAAAGGCATGGATGAGGGCTTCAGCAGCGGATGAGCTGAGGCAAGGGGCGGAGACAGGCGATGTTACGGAGGTGGAAATAGGCGGTCTTAGTTATGCTGCAAATATGTGGTCAAAAGCTCAATTCAGGGTTACATATGACACCATAATCACACTCCCACTCCTCCCGCAGCACCGAAATGGCCCCAAATAATGTCACGAGCGACATCTTCTGTGCCTGTGGGTCATTTTCCCTTTGTCCCCCTCAACCGCTCTGTAGCCTTTGAGCGTGTCGACCATACGATCCTGCTCCAACGCCTCTCTTCCATTGTCCAGCTGGGTGGGACTACTCTTGCTTAGCTTTACCTTTACCTTATCTGATCAGAGAGAACAGAGATAGGTATCAAATACACTAAAGGAAACGAAAGCTGTTATCAGAACAGCCAAAGGAGCACTATCAAGTAGGACAGTAGATCCTGGTTAGGAGGCAGAGCTTCATTAACAGCTGTATAGGGCCATTGAAGAACTCTTCATGGCTCCTAACAATAACAGCCCTACAACCCTCCGAGATCTCTGCGCTCCTCCCTTTCTGGCCTTTGACGTATTGACTCCCCTTCCTTTGCTCCACCATTGGCGGCCGTGCCTTCAGCTGCCTGGGCCCTAAGCTCTGGAATTCCCTCCCTAAACCTCTCAGTATCTCCCACTCTTTTAAGACGCTCCTTAGAACCTACCTCTTTAATCAAGCGTTTGTTCATCTGTCCTAATAAACATAGAAGCATAGAAAATAGGAGTAGTAGGCCATTCGGCCCTTCGAGTCTGCACTGCCATTCAATATGATCATGGCTGATCCTCTATCTCAACACCTTCCCGCTTTTTCCTTATACCCCTTGATGCCTTTTGTTTCTAGAAATCTATCTGTCTCCCTCTTAAATATATTCCGTGACTTGGCCTCCACAGCTTCTGTGGTAAAGAATTCCACAGGTTCACCACCCTCAGAGAAAAAATTTTGGTCCTAAATTTCCTACCCCGTATCCTGAGACTGTGACCCCTTGTTCTAGACTTCCCAGCCAGGGGAAACATTCTCCCCACATCCAGTCTATCCAACCCAGTCAGAACTTTATATGTTTTATCTGCTTATGTAGCTTGGTGTCAATTTTTGTCTGATTACGCTCCTGGAAGCACCTTGAGACATATCACTATGTTAAATCGCTATATAAATGCAAGTTGTTTTTGTAGTCCAACGACCATGAACCACTTTATTTATTTGGGGGCCCATTGCAAGCCTTTAGTGTCAATCCTGACAACTGCAGATACTGGACTATCAAAAAGCAGAGTTGTGTAATTTAACACGTACAGCTGATCCACATTTATCAAAAAGTTTATTCTGTAACATATACAAAATATTTTAAAACCATTTGTTTCCACAATCTAGACAGAGTGGAAATGCCACCATGTCTAAAACACACAGAGCCATAACAGTAATCACCTAAAGTCAGTCCATGACCATCCGGAGGGTGCAGAACAGGCCACCCAGACACTGCTGAGGGGCAGTTGGCTGGTTAAATGATCTGGGGAAAGTTGGTTCCAGTTGATGGGAAGCTTCTTGAAGCTCGGATAGACGAGGTACACTTGGTGCCATGTACTGATGCAAACTCAGGTCAATGGAGAAATTCAAACCCAGCTTCACAAAATGAAAAATATTCCACCATTGACATCAGAAACTCAAGTCTGATGTCCCATACATCACATCAATCCTACAAGATTCGGTAAACAACTCCTTACCACAATGTCCCGAGAGACTTGACTGCTGGGTCTGTATTGAAATGCGTGAGTACGAAAGAGATTTTCCCTTTGGATGCTGTGGAGTTGTGTCTTTGGGAAACCGTCACAAAATCAGGCTGATGGTCTGCTGCTTCTGAATGGGAGAGCCAGTGGGCGAGATAGAAATACTCATCCTGTTTCCTGCACTCTCACAGATGGATTTGTGCATCACAGTGCCTGTTGCACAAGTAAGTCCCCTGTTACCAGAGTAAATTCTTCCATGTTTGGAACAGTTGTGGGTTGTGTAGGACGAGGTTGTGTCCTTCTGGAGCCACATTTAACTGTGTGTCCTCTCTCTGCTTCAATACCCTGGATATTTAACGATGTCCACTCACCCCTTCAATACCCTGGATATTTAACTGTGTCCACTCACCCCTTCAATACCCTGGATATTTAACTGTGTCCACTCACCCCTTCAATACTCTGGATATTTAACTGTGTCCACTCACCCCTTCAATACCCTGGATATTTAACTGTGTCCACTCACCCCTTCAATACCCTGGATATTTAACTGTGTCCACTCACCCCTTCAATACCCTGGATATTTAATTGTGTCCACTCACCCCTTCAATACCCTGGATATTTAACTGTGTCCACTCACCCCTTCAATACCCTGGATATTTAAGTGTGTCCACTCACCCCTTCAATACTCTGGATATTTAACTGTGTCCACTCACCCCTTCAATACCCTGAATATTTAACTGTGTCCACTCACCCCTTCAATACTCTGGATATTTAATTGTGTCCACTCACCCCTTCAATACCCTGGATATTTAATTGTGTCCACTCACCCCTTCAATACCCTGGATATTTAACTGTGTCCACTCACCCCTTCAATACCCTGGATATTTAACTGTGTCCACTCACCCCTTCAATACCCTGGATATTTAACTGTGTCCACTCACCCCTTCAATACCCTGGATATTTAACTGTGTCCACTCACCCCTTCAATACCCTGGATATTTAACTGTGTCCACTCACCCCTTCAATACCCTGGATATTTAACTGTGTCCACTCACCCCTTCAATACTCTGGATATTTAACTGTGTCCACTCACCCCTTCAATACCCTGGATATTTAACTGTGTCCACTCACCCCTTCAATACCCTGGATATTTAATTGTGTCCACTCACCCCTTCAATACTCTGGATATTTAACTGTGTCCACTCACCCCTTCAATACTCTGGATATTTAACTGTGTCCACTCACCCCTTCAATACCCTGGATATTTAACGATGTCCACTCACCCCTTCAATACCCTGAATATTTAACTGTGTCCACTCACCCCTTCAATACTCTGGATATTTAACTGTGTCCACTCACCCCTTCAATACCCTGGATATTTAACTGTGTCCACTCACCCCTTCAATACCCTGGATATTTAACTGTGTCCACTCACCCCTTCAATACCCTGGATATTTAACTGTGTCCACTCACCCCTTCAATACTCTGAATATTTAACTGTGTCCACTCACCCCTTCAATACTCTGGATATTTAACTGTGTCCACTCACCCCTTCAATACCCTGGATATGCTGAGGTCTCTTCCCATTGTATGACTAATGCAGCAAATCTAGCGAGATATTTATTTGTACTTTGTTCTTTCTCTCTGCCTCTAATAACTGGGATATCCCGCTCCCTCCACAATGAATGGCTGAATAACTTCCTGAGCTTAAGGGTTTAATGCACTTGTCCCAGATTTAGGGGAATCGGGCCATAAGTTGCAGAGTACCCCCACCTGCTGGAGACTTTCCAAACTGCTTTTTCCAGGTACATCAGCTTCTGAGTTACACCTGAATTAAGCACAGCTTTCTGCCCTCACCGACACTGGCAGACTATTTACTTTCTATCCCTCTGATACAGGACTTCGGTCTGCCTTACACTCCAACTTCATGTCTATGAATCCCGTCAGCATCTGCCCAGTGTGAGACATGGAACCATGAATTTGATTCGCCCCCGCCCTGTGTCAGTGTGAAGAATGGAACCATGAATTTGATTCGCCCCCGCCCTGTGACAGTGTGAGGAATGGAACCATGAATTTGATTCGCCCCTGCCCTGTGTCAGGGAGATCCTGCTCAGCATCCTGCGAGTACATGGCTGGAACACCTTCTTCTCCAATTTATGTCAGAAAGCTTGTGTGTATGATGATCTTTTCCACATTTTTTGGATTGTCTCCCAAGCCCAGGCTTACTGCCTTCTCCTGCCAAATCAGTCCACGTCATTATTGATACCTCAATCACCCGTAGCCTCCTGCACTGTTTATTCAGTCCTCGGTCTCAGTATAGGCCACCTAAAATGAATGATGGTTTGCTCTATACTGAGCATTGTGGTCAGGTCGACCCAGGTGGGCCTGACTTCAGTCTGCTCGGGTTCTGCTGACCTGGAAAGTAGCCCAGTCAGAGTTAATAGTATTTATATTTTGGTTGCAACATAATAAATTTCTCTCTAACACAGTACCACCAGAGCTTTCAGCCCCCTCCCTGGAGCAGGGTCGGACCTGTGCCCATCTAACCACAAGCTCTCAGTCTCTTGCTGCCAGGTTGGAGACATGTGGCTTCCTTTTGTGATCTCTCCAGGGTTCACGAGGTCACGCTGTTCACCAAAGTGGGAGAAAGCCTAGTTCAGATGATACGACAGACCCACTGATGGCAAGCACCGTTACCACAGGCTGAATAAGGGAAGCAATTTATTCACATCAGTGCGATATGTGGAGCCAGTTCACGATGGCTTCGGAAGGAGTGCCACTGTAGTGATCCATCTGATGGGTGCTATTTGGTATTTACTCTTTGATTCCTGCCTTGATGCTTTTGTTGAAGCTGTAATTCTCTGGCTTTTCACACGTGGACTGATTGTTGGATGAACCTTGTCCTGGATATCATTATATTGCACAATAACCAATTCACTTGTCCCTTCAAAGAGAAGATAGCTCAGCAGGTAAACAATATGACAAGCAGCAGGCTGGAGTATTCAGAGTCAGGGGGAGGGGAGTGAGATGGGTCTCAAGAAAACCAACAAAGTGTGGTGCTTGGAGACTCCCCCACACCTGATACGCAGGCACCCAGAGTTCCATCTGTACATCTGTGATAGGAAGAAACTGTAGCCAGAAGACAATGAGTGACGGTCACAGAACATTGTTGGGAACATGAGAGGGATGTGATTGAGCTACTCACGACTCTGCTTACAGTAAGTGATACCTCCTCGGTGAAAGGGTTTATATTCTGTGGGGTACAGGTAGGTTTTCATGGATGTAGCTCATGGTGCCTTGCTCTGCAAAGTCACACACCGCCTGCCCCTCCCCGCGGAGCAGCCACTTGGTGGTCAGCAGCCCCTCCAGTCCCACCGGCCCACGGGCGTGGATACGCGCGGTACTGATTCCGACCTCCGCACCTGAAATAGAAAAAAATAATGCAGCTTTGCACTCGAGATTTATGTCTTCCCGCTTAGCGTTACGAAAATGCAGCTCCCAATGGCTCAGGCAGTGTACAACTGTGCCATACACTGCAGGCCTGTACCAAGCTGGACTCAGCAGGAGCCTTCAACTGGCTTCCTGATCGCTACCCAGGGTCCCCTGCTCAAAGTGCGTGCGGGGCACTCAACTGTGATGGCCCTCATGGTCAAGTAACTAGGACGTGCACAGCTCAGGCTCACTCAGGAGGAAGGAGCAGGTACCAGAGGGTGCTCAGAAACTGGAGGTAGAACCCAGCAAGGAGGCAACTCCTTCAGAAGAGAAGATTGGCAGAGAGAGGATATCTAGGCCTTCTCTTTATAGTCCAGTGATTACATTTTTGTACACTGAAAATATTACTGAAGGACACTCATTTTCCAAGGTTCCTGTATAAATATTGACTGATTAAAAAACAACACACTAGTCATTCAATAGGATGAGTCGGAGAACAAGGATTGATGTAGCAGTTGTCCAAATGTATTTTCTGTGCATGGTGCCAGTTACACAAGCAACTACAGGCTCTTACACTGGTGCAGGAGCACTGAGAAAAAGAGAGAGAGAGAGAGAGAAGTACTGAGAGAGAGAGAGAGAAGCACAGAGAGAGAGAGAGAGAAGCACTGAGAGAGGGAGAGAAGCACAGAGAGAGAGAGAGAGAGAAGCACTGAGAGAGGGAGAGAAGCACAGAGAGAGAGAGAGAGAGAGGCACAGAGAGAGAGAAGCACTGAGAGAGGGAAAGAGAAACACTGAGAGAGAAGCACTGAGAGAGAGAGAGAGGCACAGAGAGAGAGAAGCACTGAGAGAGGGAAAGAGAAACACTGAGAGAGAAGCACTGAGAGAGAGAGAGAGGCACAGAGAGAGAGAAGCACTGAGAGAGGGAAAGAGAAACACAGAGAGAAGCACTGAGAGAGAGAGAAGCACAGAGGGAGAGAGAAAGACACAGAGAGAGAGAGAAAGACAGAGAGAGAGAGAGAAAGACAGAGAGAGAGACAGAGATACAGGGAGAGAAGCACTGAGCGAGAGAGAGGGAGGGAGAGAGAGAAGCAGTGAGAGAGAGCGCGAGAGAGAGAAGCACAGAGGAGAGAGAGAGAGAGAGAAGCAGTGAGAGAGAGCGCGAGAGAGAGAAGCACAGAGAGAGAGAGAGAGAGAGAGGGTGCAGCCACTCCTGACCGAAGCTCTCCCCTTTATAGTTTACCAGATTAGGAGGACGGCATGCTGTGCTGCCTCTCACACCCACTCTTTGGACCCAGGTACAATCGTACCCCAGATGATATCAGGCAGGCAGTTTGCAGACGAGTGCATTCTGAATGCAAAAGCACCTTAAAATGTCACGTTAGGGATCGGTGATGTTATGTATGTAACTATGTAATACTTGCCACCAGACGGCGCGATTGTTGGAGTCCTAATGGTCACCTGCACTCACGTGCAGGGCCTGTATAAAAGGTTAGCTGCCATGTTGTTTAGGCACTCTGGAGTTGTAATAAAGAAGACTAAGGTTACACCAAGTTTAGTTCACAGTACTCAGCCTCGTGGAGTTCTTCTATACATAACAGGTGATGTAGTGGTTCTGTTACTGGACTAATAATCCAGAGAATGAGAGTTCAAATCCCACCACATGCCGTTTTTAGAATTGGAGTTCAGTTTAAAAAAAAATCTGGAATAAAAATCTGGTGTCAGTAAAAGTGACCATGAAGCTGTCAGATTGTCGTAAAAACCCAACCAGTTCATTGATGTCCTTTAGGAAAGGAAACCTGCCGTCCTTACCCGGTCTGGGCCTACACGTGACTCCAGTCTCACACCAACTCTGAAGTGGCCCAGCAAACCACTCAGTCAAGGCAACTAGGAATGGGCAATAAATTCTGTCCTTGCCAGTGACATCCCAAGAATGAATTTAATAAAGAACCCCATGAAATGATGCCAACACCAGGGCACTGTGCCCAGACCCACAACATGGAGATGCTGAAGCAGTGCAACGAGTCAGGCAAGGGCAGCATCGGTGGTTCCAGGTATATTAGCCACTGAGCTGTGAAGACAGGCTGAGGAAGCACAATCTATTCTTGGGTTTGAGGGAGGGATACCATAGAAGTAGTGCAAGGAATTCTCCTGGAGTCCTGGTCAACATTCCTCCCTCAACGCCACAAAAAAACCACACTGATTGTGGGATGTTGCTGTGAGCAGCTCAAGTATCAAAGTGTGGATGTCAGAAAGAAAGATTTGCATTTACACAGGACACCTCTCAAGCATCCCAAAACTTCACATACCACAAACACCATTGTGCAGTTACCGTTATGTGGGAAAATACGGCAGTTACCGTTATGTGGGAAAATACAGCAGTGATTTTGTACACAATAAGATCCCATAAACAGCGGTGAGATAAATGACCTACTTTTGGTCTAGTTGGGAAGAGGGATGCTCTGGAGAACTCCCTTCTCGTGGGTCTTTACCATTCACCTAACCACTGGAATGGGAACACGGGGCCTTGCTTTAAAAGGTAGGCTATGCAGCACACTCAGTATTGGTCTGGAACATCAGTCCAGATTATGTGCTCGGGTCCCGGATTGGGGCTTGAACCCACAACTTGCTGACTCACAGGAGAGAGTGAAACCAACTTAGGATGAACCTTTACATCCTCGTACAGCCTGAAGTTCCGAACATAAATCTACATATTCTCTGTGTACAACTTACCAAGTCCAAACCGGTACCCATCGGAGAACCGGGAGCTCGCATTCCAGAAGACACAGGCACTGTCAACATGCTGCATGAAGTATTCAGCTGTCTCCTCTAAAAACAGAATAAGTTTTCAATCACTAGTTTAGCTCAGCTCAATGTCAGGATAACAATGTAAGCTTGTCCAAATCCAGACCAAGCACTGCTAGGGCCTGGAAATGTTTCATTACTAACTGCATTTCTTCCTCATTCTTTGAATGCAATTCAGCGCTACGTACAAGTGAATACTTTACTATTAAACACAGGAAACCCACTTGGAATGCGGAGAGTTTGATGCACACATGAGCCACCTGGTGTTAAACATTGATTTGAGTAATGCAGCCTGCTGTGTGTTCCGAGTGGGGGTGTTGGCAATGCGGATGGGACTGTTGGGTTGATGCCTGGGTGAAGTGGAGACGAGGGAGACCCCCGTTGTTGGAATGGAGGAGTCTGCACCCTAGGTGTTGGGCCTGCTTTCCTCCTTGAACTGTCGGTCGGCTTATCGGCTTCTCCTGGTGTAATGTCACATGTGATTTACAGGGTTTCTGGCCCTCGCTTCATCCCTGCACCTCAGTCACCCCAACTTCTGCTTTTCTTTGGGGCAGGTGACAGAGCATTCCATACTTACTCCCTCTCGTGCTTTTTAAAATCGCTGCCTCTACTTGGTTCTGATTCTATTAAAGTGCTTGTTCGTTTTTCAGTTCTTCTCATGGAAGCCCAGTGACGTGCTGCGTGCCTTAGCATTCTCGGTTTGTGTTTCAGGTTTCCAGTGTTTGCTAGTTTACTAAATAGAAAATGCTGGAAATACTCAGCAGGTCAGGCAGCATCTGTGGAGAGGGAAACAGAGTTTCAGATGCTGCCTGACTTTCTGCGTGTTTCCAGCACTTTCTGTTTATATTTCAGAATTCTAGCATCCACAGTATTTGCCTTTTTCTGGTTTCGTGTTGGGCACGAGGAATAAAGCAATATCAAAACGAAGTGACGACACCTACCGTTCTCTGTAACAATGACTTCGGTGTGGGAGCTGCCATATTTGTGAATGTGTCCGATTGCATCCTGTACACTGTCAACAACCTCAATGCAGCACTCCAGATCTCCATACTCTGTGCGGAGCGACTTCACTTCCGAGGGGCTGAATGTCAGGTACGATGCAAACCTGGGTCCAGCGTGGATTTTCACCTGAAAATACCAAGCATCGCCATTCATAAGAACATAAGAAATAGGAGCTGGAGTCGGCCATCTGGCCCCTCGAGCCTGCTCCGCCATTCAGCAAGACTATGGCTGATAACGGGGTCTCAACTATTCACAGTATTTACTAACATCATATATCCAAATTTGCTGATGACACAAAGATAGGCGACATTGTAGGCAGTGTAGATGATAGAATAAAATTACAAATGGATATCGACAGATTAAGTGAATGGGAAAAACTGGCAAATGGATTTCAATGTAGGCAAATGTGAGGTCATCCACTTCTGACCTAAAAGGAATAGAACAGGGTACTTTCTAAATGATGAAATACTAAAAACAGTGGAGGTCCAAAGTGATTTGGGAGTCCAGGTACATAGATCATTAAAATATCGTGACAGGTGCAGAAAATAATCAAAAAGGCTAATGGGATGCTGGCCTTTATATCTAAAGGACTAGAATACAAGGGGTAGAAGTTATGCTGCAGCTATACAAAACCCTGGATAGACCACACCTGGAGCACTGTGAGCAGTTCTGGGCACCACACTTTAGGAAGGATATATTGGCCTTGGCGGGAGTGCAGCGTAGGTTTACCAGAATGATACCCGGACTCCAAGGAATGCGATTTCACAAACTAGCATTGTATTCCCTGGAATTTAGGCAGTTAAGGGGTGTTCTGATTGAAGTTTTCAGGATATTAAGGGGAAGATAGAGAGAAACTATTTCTGCTGGTTGAGTATTCTAGGACGAGGGGGCAGTTTCGAAAAATTAGAGCCAGACCCCACAGGAGTGAAATTAGGAAACACCTATACACACAAAGAGTGGGAGAAATTTAGAACTCTGTTCCACAAATGGCAATTGAGACTAGATCAATAGTTAATTTTAAATAGGAGATTTATAGATTTCTGTTAACCAAAGGTATTAAGGGATATAGGCCAAAGGCAGGTATATGGAGTTAGATCACAGATCAGCCATGATCTCACTGAATGGCGGAGCAGGCTCGAGGGGTTGAATGGCCTACTCCTGTTTCTATGTTCCTATGTTTAGAATGATATCATTACCTGTTCAATTCTCAGCATGTCAATTATCTGATCAAAGAAGGGTGTCCTCAGCAGCTCTCTGTGGACTAACAGCGTCTCCAGAGCATTACATGCTGCCGGGTAGTCACATTTGGAATCTCGAACTGAAACAGAAACCGGATTATTAAACATCTGAAATACGACAGGTAATGACATACCTGGCCCCAGGCTGTGACCAAGCTGGTTATACAGGAGCAGTAGCTTTCTACAATCACGAACAATTCACTAAGTGCTGAGCAGAACTCCGCAGTTCTCTGGGAACTGCGCTCTATATAAAGGGCCTTAGTTTAGGCTATTGTAGCTGCAATAGACGCATCACTGTTCACTCAATGGGCTGGATTTTCGGTCTTTTGCCGCCCCTCTTAACACCCCGGAGGGATGGCAATGGCAGTGGAAAGCACTTGCACCCGGTTGGCCAGCTTCCAGCGCCCGCCGGGATATTCGGTGCTGGGTTTGCGGGGGCGCGGAGCAGGACCACCCGGGAGAGGCCAGCCGGTGTGCAATGCCCCTGGTTGCGACATCAGCTCGATATTTGGATCGCGCCTGTTCCATAGTGCCCTAGTGGGAACACCAGTGAAAGCTGGAGTCCAAGCTGTATCGGCTGAGGTGACTGAAGAATTGTTACCTCAGGGAAATGTGGTTGTTTTCATTTTTTTTATTTTTGCGATTTATTTTGGTGTCGCATCAGTATTGAATTGGGAATGTTTTTGGTGGGTTTTTTTTCTCCACGGAAGCCTGTTAGGGCGCTCCCAGGCCGGCTGTTTAGCTGGGGATTTTCAGTGGCTCAGCCGGCCGAGCACCCAAAAGAGGTGTGGAACTCCTCCTGTAGTGCCGCGCTCCAAACTCCGGGCCCAGCTGATGAATTTTGCGGCGGCAGTCGCAAGCCGTTTGCTGGCGCTAAATGTACTGCCCCGCCCGGATAACGCGCAACAGAGGCGCGGCCAAATCCCTCCCCCAATAGGTGAATGCTACACATTCCAATAACACAGCATCTGAAATGAATGAGTTAAGATGCTCGTTGAATTAATTCAAATATTATAGCCTTAAGGACAGATGCAGTGATTAAATATTTGCAAAAGGATTTCGATCGATTATCGAACTGAGCAGAGAAAATGCAAAAGAAATTCAACACTAATCAATGTGAAATATTGTATATTCAGAAAAAAACTCAGGACTGGAGCCTGCACTGGCACATCACCCAGCCCTGTACCTCACCCGGCCCGGCCCTGGCACATCACTGGATCCCCCTCTGAGGTAGAAGGTATTCAAAACATATCTGAGAGAACCTCAACAGGAGACAGCTAAGAACTTAAGAATTAGGAGCAGGAGTATGCCATTCGGCCCTTCGAGCCTGCTCTACCATTCAACAATCATGGCTAATCTTCTACCTCAACACCACCTTCCTGCACTATCCCCATATCCCTTAATATCCCGTACAGCAACTCTCTTCCCATATCCCTTAATTCCCCAAAATTTATTGACCACTGTCTTGAACATACTCAACAACTGAGCATCCACAGCTCTCTGGGGTAGAGAATTCCAAAGCTTCACAACCCTTTGAGTGAAGACATTTCTCCTCATCTCAGTCCTAAATGGCCGACCCCTTATTCTGTGACCCTGTGTTGTAGATTCCCCAGCCAGGGGAAACATTTTCTCAACATTAACCCTGTCAAGCCCCTTTAGAATTTCATATGTTTCAATTAGATCACCTCTAATTCTTCTAAACTCTAGGGAATATAGGTCTAGTGTACTCAATCTCTCCTTATAGGACAATCCCCCCATCCCAGGAACCAGCCTAGTGAAACTTTGTTGCACTCTTTCTGAGCAAGTATGTCTTTCCTTAGGTAAGGAGACCAGAACTGTACACAGTACTCCAGGTGTGGCCTCTCCAATGCCCTGTATAATTGCAGTAGGACTTCTTTATTCTTATACACCAATCCCTTTGTAACAAATGCTAACATGCCATTTGGTTTCCTAATTGCTTGCTGTACCTGCATGTTAACTTTCTGTGACTCATGTACAAGGACACCCAGGTCCCTCTGAATGCTATCATTTCCCCAGTCTCTCACCATTCAACAAATATTCTACTTCTTTGTTTTTCCGACCAAAGTGGATAACTTCACACTTCCCCACATTGTATTCCATTTGCCATGTTCTTGCCCACTCAGTCAACCTGTCTATATCTCTCTGTAGCCTCCTCACAGCTTACTTTCCCACCTAACTTTGTATCATCAGCAAACTTGGAAAAATTACGCGCAGTCCCTTCATCTAAGTCATTAATATAGATGGTGAATAGCTGAGACCCCAGCACTGATCCTTGTGGTTCATCATTATCATCATAGGCAGTCCCTCGGAATCGAGAAAGACTTGCTTCCACTCTTAGCATGAGTTCTTAGGTGGCTGTACAGTCCAATACGAGAACCACAGTCTCTGTCACAGGTGGGACAGACAGTGGTTGAAGGAAAGGGTGGGTGGGGAGTCTGGTTTGCCGCATGCTCCTTCCGCTGTCTGCGCTTGATTTCTGTATGCTCTCGGCGACGAGACTTGAGCTCAGCGCCCTCCCGGATGCACTTCCTCCACTTAGGTGGTCTTTGGTCAGGGACTCCCAGGTGTTAGTGGGGATGTCGCACTTTATCAGGTTGGCTTTGAGGGTGTCCTTGTAACGTTTCCGCTGCCCGCCTTTGGCTCGTTTGCCATGGACGAGTTCCGAGTAGAGCGCTTGCTTTGGGAATCTTGTGTCTGGCATGCAAACTATGTGGCCTGCCCAACGGAGCTGATCAACAGTCTGTCTACTCTCTGTTTTCTGTCCATTAACCAATCCTCAATCCATGCTACTATATTACCCCCAATCCCACGAGTCCTAATTTTGTGCAATAACCTCGTGTGGCACCTTATCGAATGCTTTTTGAAAATCCAAATATACCACATCCACTGGTCTCCCCTTATCCATCCTACCCATCACATTTTCTAAAAACTCGAATGGTTTGTCAAACACAATTTCTCTTTCGTAAAACCATGTTGACCCTGCCTAATCATGTTGCGATTTTCTAAGTGATATTGACTCTGATTCCCCAATTATTATCCCAGAGCCTGCTAGATGAGGGATTATGTGTGTCTCACTGAGCCATTGACAATAGCCATGCCTGTGAGCATGTAAGAGCCACCCAGAGGTACAATGTTACTTTGCACAGTGCCAAGTAAATAGGTTGCAGCACCATTCTACTCTCTCACTACACTGTGCATAACCAGCAATCCTCCGCCATGCTGCTCAGAGACTTTGCCATCCAGTGGGCCGCGGGGTTTAGTGAAAGGCTTTCTGTGGAGGCAGGCGATGGTGTTGTGGGACAAACTCCAAACATTCTGTGACAAGGTGCCCTCTGTGCCATGGAACGATAACCTTTATCCGTACAAATTCCCAGCCCTGCTCTACTACCAGTCCTGACTCACCAATCTTGATGGCCTTTTCTACATTAGCATTGGAATCCAGAAACACGTGGCAGATCCCCTCACTGTGCCCGAGAACTGGAATGCCTTTCGATGCTTTCTGGATGTCTCGAACCAATTGGGAGGAGCCACGAGGGATGATCAGATCGATGAGTTTATCCAGTCTACAGAGATCTTCCACTTCCTCTCGTGTGTTGACCTGAAACAGTAAACATAACCCTTGGAAGAAATCCTTGTCAGAATCAATAACTAAATCAACAAGCTAAAAACAGTGAAGGTCAAAATAGACTTGGGGATCCAGGTACACAGATCATTAAACTATCAGGTGTAGAAAATAATCATAAAGGCTATTGGGATGCTGGCTTTTTTTATCTAGAGGACTAGAATACAAAGGGGTAGACGTTATGCTCCAGCTATACAAAACCCTGGATAGACCACAGCTGGAGAGTGAGCAGTTTTGGGCACCATACCTTAGGAAGGCTATATTTCCCTTGAAGGGAGTGCAGCGTAGGTTTACCAGAATGATAACTGGACTCCGAAGGTTAAATTCCGAGGATAGAATACACTAACTAGGGTTGTATTCCCTGGAATTTAGATGGCTAAGGGGTAATTTGATTGAAGTTTTCAAGATATTAAAGAGGACCTTTCAGGAGTGAAATTAGGAAAAACTTCAACACTTAAAGGGTGGTAGATGTTTGAAACACTCTTCCGTAAACAGCAATTGATGCTAGAACAATTATTAATTTTAAATATGAGATTGATAGAATTATTGATGGATATGGGGCAAAGGGTATATGGAGTTAGGTCACTGATCAGTCATGATCTCATTGAATGGCAGAACAGGCTCTTGGGGCTAAATAGTCTACTCCTGTTCCTATGCTCCTAGTATATTAGCCCAGTGATTACACAGAATGTTAGAATGCTCCAAACAGAAAGAGGCCACTCGACCCAGCAACTCGGTGCTGGTGTTTCTCTCCATGAGTTACCCAGTCTAATCCCACTCTCTCACTCCCCTTACCCTTTAATATCCCACCCAGTCTAATCCCACTCTCCCCCTCACTCCCTGTACCCTTTAATATCCCACCCAGCCTAATCCCACTCTCCCACTCATTCCCCTTATCCTTTAATATCCCACCCAGTCTAATCCCACTCTCTCACTCACTCCCCTTACCCTTTAATATCCCACCCAGCCTAATCCCACTCATTCCCCTTACCCTTTAATATCCCACCCAGTCTAATCCCATTCTCCCCTTCACTGCCCCCCCACCCCTCCGTAATCTTTAATTTTCCCATTATTCAAGCAACTCGCTAACTCCCTTTCAAAAATAATCCATAGACTTAACTTCAACAATGCTTTGTGGGAGAGAATTCCACATTCTAACCACCCTCTGTATAAAGGCATTTCTCCTAAAATTTCCGACAATCCTTTGAGTGATTATCTTCAATTTGTGCCCTCTCGTTATCTTCTTACCGACTGTTCACAACCTCACCATCCTAGTCAACCTCAAGCTGAGTTTTGACGCCATATCCTAAGAAAGACCGCCTACTTCCACTTACGGTACATTACCCACCTCAGCCAAGATTCTGCAGAAATCCTCATCAATACCATTGGCACTTCCACATTCTACAGTTCCAATGTTCTCCTGGCTGGCCTCCCATATTCCATCTTCTGTAAACTTCAGCTTATCCAGAAGTCTGCTGCCCATGTCCTAACTCGCACCAAGTCCCGTTCACCCATCACCCCTGTGCTCAATGACCTACATTGGTTCTTGGGCCAGCAACATCTCGAATGTGAGTGTGGGTCCTAAATGCGATAGAGTGAGTACTTGAGTCAGTACCTACCAACTGAACTGCATCCTTGACACCATGAATAGAAAGTGCTTCCTGAGTCAAATGGTGCAGGATTTGGTTGCTGTAAGTTGCTTCTTTCCCTCCTTTCAGTAACAGGCCATTTCCACTCGCTATTGCCAGTGCAGAAACCTATAAAATGAAAATATGCACTCTGATTTCAAACCATTTTTAATTCAGTTTTATTTAGTATGATGTGATCAATCCATACACATGACTGGACTGTTTACCAATACAAAGTTGCTCTGTTTGTTACAATCATTCAACTGGAACCTCATCTCCAAAGAGAACAAGCCCAGCTCCTGTTGGGTACACAGCAAGCGGCTTGGGATGTTTTACTATGTTGAAGGTGCAAAATAAATGCAAGTTGTTGTTATGTTGTTCACCTGCTTCTCAAACCTCTTAAATATTATTTGGCTAAATAACAAGCACGAGTACAGTTCAAAAATCATTCGGATGTGAAGGGCTTTGAGACACGCTGGGGAGCTATATAATTATACATTCTCTCTTATTTCTTCCATTCCTCACTGTTAAGTTCCTAATATCTAGAACAATCCTTGCTGCTCTATGTACCTTGGATGACCACATAGTATACCAGATAGAGTCTGATCAATGTCAGAAACAGTACACTACTCTATCTCTCTGTTAAAAGCTTGCTACTGAAAATAAATCTTCCAAAAACAAAAGCTCTAACCCTAAGGGACCAAAATTTCCCCTCTCAGAAAGGCCCGTTAACACCTTCTGGATGCGCTAACGGTTTTTGCCCGGGCGTGCCCCCCTCCCCGCCCCCCCGCTGGCGAAAAGTGGTTTGCGCCGCGCCCCGCAATTTGTGCACTGACGTCATCACCTTGCGCGCAACCCTTTTGCGTCCCGGGGGTGAATTTGCCCCGCAGGGCGCGAGGTCGTCATGGGGCGATGCCATCGACACCTTCTGTGGTGGCTGTGGCGCCCCGCGGGGCCTGACAATGGGAGCCACTGGTGTGGCCGGGCCGCCAACATGCTGACCGGCCCACCTCTTGAGTGCCAGGCCACTGGCCCAGCCGACACTCTTCCTGGTGGCCCAATAGGCGCCACTAAACAGGCTGAAGAGTTTGCAAAGGGAAGGGACTTTGTGATGCGTATGCGTTGCGCTGATGTGCTAAGCGCAGCCCACAGCGTTGCGCAACGCAAGCACAACAAACATTTGTTTTTTTAATCAAAGAGGTCAATTCTGCTCCGGGGCCAGTGCAAAACAAAATCACATAAATCGAATTGGCCGCCCCAAACCCAGCGCGGGGCAATCTCGGCCCTTAAATGTTTTCCAGCTCACATTTTTGGGACCTCAGAATCTGTCCATGTTGGATGTGAACTAAAGGTTTACATTGCAAATGAGGCTGATAGAGAATTCAAGCTCTGCAGCCTGGCTGCAGTTTTGAGAAAACACAGACCACATTGCATTAAGTCATCAATCAACTTGACATTTTAGGACCTTGGGTAGCAAGCCAATTAAAGGTTAACAGACTATCTATTGAGCTAATAAGGTCAAAGGCGGCGAGTTCTTTTCTGTAAATTGAACCAGGTATAAGTACAGCCATTTTGGCCATGTGGTCTCAGAAGGACAACGAGAAAGAAGGATACATGACAGCTATACTGACACAAGAACATGGGGATCGGCAAAGACCTATTGGCTATTATTCCGCAAAACTGCATGCGGTAGCCCTCGGATGGGGAAGTTGCCTAAGGGCCATGGAAGCTACATGTCGAGCGGTAATGATCACTGCGGGTCTAGTCCTCGACCAAAAGCTGATTGTCAAGTGTCCCCACACCGTACACGCTTTGCTGTCTATGAATAGAATGTCTCAGGTGACGGCAGCTAGATGGACCCGCTGGACAGCAGTTTTGGAAGCTCCTAATCTCCATATCGTCCGGGCCAGCCCGGTTAATCCCACAACTATGCTCCCGATGTCAGAATCGAGGGAGCAAGAGGGAGGAGAATGTGAAGAGCATGACTGCGTGGAGATTTTAAAAGAAACAGAAGAAGCAGCCTAAGCAGCAGAGGAGCCTCTGCACAACCCAGACCTCATCCTGTTTACAGATGGTTCCTCCTTTGTTGACAATGGTACCAGA
The DNA here is from genome assembly GCF_044704955.1 of Pristiophorus japonicus. Lineage (NCBI taxonomy): Eukaryota > Metazoa > Chordata > Chondrichthyes > Pristiophoridae > Pristiophorus > Pristiophorus japonicus. The sequence continues at coordinate 227,420,435 of NC_091979.1, read as the reverse complement.
AAAGCAGGATGGGCAGTTACAACCTTATATGAGGTAGTGGCAAAAGGATGTTTACCCTCAGGAACGTCAGCACAACAGGCCCAGTTACGGGCCCTGTCAGAAGCATGTCGAATAGCAGAAGGACAGACAGCTAATGCCTACACAGATTCACGTTATGCTTTTGGAGTCGCTCACGACTTTGGTCTGTTATGGCGGAAAAGGGGATTCCTCACTGCTGCTGGTACACCTATCCGAAATGGAAAAGTAGTCCGAGACTTACTAGAGGCCATACAATTATCTCAGGAAGTGTCCATCCTGAAGTGTAAGGCCATACCAAGGAAAATACCTCAGAAGCACAGGGAAATGCCCAAGCCGACCAGGCAGCTAAAGATGCCGCCTCACAGGGCGTTCCCCCAGAAGAACCAACACAGATGTGCAGATTGAAAGCACTCAGGACTCTGACACGAGACCTTCAAACAATGCAAGGCGAGTGCTCCCGAGAGGAAAAATGGACATGGTTTGAGGCAGGAATTAAGCTATGCGAAGATGGTGTCTGGAGACAAAGAGTTACCGACAAGCCAGTCGCGCCACAAGCGCTTATGCCTTTTTTAGCCCAACAGATCCACTCGTGGGGACACTTGGCCTCACAACAGATGATGGCACGGTTCCAGAAAAGCTGGTGGGGTCGGGGATTTAAAAAATATGGTAGCAGACCGCTGTGTGGTCTGCCAGAAAAATAATTCTGGATCCATCACGGTAATGCCCCAACTGAGGCCCCCTGCCCCTGTCGGACCATTCCAGCATCTGCGGGTTGATTATATATCTCTTCCTTCATGCCAAGGATACACTAACATTCTTGTCATGGTCGACAGATTCTCTAGATGGGTAGAAGCTGTCCCAACTAAAAGAGCCACAGCCAATCACACTGCAAAGGTCTTGTGTAAGGATTACATTCCCCGATGGGGAGTCCCGAGTAGCATTGACTCAGATCAGGGAACACACTTCACAGGTGCTGTCTGCCAAGAAGTCTGTAGGTTACTGAACATTACATGGGATTTACACTGTCCTTATCATCCACAATCATCAGGACAAGTAGAACGAATGAATCGAACTCTGAAACAACAGCTTGCCAAATATCACCAAGAAGGAACACCATGGCCCCAGGCACTACCAATAGTGCTATGTAGCATTAGGGCAACCCCGAACAGAACTACAGGTCTAAGCCCATTTGAAATTATAACAGGAAGACCCATGTCGTTGCCAAGAACTATTGATTTAAGGAAAGCTGATGCTCACTTAATGAGTGACACTTTGTTATCATACTGTCAGAACCTAACCAATGCTATTAGTTCTGTTTCCCGACAGGTATTGGCAGCTTGGGGTAATCCACCCGAAGGAGGACACGACATCATCCCGGGAGTCTGGGTGTATGTGAAAAAGTTGCATAAAGAACCTTTGGGTGCCAAGTGGGAGGGACCATCTAGGCAGCTGTTAAAGTCCAAGGAAAGGAAGCCTGGATCCACGCTTCACATGTTACGAGCACCCATAACTGAAGCTGAAATCTAATAAGGACAATTACTTTTTGCCAAAATGTATAAATTTACTGTATTACTGATTGTAGGTATTCTAGGCATAGGCCTACTTCTTATTAGCCGACCCTCTGCACCAAAGGGAAATAGTAGAGTACCAAGGGAATTACATGTAAATATCTTTTTATATATGTCATACATTTATGCCAAACAAGGTAACATTTCTAGTTGTTGGGTGTGTGCGCATATTCCTATTCACTCAAAGGGAGGGATTCCCTTGAGGCCAGTTTCCCTTGAATATCTCGGAAATGGCTGAGTGGATAATTAATCAAAACAAAACAGGCAAGGCGTTTCAGGATATGGAAAACTGGGCACGTAAATGGAAGTCAGCAGGTTACAATCTGACTACCTTTGAATGGGGATACCAACCATGCTACAATAATTCAAAACGGCCCCCATTTTTTGATATCACTAATACAACGGGAATAGGAAGACCGGGGGAATCGGTCTGTCTGATTAGAAACATCAAAGGAGGCCAAAATATGGGGTATAGTAACTGCTCCCGGAATTATAATATAATCAAGCCACGGAACCGTCCAAACTGGGCCGATATGGGAATTTTTAACATAACGGGGATTCTAAATAAAACAGATGGAAAAGCTTGGACAGGCCCCAGAGTGTTGCTGACAAAGAAACAGCTAACCTTCATTGCCCATAATGGCACCTATTGGGTGTGTGGCCACAAGGCCTACCCTTGGCTGCCCCAGAATTGGACGGGATCCTGCTATTTAGCCTACATTGTGCCTTAAATGTATCATATAAAGTCACTGTCGGAACATTTACACCGTCCTAAGAGAGCTATCACAGAAACAGAGAGGTCCTTTGCCATTCTGATCCCCAGGTATGGGACCGTCAGACTGGCAAGGGAATCCATTAACATGGCATCCGTTGTGGAACGGGTAGCCAATGATACCTCAGAGGCCCTAGTTAAAATCAATGCAGAAATGGTAGCAATCCGCACAGTAGCCCTACAGAATAGACTGGCCCTTGATTATATCCTGGCTGAAAAGGGAGGTACTTGCGCCCTACTCGGAACTGAATGTTGCACATATATCCCAGATAGCTCCGAAGAAATTACCCACTTAGCGGAGCATATCCAAAAGGAGATAGAAAAACTTAAGCAACCCCCATCATTCACTTTGTGGAGCGGAGCCACTGAATGGCTAGGTTCAATAGGAACTTCATTGGTGGAAGGTTTAATTCTAGTCGTTGTAATTATTTTACTTTTATATTGTTTGTTTATGTTGATAAAATGTTGTTGCAACCAGGTGGCTGTAGCTGCTATCCCACATGTGAGATACCTTGCAGGTCCCAGCAGACTGTCTGTACGTGGCACAGGGGTATGTTATGCTTAAGGGAAGGTTGTTTACTGGTTGAATTAAGATATTGATTTGGATTAAATTGGAATAAGGTTAATTAACCTACTAAAACCAGACTTGCATTATGGCCACGATGGAACTCGGGTTGGTGTAAATTTGTGTAGAAGCTACTCGTCCGGACATGTGGCAAAACACATCAACAAATTTTCGAAGGAAACTTTATTAACATGTATGAAATTATTTTTTAGAATGTGATTTTTTAGAACCAGTGATACCTGATGTTTTATGATTCAGTTTGTGAAAGAATCAAAGGGGGGATTGATAGAAAATTCAAGCTCTGCAGCCTGGCTGCAGTTTTGAGAAAGCACAGAGCACATTGCATTAAGTCATCAATCAACTTGACATTGTAGGACCTTGGGTAGCGAGCCAATTAAAGGTTAACAGACTATCAATTGAGCCAATAAGGTCAAAGGCGGCGAGTTCTTTTCTGTAAATTGAACCAGGTATAAGTACAACCATTTTGGCCATGTGGTCACAGAAGGACAAAGGCTTGGCTTAAAGCCAGAAGCTTGTTGCTGCTGCCAGAATAAAGTTACATTAAAACTACAACCGGAGTTCGTATTTCATTGGAAATTAAGAGATCTAACAGAGGCCATTCAGCCGGTCTGCGTCTGTACCTGTGTCAGCTCTGTGCCAACGCAGTACCCTGCGTTCCCCCCATAACTTTGTATCTTTTCGGCTTCAAAATAATTATGCAATTTCCACTGAAGAAATACAGCACTCCCTGCGACAAAGTATTTCATGTTTCAATAACCCACTGTGTAAAAGCAAATTGCGTCTAACCTCATTCCGTGACAATCTTAAATTGATGACATCTTCACCACCCCTCCCACCCCAAAAGTCATTTTCTACTCTTTAGCAAAACCTTTCATAATTTAAAAACCTCAATTAAATCTCCTCTCAGCCTTCTCTGTCCCAGTGCAAACAGTTCCAGTATCTCCTGTCTCTCATCACTATAGTTTCCCATCCCTGGCATCATCCTGGTGAATCTGTGCTGTACGCTCTCTAACTTCAATGTGCTTTCTATAATGAGGTACCCAAAAATTGCACACAGTCTCTAACTGGTCTAATAATCGTCTTGTTTAAATTTATCATTACTTCTTTACTCTTGTACTCTTTTATAATACCCAAATTATTCCTGGCGTTATATGCCTGCACTCACACTTTCAGGGAATCTTGTATTGGAACCCTAGGTTTCCTTGTTCGACCACATCCATCAGTGTCTTTCCATTGAGTCTGTGCTCCCATTCCTTGTTTCTTCTCCCAAAATGTATTACCTCTCATCTGCCCACATTAAACTGCATCAACATAGGAACCGGCCACCCAACATCCATTCTGCTGAACTGTGACTTTCTGAAGTCCTTTACAATCCTCTGTTTGTCAAACCTCCCAGTTTTCTATTGTCAACAAATTTCCTGTACCCAAGTCCAAATCATCTACATTTACACCGAGAACAAAAGACCAGCACTGATCCCTGCCATACACCACTTCAACCCTTCCCTAGACTGAGCAACACCAGTTTACCCTAACACTTTATTTCCTGTCAATTAACTAACTTTCTATCCATGTTGCTACACTTCCTGTTATACCTCATTCAATTTTTCTAACAAATCTGTTGTGAGACACTTTATCGAACACCTTCTGAAAATCCACATAGACCACTTTATCGATTCAATCCCTTCACAAAAACGGCATTGAATTTGTCAAACATTGTCAAACGATGTTGGTAATCCTTGATTAACCCATCTAGTTCTAAATGATTACTAATTTGCTCTTGAATTATGGGTAAGCAAGACACTCAGTTGTATCAAACCGCTACCAGCGATTCAAGGCAGAGATAGATTTTTGGTGTCATGGGGAATCAAGCGATATGGAGATCAGGCACGAAAGTGGAGTTGAGGTCAATGATCAGCTGTGATCTTATTGAATGGTGGAGCAGGCTCGAGGGGCTGGAGGGCCGACTCCTGCTCCAATTTCTTATGTTCTTACCACTTTCTCAGGGCAACTAGGGATGGGCAATATATGCCAACATCATGAGAACTATTGTAAGTTTTTTCTTCAGATTTGTTCTTGGGATGGAGGCAACACTGGCAAGGCTGGCATTTATTGCCCTCCCTTGGTTTTCAGTATCTCTACACAAGCCACCAGAGCAAATCTTCCACTATATCTCCTTGTGACCTACACTACCATACTGTTTAACTCTCCTGTGTGATATTCCTTTATTTTGGTTTTACTGCTTGGTCCCTGACCAATTCTTTACCCCTCCCACCATCCCTCCCGTACCGGGTCGCTTGTTACCTGGGACCCTCCCACCATCCCTCCCGTACCGAGTAGCTTGTTACCTGGGACCCTCCCACCATCCCTCCCGTACCGGGTCGCTTGTTACCTGGGACCCTCCCACCATCCCTCCCGTACCGGGTCGCTTGTTACCTGGGACCCTCCCACCATCCCTCCCGTACCGGGTCGCTTGTTACCTGGGACCCTCCCACCATCCCTCCCGTACCGGGTCGCTTTTTACCTGGGACCCTCCCACCATCCCTCCCGTACCGAGTAGCTTGTTACCTGGGACCCTCCCACCATCCCTCCCGTACCGAGTAGCTTGTTACCTGGGACCCTCCCACCATCCCTCCCGTACCGAGTAGCTTGTTACCTGGGACCCTCCCACCATCCCTCCTGTACCGGGTCGCTTGTTACCTGGGACCCTCCCACCATCCCTCCCGTACCGAGTCGCTTTTTACCTGGGACCCTCCCACCATCCCTCCCGTACCGAGTAGCTTGTTACCTGGGACCCTCCCACCATCCCTCCCGTACTGGGTCGCTTGTTACCTGGGACCCTCCCACAATCCCTCCCGTACCGGGTCGCTTGTTACCTGGGACCCTCCCACCATCCCTCCCGTACCGGGTCGCTTGTTACCTGGGACCCTCCCACCATCCCTCCCGTACCGGGTCGCTTGTTACCTGGGACCCTCCCACCATCCCTCCCGTACCGAGTAGCTTGTTACCTGGGACCCTCCCACCATCCCTCCCGTACCGAGTAGCTTTTTACCTGGGACCCTCCCACCATCCCTCTTGTACGGGTCGCTTGTTACCTGGGACCCTCCCACCATCCCTCCCGTACCGGGTCGCTTGTTACCTGGGACCCTCCCACCATCCCTCCCGTACCGGGTCGCTTGTTACCTGGGACCCTCCCACCATCCCTCCCGTACCGAGTAGTTTGTTACCTGGGGGAGACAGTCTGGACGAGATTCAAAAATCACCAACAGGACACCAATGGGAACAGTGATTTGCTCCAAGTCTAGTCCGTTTGCAACTCTGATCCTGCGGATCAGCCGGCCCACACTGTCCTGAGCGGATGCTGCGATCTGATGCAGACCTATGGCCAGGCTGTTTAACTTCGCTGTAGTGAGGGACAATCGTTTCATCAGCGGTTGGGAAAGTCGTCCTGCTCCACAGAAAGAAAAACAAATGTGTAGGTCATCTTCTGTTATATTTCTCATCACCGCTTTGCGACTATCAGTTATTAGTAGTGAGGGTCAGCAAGGAGCCGATTCACTCTCAGCGAGGATGGACAAGGGGCCGATTCACTCCCAGCGAGGGTGGGCAAGGGGCCGATTCACTCCCAGCGAGGGTGGGCAAGGGGCCGATTCACTCCCAGCGAGGGTGGGCGATGGGCCAATTCACTCCCAGCGAGGGTGGGCGATAGGCCAATTCACTCCCAGCGAGGGTGGGCAAGGGGCCAATTCACTCCCAGCGAGGGTGGGCAAGGGGTCAATTCACTCCCAGCGAGGGTGGGCGATGAGCAGATTCACTCCCAGCGAAATTGGGCAAGGGGCCGATTCACTCCCAGCGAGGGTGGGCAAGGAGCCGATTCACTCCCAGCGAGGGTGGGCAAGGGGCTGATTCACTCCCAGCGAGGGTGGGCAAGGGGCCGATTCACTCCCAGCGAGGGTGGGCAAGGGGCCGATTCGCTCCCAGCGAGGGTGGGCAAGGAGATGATTCACTCCCAGCGAGGGTGGGCAAGGAGCCGATTCACTCCCAGCGAGGGTGGGCAAGGAGCCAATTCACTCCCAGCGAGGGTGGGCAAGGAGCCAATTCACTCCCAGCGAGGGTGGGCAAGGAGCCAATTCACTCCCAGCGAGGGTGGGCAAGGGGCTGATTCACTCCCAGCAAGGGTGGGCAAGGGGCTGATTCACTCCCAGCGAGGGTGGGCAAGGGTTCGATTCACTCCCAGCGAGGGTGGGCAAGGAGCCGAATCACTCCCAGCGAGGGTGGGCAAGGGGCTGATTCACTCCCAGCGAGGGTGGGCAAGGGGCTGATTCACTCCCAGCGAGGGTGGGCAAGGGTTCGATTCACTCCCAGCGAGGGTGGGCAAGGAGTTGATTCACTCCCAACGAGGGTGGGCAAGAAGTTTATTTACTCCCAGTGATTGTGGGCAAGGGGCCGATTCATTCTCAGCGAGGGTGGGCAAGGAGTTGATTCACTCCCAGCAAGGGTGGGCAAGGGTTCGATTCACTCCCAGCAAGGGTGGGCAAGGAGTTGATTCACTCCCAGCGAGGGTGGGCAAGGAGTTGATTCACTCCCAGTGAGTGTGGGCAAGGGGTCGATTCACTCCCAGCGAGGGTGGGCGATGGGCTGATTCACTCCCAGCGAGGGTGGGCAAGGAACTGATTCACTCCCAGCGAGGTTGGGCAAGGAACTGATTCACTCCCAGCGAGGGTGGGCAAGGAACTGATTCACTCCCAGTGAGGGTGGGCGATGAGCCGATTCACTCCCAGCAAGGGTGGGCGACGAGCCGATTCACTGCTCCCAGCGAGCAACTCTCGGTGCAGATGGTGTCAGAGCTCCCTGATCAGTCTGGCAGGCCATCAGTCAAGTTAAAGTTCAATACACTAGGAAAATATTGCTGCAGATTGGCACAAGGGGGAAGTGCACTGTTTGAGATTTGTCAGAGGAACCTGGTTCCACATCACGTTTCAATAAGTTAAACCCCTGGCTTGTACTGTACTGACTTGCAGACTATAGGGACAAGTCTGCCACGATTGTTCTGAACAAACATGTTATGCGCTGGCTCACAGTTTAATAGTTAAGAAAGCGCTGGTGAAGGGCCAGGAACTACACAAGTCACCTATTTTATATGTTGCCATTGTTGGATACTGACTCCAATGAGATAACTCACTAGAATTGCCCAGATTCTCCTTAATTATATTGAGATAAACTCCTCCAGACTTGGGCTCCCTTCTGGGAATGCTCAGAGTGATGGATACACATGGGCCCCTTCTCGCCCAGAGATCCTCTGTAGACACTAGGCCACTCAAACACTTCTGACCTGTAAATAACATTGTATAGTACACAACAACCCATGTCATAGATAGCCCAGATAATAAAGCCCAAAGTAAGATGTTTGCTCTCACCCAAAGCCACTGCTTTCTCCATGTCTCTTTTGCTAGCACTCAGGATCTCGTCTCGATTGTCTGTCAGGAGGTCAGCGAGCCGGTGGATAATGTCAGCCCTCTGGACAAAAGCAAGAAAGGAATCACAATACAGATAAACACAAGGCACACCATCAAGCTCAGGATTGTATCTGTGACCCCAGCGTCTCATCCATCCCAAGCAGAGGGGCCCTCACCTTGGTCTTCAGTCAAGGTGGAGAAACACAGCAGAGGCCAAGTACTGCCCTGAAGCAACACGGCTCGACTCCAAGCACTTCATTTACAAACAGCAGCCAATCCTGTGTGGATGATGCCAGGCCAGCAACAGACTGAAGGTTGGCCATGAGTTGGAGTCTGATGCAGAATGTAGGTCAGCTAATGTTTTCTCATTCCTGAGCGTCCTTCCTGCTAACCCTCAACCCCAATCAGACATGGAAATGGGGGTGGGGTGGGGGAATGTTTCTGTGCCACAACAGATCTTGTGATCTTTCTGCATCTGAAGGAATCGAGCTACACCTCCCCCCCCCCACCCCCAAATAGCCAAGGTCACCTTCCAGCCAACAAGTTGCGGCAAGTCCTAGTGCTGAGGCCAGAACAGGCTTCACAGTGTGAAACATTGAGAGACAATGGAAGGAGAGTCTGGGAAAAGAAACCGGTGGTCATACAAAAGCCACAACAGGCCTAAGTTTAAAAATAATTCTAAGCTTCTAGAAAAGTAGCTGTTGACTACGGACTTCAGGTTCCAGAAATGAAATCAGAACTTTGCAGTTAAGCACAGTTGGTGCCTGCCATAGACTGGTAAACAAAGAATTCAGTAACCCACTAACTTGGTCTGGTTGTAGCGAAGCCATGATCCTTCCATCAGTCCGTGCCATCTCTGCCTGTTGTTCAACAGTGGGACCTAGCAGAGAGAACAGGGACCACGATTACTAATCCCCTCAGAAGATTCTTGAATTAAGCATCTCATGTAATACATCCAGGTCCAGTATCAGCACAGCACTGTATTATACAGCAGCAAATCTCTCAAACTCGATTACCAGTTCCTGCAGCTTGAGGTCGGGATTGGACGCTGGCCGTCACTACAGCCCATTGAATCATAGAAATTTACAGCATAGAAAGAGACCATTTCAGCTCATCATGTCCGTGCCAGCCAACAAAGAGCTATCCAGCCTAATCCCACTTTCCAGCAGTTGGTCCATAGCCCTGTAGGTTGCGGCACTTCAAGTGCATATCCAAGTACTTTTTAAATATGGTGAGGGTTTCTGCCTCTACCACCCTTTCAGCAGTGAGTTCCAGACCCCCACCAATGTTTGGGTAAAGACATTTCCCCTCAAATCCCTTCTAAACGCCCTACCAACTTCTTTAAATCTATGCCCCCTGGTTGTTGAACCCTCTTCTAAGGGAAATAGATCCTTCCTAACCACTCTATCTAGGCCCCTCATAATTTTATATACCTCAATAAGGTCTCCCCTCAGCCTCCTCTGTTCCAAAGAAAATAAACCCAGCGTATCTAATATTTCCTCATAGCTAAAATTCTCCAGTCCAAGCAACATCCTCGGAAATCTCCTCTGTACCCTCTCTAATGCAATCACATCTTTCCTGTAATTTGGTGACCAGAAATGCACGTAGTCCTCTAGCTGTGGCCTAACTACTGTTTTATACAGTTCAAGCATAACCTCCCTGCTCTTGTATTCTATGCCTCGGCTAATAAAGGCAAGTATTCCGTAAGCCTTCTTTACCACCTTATCTACCTGGCCTGCTAACTTCAGGGATTTGTGGACATACACTCCACGGTCCCTTTGTTCCTCTACACTTCTCAGTGTCCTACCGTTTATAACTATATTCCCTTGTCTTGTTTTCCCTCCTCACACTTCACCAGATTAAATTTAATTTGCTACTGTTCTGCCCACCTGACCAGTTCATTGATATCTTCCTGCAGTCTATAGCTTTCTTCTTCATTATCAACCACATAGCCGATTTCAGTAGCATCTGTAAACTTCTTAATCCTACCCCCTACGTTCATGTCTAAATTATTGATATATACCACAAAAAGCAAGGGACCTAGTACTGAGCCCTGTGGAACCCTGCTGGAAACAGCCTTCCAGTCACAAAAACACCCATCAACCATTAATCTTTGCTTCCTGCCTCAGCCAATTTTGGATCCAACTTGCCACTTTGCCCTGGAAGTCACTGATCACGCTCAGGTGAGGCAGTTGACTCTGCAGCCCAATATAACTCACCACCTCAGGAATGGAGGGACGAGAAGCCACGGTGGAAAGGATAAACATTTACTACATCCCACTTCAGAGACGGAGCCCATAATCCAGGCTGACACTCCCAGTACAGTACTGAGGGAGTACTGAGGGGGGGGGGCATCTTTCAGATGAGACGTTAAACCGAGGTCCTGTCTGCCCTCTCAGGTGGACAGAAAAGATCCCACGGCTACAAAAATCAAAATACTGCAGATGCTGGAAATCTGAAATAGCAGAAAATGCTGGAAATACTCAGCAGGTCAGACAGCATCTGTGGAGAGAGAAACAGAGTTAACATTTCAGGTTGATTACCTTTCATCAGATAGTTCTGATGAAAGGTCATCAACCTAAAACATTAACATCTCATCAACCTAAAACATTAATATTTGAAGAACAGGGGAGTTCTTCTTGGTGTTTTGGACAATATTTATCTCTCAACCAACATCAGTAAAATAGATTATCTGGTCATTGTCTCATTATCTTGCTGGTATCTTGCTGTGTGCAAATTGGCTGTTGCGTTTCCTACATTTTAACAGTGACTACACTAGTACCTCATTGGCTGTAAAGTGCATTGGGACATCCTGAGGTCATGAAAGGCACTATAGGAATGCAAGTCATTCGTTTGCTCCAGTAACATTCCTAGACCCCGGTGTGACTGTTATAAAGGTAGTGTCTGCCGAAACATGCAACAAGTTTCTTATCGCTCATTAAATATGTGTAGTCTGTCTTTTCCTACTTTCTAATTTGTTACTTTCTATATTTGTTCACTCAGTTTGGGTGGAGATAAGAAATAATAAGGGAAAGAAGAAATAATAAGGGAAAGAAGAAATAATAAGGGAAAGAAGTCACTGGTGGGAGTAGTCTACAGGCCCCCTAACAGTAGCCACACTGTTGGACAGAGTATAAATTAAGAAATAATGGAGGCCCGTAAGAAAGGAACGGCAATAACCATGGGTGATTTTAATCTTCATATTGATTGGACAAATCAAATTGGCAAAGGTAGCCTTGAGGAAGAGTTCATATAACCATCGATGGTTTCTTAGAATACGTTGCAGAACCAACCAGGCAGCAGGCTATTCTAGATGCGGTAATGTGTAATAAGATGGGATTAATTAATGATCTCATAGCAAAGGATCCTCTTGGGAAGAGTGATCATGCCTGGTAGAATTTCAAATTCAGTTTGAGAGTGAGAAAGCTAGGTCTCAAACTAGTGTCTTGACATTAAACAATGGTAATTATAAAGGTATGAAGGCAGAGTTGGCTAAAGTGAACTGGGAAAATAAATTAAAGGGTAAGATGGTAGATAACCAGTGGCAAACATTTAAGGAGATATTTCATAACTCTAAGCAAAGATATATTCCAGTGAGAAAGAAAGATTCTAAGAGAAAGATGAACCATCCGTGGCTAACTAAGGAAGTAAAGGATGGTATCAAATTGAAAACAAAGACATATAATGTTGTGAAGAATATTGGAACATTTTTAGAAACTAGCAAAGGACGACTACAAAAATGATAAAGAGAGAGCAGATAGTTTATGAGAGTAAACTAGCAAGAAATATAATAACAGACAGTAAGAGCTTCTACAGGTATATAAAAAGGAAGAGAGTAGCTAAAGTAAATGTTTTTCCCTTAGAGGATGAAACTGGGGAATTACTAATGGGAAACAGGGAAATGGCAGGAACTTTGAACATATATTTTGTATTGGTCTTCACGGTAGAGGACACTAAAACATCCCAAAAATTGATAATCTAGGGGCTATTGTGGTGGGGGGGGGAGGGAAACGGGTGGGGAACTTAAAACAATCACTATCACTAGAGAAAAAGTACTAGGCAAACTAATGGGACTAAAGGTGGACAAGTCCCCTGGACCTGATGGTCTGCATCCTTAGACTCTTAAAAGAAGTGGCTGGATAGATAGCGGATGCACTAGCTGTAATCTAACAAAATTCCCTGGATTCTGGAGGGGTCCCAGTGGATTGGAAAACCGCAAATGTAACACTCCTATTTAAGAAAGGAGGGAGACAGAAAGCAGTTAGCCTAGCATCAGTCATTGCGAAAATGCTGGAGTCCATTATTAAGGAAGTAGTAGCAAGACATTAGAAAATCATAATAGAAACATAGAAAATAGATGCAGGAGCAGGCCATTCAGCCCTTCAAGCCTGCACCACCATTCAATGTGATCATGGTTGATCATGCAACTTCAATACCCCATTCTGCTTTCTCTCCATACCCCTTGATCCCTTTAGCCATAAGGGCCACATCTAATTCCCTTTTGAATATATCTAACGAACTGGCCTCAACAACTTTCTGTGGTAGAGAATTCCACAGGTTCACAATTCTCTGAGTGAAGAAGTTTCTCCTCATCTCGGTCCTAAATGGCTTACCCCTTATCCTTAGACTGTGACCCCTGGTTCTGGACTTCCCCAACATCGGGAACATTCGTCCTGCATCTAACCTGTCCAATCCCGTCAAAATTTTATATGTTTCTATGAGATCCCCTCTCATTCTTCTAAATTCCAGTGATTATAAGCCTAGTCGATCCAGTCTTTCTTCATATGTCAGTCCTGCCATCTCGGGAATCAGTCTGGTGAACCTTCACTGCACTCCCTCAATAGCAAGAATGTCCTTCCTCAGATTACGAGATCAAAACTGTCACCAAGGCCCTGTACAACTGCAGTAAGACCTCCCTGCTCCTATACTCAAATCCTCTCGCTATGAAGGCCAACATGCCATTTGCCTTCTTCACCGCCTGTTGTACCTGCATGCCAACTTTCAATGACTGATGTACCATGACACCTCGTTGCACCTCCCCTTTTCCTAATCTGTCACCATTCAGATAGTATTCTGCCTTCCTGTTTTTGCCACCAAAGTAGATAACCTCACATTTATCCACATTATACTGCATCTGCCATGCATTTGCCCACTCACCTAACCTGTCCAAGTCACCCTGCAGCCTCTTAGCATCCTCCTCACAGCTCACACCACCACCCAGCTTAGTGTCATCTGCAAACTTGGAGATATTACATTCAATTCCTTTGTCCAAATCATTGGCAGACCAATTGAACACTACTACTGTTTGGTGGTCTGTACAGAACTCCCACTAGCGATTTCTGCCCTTTGGTGTTTTGCAGCTCTACCCATACAGATTCCACATCATCCAAGCTAATGCAGTCAAGTATTATGCATGGTTTTATGAAAGGGAAATCATGTTTGACAAATTTGTTGGAGTTCTTCTCGGGAGGTAACGAGCAGGGTGGATAAGGGGGAACCAGTAGATGTTATATATTTGGATTTCCAGAAGGCATTCGATAAGGTGCCACATAAAAGGTTACTGCACAAGAGCTCACGGGGTTGGAGGTAATATATTAGCATGGATAGAGGATTGGCTAACTAACTGAAAATAGAGTTGGGATAAATGGGTAATTTTTAGGTTGGTAAACAGTAACTAGTGGGGTGCCACAGGGATCAGTGCTGGGGCCTCAACTATTTACAATCTATATAAATGACTTGGATGAAGGGACCGAGTGTAATGTAGCCAAATTTGCTGATGATACAAAGATAGGTGGGAAAGCAAGTTGTGAGGGGGACGCAAAGAATCTGCAAAGGGATATAGATAGGCTAAGTGAGTGGGCAAAAATTTGGTAGATAGAATACAATGTGGGAAAATGTGAGCTTATCCACTTTGGTCGGAAAAATAAAAAAGCAAATTATTATTTGAATGGGGAGAGATTACAAAATGCTGTGGTACAAAGGGATCTGGGGGTCCTTGTACATGAAACTCTTTTGAGTTTACCTGCGAAAACATAAAACATGTATCCGTGCCACCCGACCTGGATGACACACACAAGACATTTACAAGGCCCTTTTTTGTTTTTTTTTGGGGGGTTTTTTTTGTGGTTTTTTTTTTGGGCACTAAAATCAAATTTTTCCTTTTCCGGTGCCCCCTATAAAAGGAGAGGGGGACACTAAAAGCACCGGCAATTAAAACAAATTAAACTTTAAAACGTAAAATCAAATTAAAATTTGGTTGCCGGGCGTGATGATGCACTCCAGTCCCTCCGGTGCCCACCTCTTCCTTGTACATGAAACTCTTTTGAGTTAACCTGCAAAACATAAAACATGTATCCGTGCCACCCGACCTGGATGACACACACAAGACATTTACAAGGCCCTTTTTTGTTTTTTTTGGTTTTTTTTTTGGGCACTAAAATCAAATTTTTCCTTTTTCCAGTGCCCCCTATAAAAGGAGAGGGGGACACTAAAAGCACCGGCAATTAAAACAAAATAAACTTTAAAACGTAAAATCAAATTAAAATTTGGTTGCCGGGCGTGATGATGCACTCCAGTCCCTCCGGTGCCCACCTCTCGCGGAAGGCCGCGAGCGTACCGGTGGACACCGCGTGCTCCATCTCCAAGGACACCCTGGACCGGATGTAAGAGCGGAAGAGAGGCAGGCAGTCAGGTTGAACGACCCCCTCGACCGCCCGCTGCCTGGACCGGCTGATGGCACCCTTGGCCGTGCCCAGGAGCAGTCCTACGAGGAGGCCCTCGGACCTACCCGCTCCCCTCCGCACAGGGTGCCCAAAGATCAGGAGAGTGGGACTGAAGTGCAGCCAGAATTTCAGGAGCAGCCCCTTCAAATAATGGAACAGGGGCTGCAACCTTGTGCACTCAATAAAAACATGGAACACGGACTCCTCCTTGTACATGAAACTCAAAACATTAGTATGCAGGTGCAGCAAGTAATTAGGAAAGCAAATGGAATGTTGGCCTTTATTGCAAGGGGGATAGAGTATTAAAGTAAGGAAGTCTTGCTCCAACTGTACAGGGTATTGGTGAGACCATACCTGGAGTACTGCATACAGTTTTGGTCTCCTTATTTAACGAGGGATATACTTGCATTAGAGGCAGTTCAGAAAAGGTTCACTAGATTGATTCCTGAGATGATGGGGTTGTCCTATGAAGAAAGGTTGAGCAGATTGGGCCTATACTCCTTGATATTCAGAAGGATGAGAAGTGATCTTATTGAAACGTGTAAGATTCTGAGGGGCTTGACAGGGTGGATGCAGAGAGGATGTTTTCTCTCGTGGGGGAATCTAGAACTAGGGGGCCTAGTCTCACAATAAGGGGTCACCCATTTAAAATGGAAATGAGGAAGAATTTCTTCTCTCAGAGGGACGTGAATCTTTGGAATTCTCTACCCCAGAGAGTGTGGAGGCTGAGTCATTGAATAATTTTAAGGTGGAGATAGAAAGATTTTTGAACAATAAAGGAGTCAAGGGTTATGGGGAGAGGGCAGGGACGTGGAGTTGAGGCCAAGATCAGATCAGCCATGATCTTATTGAATGGGGGAGCAGGCCCGAGGGGCCAGATGGCCTACTCCTGCTCCTATTTCTTATGTTCTTATGTTCTTATGTTCAATGATCATTTTGCAGAAACCCGAGACGAATAGGGTGTCTGGGGAAGCACATGTTCTTTTCTTGTGTCTGTGGGTAAGACCCCAGCGGATCCACTACTAGTAGCTGATAAAGTTGTAAATTAAACCTACTTCCACTTTTCACCACTCATTCCACACCCACCTGCGGGTTTGACCTCGGAGAAGAACGTTCCGACCTTCTTGCCCTCGACTATGTCCGTGATCACATGAGCAGACACCTTTGGATGGGTCCCACTTGCAATGACCACAGAAGTTCCTCCTTGGAGAGCCCAAAGTGCTGCTTTTAACTATAACACACAAACACGTGCTGAATTGTACACGTTGCATGAAACATACGTCAGGATGTTACCATAAACTGCCCGAGTGAAGCAGAAACAGGTTACAGACATATGATATTTTAGAGACAAGATGGATTGCTCAAATTTCTTCCCGACTGGTGATCCTGTACTCGCACATCCATCTCTGACATGCCTTCCCCTCTCCTGGGTGACCAGATGGAAAGCAAATCCCTTTTACTGTACAGCACACCCGACTGAGCTGAGCTGAGCTACAGGAGCAGTAGCCAGTATTTGTCAAATTCAGCCCGTAGTCCACACACAATGAGAAAAGCAAGACATACAGCAGAGGAAGAAAAATAAGATCATAGCCGTGCCTCCTGTTCCATTCCAGCCCGGAGGCTTTTGCTGCACAACCTTCATTTCTCAGCCAGTTAGAATCATGGTCTGTGGTTCAGGAGACAGTCAGAACCCCAATCAGTCACCAACAACAAGGGGACCTAGTTACACTGCAATTCAATCCACAGCAATGATGGTTAGAAAATCACTTCATTCCTCATTCCAAGACACTAAAAACATCCCAAAAATAGATAATCAAGGGTCTATAGGGAGAGGGGAACTTGAAACAACCACTGTCACTAAAGAAAAAGTACTTGGTAAAATAATAGGACTATAGGTGGACAAGTCCCCTGGACCTGATGGCCTGCATCCTAGGGTCTTAAAAGAAGTGATTGCAGAGATAGCGGATGCATTGGTTGAAATCAACCAAAATTCCCTGGATTCTGGAGAGGTCCCAGCATGGAAAACCACAAATGTAATGCCCCTGTTTAAAAAAGGAGACAGATAGAAAGCAAGAAACTATAGCCTAACCTCTGTCGTTGGGAAAATGCTGGAGTCCATTATTAAGGAAGCAGTAGCAGGACGTTTGGAAAAGCATAATTTAGTCAAGCAGAGTCAGCATGGCTTTATGAAATCATGTTTGACAAATTTGCAGGAGTTCTTTGAGGATGTAACGAGCAGGGTGGATAAGGGGGAACCAGTAGATATTGTGTATTTGGATTTCCAGAAGGCATTCGATAAGGTGCCACATAAAAGGTTACTGCACAAGATAAAAGCTCACGGGGTTGGGGGTAGTAGATTAGCATGGATAGAGGATTGGCTAACTAACAGAAAACAGAGAGTCGGGATAAATGGATAATTTTCCAGTTGGCAAACGGTAACTAGTGGGGTGCCACAGGGATCGGTGCTGGGTCCTCAACTATTTATAATCTATACTAATGACTTGGATGAATGGACCGAGTGTAATGTAGCCAAGTTTGCTGATGATACAAAGATGAGTGGGAAAGCAAGTTGTGAGGACACAAAGAATATGCAAAGGGATATAGACAGGCTAAATGAGTGGGCAAACATTTGACAGATGGAGTATAATGTGGGAAAGTGTGAGATTATCCACTTTGGTAGGAAAAATAAAAAAGCTAATTATTATTTAAATAGAGAAAGATTACAAAATGCTGCAGTATAGAGGGACCTGGGGGTCCTTGTGCATGAAATACAAAAAGTTAGTATGTAGGTACAGAAAGTAATCAGGAAGGCAAATGGAATGTTGGCTTTTATTGAAAGGGGGATGGAGTATAAAAGAAGAGAAGTCCTGCTACAACTTACAGGCCACACCTAGAGTACTGCGTACAATTTTGGTCTCCTTATTTAAGAAGGGATATACTTGCATTGGAGGCAGTAATGAGGGGGCTCGACAAACTAGATGCAGAGAGGATGTTTCCACTTGTGGGGGAATTTAGAACTGGGGGCATAATTTAAGAATAAGCAGTCACCCATTTAGAACTGAGATGAGGAGGAATTTCTTCTCTCAGAGGGTTGTAAATCTATGGAATTCTCCAGCACAGAGAGTTGTGGAGGCTGGGTCTTTGAATAGATTTAAGATGGAGGTAGACAGATTTTTGAACAATGATGGAGTGAAGGGTTATGGGGAGCGGGCAGGGAAGTGGAGCTGAGCCATATTGAATGGCAGAGCAGGCTCGAGAGGCCAAATGGCTGACTCCTGCTCCTATTTCATATGTTATTATGTCATTTCATGTTTGGCTGTAGAGCAGTTCCAGCACTCAGTATGTGTACTGGATGGGGAGGGAGGAGACTGAACAATTGCTTGAAATTACCTAGATATATCCAAATATCTCTCTGCAGAGTCTGCTGTGGTGCCTGGTTACAAGTTCCAGCTGTGGGTTCCCTATAATCACTGTGCACCATGCTCCGGGACAGCCATACACTGCCAATCCTACTCTCTTCACATCCTCACTCCCTGCTAGGCCAATCAGTATTGACTCATTGAAAAAAGATTATCGGAAAGAGGGAATATGATTCAAGGAGAATGATTCTAGGGCTTAAAGAGTTAAATTATAAGGACAGGCTCCAAGAATAACTGGATAAATAAATACACTGAAACCTTGAAGCTGAGGAGGGAGCAGGGACAGACAAAACAGAAGATGAGGTTCTTGTGTGTGGATGATGCGGCATATTGAGCACAGCACAAACACATGCACTGAAAGAAACAAACGTTGAAAGTTCACTATCTCTCCTGACTCCCATTCCAATCACTCTCAGTTTGCAGCCTTTCTCCCACCTTAGCCTCCATGCCTCCAGTGCCCACTCTGGATTTTGTACCAAAAGTGATAGACTGCTGATCTCCAGGATAAAAGGTATCAATGTGTTTAGCATCATCCAATCCAGGAGGACTATCGAAAAGGCCTGAAACAAAGAAAAGCCCTTTTACTAACAAATTCTCCAATACATCGACAAACACAAATGATCCTTCTTCTTCTTAGGCAGTTCCTCGTATCGAGGATTACTTGCTTCCACGCAAAAAGGGATGAGTTCACAGGTGTTTCAATAAAGGACCTAATATTCTAGGTCCCGAACTACATGTTGAAGGGTGGAAGGTGCCTGTGCGTGGATTTTTTTTAACGTGTGGTGGCCGTTGCACACCAGCCACCACATGGGCTTGACAGAGCTAGGTCTTGGTCCAGTGGCAAGGATTAACCAGGACGACTGGTGACCAGCTCTGCTGCACGGACCTAGTGCGCACACATATCACAGTGTGGGCTGGCCCTTGCTGCCCCGGGCCCTCGCCTCTTCTGGGCTCCAAACTCATGCCTCTCCTGCACCCAACCTCGCCGCTTCTGCTGTGCCTGGGTAGCCACCAACAACTGAAAATTGTATTCAACATGCATAATATGGAAACTAGAACAGCCTAGATGCAAATAGATATTACATCTATCAACACATCCTGAGAATGATTCTCATTTTGCAGAATGCGACAGGCTTACATTCCCCACTGTTTATGGGAGATCAGTGTTGAGAATGGAAACATTGGAAACCGGGTTTCTATGCTGATTTCAAGCTCTTTTGAGTAGAACAGAAAACAAGAAGGCTACAATTCTGCGGATACAAAAATGGAAAGGGAAAAGGACAGTACATAGGTAAACTACCAAGTGAAACTCCTAGTGATAAATTAACTAAAAGGATAACTATAGAATTCTTTGTAACAGATCTTAAAAAGGTGTTCGGATAGCGCATCTCACTCCTTTAGCTGCAGATAATCTTTGATAGCCCTTGGAAATGCATCCTCCCTACACAAGGGACAATTTAGTCTGTGTGCTGTGGGTAGCAAAAATCAGGGAGCTGCTCTTTATAATGAGCCTATGAAAAATGTTAAATGCAAAATAAAAACATACATGGTTTAATTTTACCTACATAAAAGCACAGTATTTAGCTAAAACAAAATATACTCGAGATTAAATGAGAGTTCTAAATCCATTTTTGTGTGGCAATGATTAAATTATAGGTACTGTATTTTAAATAAATCGATCTTGCAAGTTTCAGTAGATATAAGAGATCAAAAGTCTACAATAGACCACTATTACAAGCAGCAAAGACCAACATTAGCATTGGATAAATGGGTCTTGACTCTTGCAGACAACGCTCTAAAGAAAGAAAGAAGACTTCTATTTCTACAGCACCTTTCACGACCACCGGATGTCCCAAAGCACTTTACAGACAATGAAGCACTTTTTTGTTCCAAATGTAGTACTGTTGCAATGCAGGAAATGCGTCAGCCAACCATGCACAGCAAGCTCCCAAAAACAGCAATGTGATAATGACCAGACCATTTCTTTTAGTGGTGCTGATTGAGGGATAAATATTGACCAGGACACCGGGGATAACGCGTCCTGCTCTTTCTCAAAGTAGTGCCATGGGATCACCTACTGAAGATGACATGGCTCTGGAAGCAGGAGCAAATGTTGGAGTGAGATTTTAAAATACTCATCCTTGTGTTCAAACTCCACCATAGCTTCACCCCTCCCTATCTCTGTAACCTCCTCCAGCCCCACAACCCTCCAAGATCTCTGTAAACTCCTCCAATCCCACAATCCTTCCTATCTCTGTAACCACCTCCAGCCCCTACAACCCTCCAAGACCTTTGCGCTCCTCCAATTCTGGCTTCTTGTGCATCCCCAATTTTCATGTCTCCACCAATGGTGGCCGTGCCTTCACCTACCAAGGTTCCAATCTCTGGAATTCCCTCCTTAAACATCTCCCCCCTCCTTTAAGACGCTCTTTAAAACCTACCTCTTTGACCAAGCTTTTGGTCACCTGTCCTAATATCTCCTTATGTGGCTCGGTGTCAATTATTGTTTGATAATCGCTCCTGTGCAGTGCCTTGGGACATTTTACTACGTTAAAGGCACTGTATAAATGCAAGTTGTTGTTGAGCCCTTTTGTAGCTTTCCCTAACTCCCAAATATTAACTCCCAGTCGCAATGTATGGATAGCAGCTCCCGACAGTAACACAGGAACTAACCCCTGCTCTTCGAATGATCATGCTCCAGGCAGTTTCCATGTCTAAGTCTTGCCTCACTAATTAAACTGGAACGCCACATTGTTAGAACAAGTGCTGTGCTAGCACTTTATAAAAACACCAAGACACACCCTGGCTTTGCTAAATTATATAATGGTATATTTGCAAAACACTGTGCTGCTCACCAGGCTCTGTGTAGGATCCAAACAGATCTGCACTTTCTTTTTAAATTCATAATTAGCAGTTACCAAAGTTAAGCAGAGTCTGCCGAATTCAGTTTCAAAATCCCAATTATAGTGATGTGAGTGTCTGGGAGCCAATTTAAGACCGGATGGCCCTTCAGCTATCTCTGCAGGTCAGACACCATACCACCAATTACACCTGCTCGTGCTTTCACCCTCTGTTCTCGCTAACTTCCCCCTCATCTCCTTGGAGGGTAGAGTTCCACCACACGGGCTATCGCCATCCCCCAATATGTTACTAGTGTCCATTATTCAAGTGTGAACCTTCGCTGCCCATGTTGGCGGCCCATTTGACCACAGGGGGAGGGAAGCATAAATTACCGCCAACAAAAGCCCGTCTTCACCAGACGTGTACAGAGGAGATCGGTACTGGGATCGCCTCCCCTCCCTAACTGTTTCTCACTCAGTTTGTCAGCTGTAGCTCAGTGGGTAGCACTCTCACCTCTGAGCCAGAAGGTTGAGTTCAAGACCCACTCCAGGGACTTCAGCACATAAATCTAGGCTGACACTCCACTGCAGTGCTGAGGGAGCGGGTGCCGTCTTTCGGATGAGACATTAAACCGAGAGGCCCAGTCTACTCTCTCAAGTGTACATAAAAGATCCCATGGCACTATTTCGAAGAAGAGCAGGGGAGTTATCCCCGGTGTTCTGGCCAATATTTATCCCTCAATCAACTTAACAAAAAAACAGATTATCTGGTCATTATCACATTGCTGTTTGTGGGAGCTTGCTGTGTACAAATTGGCTTCCAAGGTTCCTACATTACAACAGTGCCTACATTCCAAAACTACTTCATTTGCTGTAAAGCACTTTGAGAAGTCCGGTGGTCGTGAAAGGCGCTATATAAATGCAAGTCTTTCTTTTAACTGGAAAAGTTTAATCCACGGAATCATATTAACAGAATTCAACCTACTGCTGTACCACACAGGAGATTATTAGAGATGATTAAGGGGTATGGAATTAGGGGGAGGATAGCAAACTGGATTAAAAATTGGTTAGAAGGGAGGAAGAGTTAAAGGCAGTTTTTCAGAGTGGTTGGAAGTGAGTAGTGGTGTCCCACAGGGCTCAGTTGGGGCCAATCCGATCACTGTGCACGTCAATGACTTGGATACAGGGCTAGAGGGAGAGGTATCTGCACATGATACAAAAATAAGAGGTATAGTTAATTGATTGATAAGGTGGGAGAATGGGCTAAAATGTGGCAGACGGAATTCAATGTCAGTAAGTGTGAGGTCTTGCATTTTGGCTAAAATAAATAAAAGCAGTAATGATACTGTGAATGTGAGTAGGTTCAGGGCTGGGGGAGAGCAGAGGGAATTGGGGGACAGGTTCACAGGACATTAACAAAATCATAGAATGGTGCAGCACAGAAGGAGAGCAATCCAGTTAATCCTACTCCCCGTGCTCTTTCCCCATATCACTGCAATTTTTTTCTCCTTCAAGTATCTATCCAATTCCCTTTTATAAATATAATTTATTTTATTTATATAGCTGCACAATAAAAACACATTTCACAGCTGAAGAACGAAACTGAATTGCAGAATAGGATCTTCGGGCCACAGTCTGATTGCACAGTGACTTGTGTGTCGACAATTGCACTCAGCGTTGTACCCATTTCAGCTACACCCCCCTGTCTATTTTCATATCAAGAAACCAAAACACATTGTACAAGACATAAGAACACAAGAAATAGGAACAGGAGTAGGCCATACGGCCCCTCGAGCCTGCTTCGCCATTCAATAAGATCATGGCTGATCTGATCATGGACTCAGCTTCACTTCCCTGCCCGCTCCCCAAATCCCCTTATCGGTTAAGAAACTGTCTATTTCTGTCTTAAATTTATTCAATGTCCCAGCTTCCACAGCTCTCTGAGGCAGCGAATTCCACAGATTTACAATCCTCAGAGAAGGAATTTCTCCTCATCTCAGTTCTAAATGCACTGCCCCTTATTCTAAGATCATGCCCTCTAGTTCTAGTCTCCCTCATCAGTGGAAACATCCTCTCTGCATCCACCTTGTCAAGCCCCCTCATAATCGTATATGTTTCGATAAGATCACCTCTCATTCTTCTGAATTCCAATGAGTAGAGGTCTAACCTATTCAACCTTTCCTCATAAGTCTACCCCCTCATCCCCGGAATCAACCTAGTGAACCTTCTCTGAACTGCCTCCAAAGCAAATATATCCTTTCGTAAATATGGAAACCAAAACTGCACCCAGTATTCCAGGTGTGGCCTCCCAATACCTTATATAGCTGTAGCAAGACTTCCCTACTTTTTTACTCCATCCCCTTTGCAATAAAGGCCAAGATACCATTGGTCTTCCTGATCACTTGCTGTACCTGCAAACTATCCTTTAGTGTTTCATGCACAAGTACCCCAGGTCCCGCTGTACTGCGGCACTTTGCAATCTTTCTCCATTTAAATAATAACTTGCTCTTTGATTTTTTTTCTGCCAAAGTGCATGACCTCACACTTTCCAACATTATACTCCATCTGCCAAATTTTTGCCCACTCACTTCGCCTGTCTATGTCCTTTTGCAGATTTTTTGTGTCCTCCTCACACATTGCTTTTCCTCCCATCTTTGTATCATCAGCAAACGTGGCTACGTTACACTCAGTCCCTTCTTCCAAGTCGTTAATATAGATTGTAAATAGTTGAGGTCCCAGCACTGATCCCTGCGGCACCCCACTAGTTACTGGTTGCCAACCAGAGAATGAACCATTTATCCCGACTCTCTGTTCTCTGTTAGTTAGTCAATCCTCTATCCATGCTAATATATTACCCCCAACCCCGTGAACTTTTATCTTGTGCAGCAACCTTTTATGTGGCACCTTGTCAAATGCCTTCTGGAAGTCCAAATACACCACATCCACTGGTTCCCCTTTATCCACCCTGTTAGTTACATCCTCAAAGAATTCCAGCAAATTTGTCAAACATGACTTGCCCTTCATAAATCCATGCTGACCCTGCCTGACCAAATTTTGCTTTTCCAAATGTCCTGCTACTGCTTCTTTAATAATGGACTCCAACATCTTCCCAACCACAGATGTTAGGCTAACCGGTCTATAGTTTCCTGCTTTTTGTCTGCCTCCTTTTTTAAATAGGGACATTACATTTGCAGTTTTCTAATCTGCTGGAAACTCCCCAGAATCCAGGGAATTTTGGTAAATTACAACCAATGCATCCACAATCCCTGCCTCTACTTCTCTTAAGACCCTAGGTTGGAAACATTTAAGATAAGATGAGGAAAATCAGAATATAGTGGCTTGGATACCACTAAGCCTAGATTTTAAAAGCCATGTCAGAGGTCTAGTGTCTCCTATAGAAAGGTGGGCGGGAGTGGGGTGGGGAAAGAGACTTGTGAAAGGCAGCACCTCAGGTGATAAGGCTGTAAACAAAAAGCTAATGGAATGCTAGGTTCTTTCACAAGAGTTATGGAATATGAAAGCCAAGAGGTAATGATGGGCCGTTATAAAACCTTAGCAAGATCTCAGTTACAGGACTGTGCACAGTGTGGGTCCACACCGCAGGAAGGATACTGGGGCTTTAGAGAGGGTACTGAGATTCACTCGGGTGCTGTCTGGTATGAGGAAACAGGGTAAACAGGGTAACTGTTTTCAGTGGTTGAGGGTTTAGAATGAGGGGCCACTGATACACGATTAAATGTAAAAGATTTAGAACAGGGAGCAGGAGAGACTTCTTCACACAGAGTTGTGAGGCTATGGGATTCAACCCCAGGGTTCGCGGTTGAGGCACAAACTGTGTCAACATTGAAGATTAGATTGGAGAGATAAAGCAAAAGGGGATAAAGGGACATGGGAACAGAGTGGGTAAATGTGATCAAAACAGATTCAAAAGCAAATTTCAAAAGGGAATTAAATAAATACTTAAAAAGAAAAAATTTGCAGGGCCACAGGGAAAGAGAGGGGAGTGGGATTAATTGGATCGCTCTTTCAAAAGAGCCGGCACGGGCACGACGGGCTGAGTGGCCTCCTTTTATTCTTTGAGGTTCTAAATGTACTTCAATGTTGAAATGGTCTCTGCTTCAATTACTAACTTCAGTAGTGCATTCCAGAGTAAACTTTGCCCTAAATTCCTTACATTTAATCTTATATCTATGACCTCGTATTCTTCACCCGTCAACCACTGGCAACAGTCTGTTTCTAATATTATGTCCCATCCATCATAATTTTAAACAGCACTATCAAATCAGCCTATAATCGGTTCATTTCACACAGACTATGACCTTCCCGGCCCACATAGTCCAGCGACTCGCCAGCTGTGCTTACTGAGCCACTGACATTGCCTCAACGGGCATTACCACTCAGACCAGCAATTCTTACCCACCTTCCACGTCAGAAAGGACAATCAGCATGTCCGCTCTCATCTCCACAGCGAGTCTTGCTGCCAGACTGTCATTGTCCTTGATACTGATCACCTGCTGGAACACGGAGAACTCAGAATGAGGAACGCACGCTCCCAAATAAACCAACTGAAGCACGGACTGACAAACTCAAACAGAAAGAAAAACTGTTCCAAGAGCCTCAACCCTCTCCCACTGTTTGACCGGGAACGGTAGCATCGTAGTTAAGTTACGGGACTAGTAATCCAGATGCCAGGACTAATAATCCAGAGATGCAAGTTCAAATCTCACCTCGGCAGCTGTGGAATTTAAATTAAAAAATAAAATAAAATCTGGAATAAAAAACAAGTGACCATGAAACTACCAGATTGTTGTAAAAAACCCATCTGGTTCACTAATGTCCTTTAGGGAAGGAAATCTGCCGTCCTTACCCAATCTGGTCTATGTGTACTCCAGACCCACAGCAATGTGGTTGACTCTTAATTGCCCTCTGAAATAATGTAGCAAGCCACTCAGTTGTAACAAACCGCTACAGAAAACAATAATGAGAATAAAACCAGACGAACCACCCGGCATCGACCTCGGCATCGGCTTCGGACACAGAACGGCACACCCAGCCCGGTCGACCCGGCAAAGTCCTCCTCACTTTTGTGCCAAAATTGGGAGAGCTGTCCCACAGACTAGTCAAGCAACAGTCTGACAGTCATACTCACAGAACCATACCTTTCAGCCAATGTCCCAGACTCTTCCATCACCATCCCTGGATATGTCCTGTCCCACTGGCAGGCAAACTCACCAGGGGTGGTGACAGTGGTAATGGGCCCAAGTTTCGGCCTCAGTTGCTCCTGATTTTTTGGAGCAACTGGTGTAGAACGGAGTATCTTAGAAATTCAAATTCTCGGCATTTAGTTTGCTCCAGTTCTAGTCAGTTAGAACAGTTTCACTTTGGAACAGAATTTTTTTCCAAAAGGGGGCGTGCCACTTACGCCTGTTTTCAAAGTTTCGGCAGTGAAAACTTACTCCAAACTAACTTAGAATGGAGTAAGTGAAGATTTTTGTACGCTCGAAAAAACCTTGTCTACACTTTAGAAAATCAGGCGTAGGTTACAAATCAGGCGTAGGGAATGGTGGGGGGTTTAAAGAGAAGTTTACAAACATTAAATACTTCAGTTTTACAAATAAAGAGCCATCATCAATAATAAATGATAAAAACATCAATAAATCAACCAATAAATCAATCAAAAAAAATTAATCAGAAATAATTTTTTTTTAAATCAATAAATAAAACATTTTCTACTTACCGACTGCAGCACCGGGAGCCCTCCAACAGCATGCTGGGATACCCCCCCGCCCCTCCCCCAGTGTGTCTCTGTTAGTGTCTCTATCTCTCTGTCTGTGTGTGTCTCTCACTCTCTGTCTGTCTGTGTTTCTGACAGTGAAGGGAGGGGGAGGAGGGGGGCAGAGGGAGAGAGTTGGGGGGGCAGGGGGAGGGGAGGGAGGGAGGGAGGCAGAGGTGAAGAGGGGGAGGGGGAGAAGGGGGAGGGGGAGAGGGGAGGGGGAGAGGGGAGGGGGAGAGGGGAGGGGGAGAGAAGGGGGGGAGAGAATGGGGGGGAGAGAAGGGGGGGAGAGAAGGGGGGGAGAGAAGGGGGGAGAGGAAGGGGAAGGGAAAGGAGAAGGGGGAGGGGAAAGGAGAAGGGGGAGGGGAAAGGAGAAGGGGAGGGGAAAGGAGAAGGGGGAGGGGAAAGGAGAAGGGGGAGGGGAAAGGAGAAGGGGGGAAAGGAGAAGGGGGGAAAGGAGAAGGGGGGGAAAGGAGAAGGGGGGGAAAGGAGAAGGGGGGAAAGGAGAAGGGGGGGAAGGAGAAGGGGGGAAAGGAGAAGGGGGGAAAGGAGAAGGGGGGAAAGGAGAGGGGGGGAAGGAGAAGGGGGAAAGGAGAGGGGGGGAAAGGAGAAGGAGGGGAAAAGGAGAGGGGGGAAAGGAGAAGGGGGGAAAGGAGAGTGGGGGGAAAGGAGAAGGGGGAAAAGGGGAGGAGGGAAAAGGAGAAGGGGGGAAAAGGAGAAGGGGGGAAAGGAGAGGGGGAAAGGAGAAGGGGGGAAAGGAGGGGGGGAAGGAAAAGGGGGGAAAAAGAGAGGTGGGGAAGGAGAAGGGGGGAAAGGAGAAGGGGGGAATGAAAGGAGAGGGGTGGAGGAAAGGAGAGGGGGAAGAGGGGGGGAAAGGGGAGGAAAGGAGAGGCGGGGGGGGGAAGGAGAGGGGGGGTGTGTGAAGGAGAAGGGGGAGGGAGGCTGAATGGGCCGGGCCCGGCCGGGCCCAAGACTTCGGGCAGGGCCCGTTCCCAGCACCGGATTTACAGGTAGGTGGCGTTGGGTCGGGTTGGGTCCAGGGTCCAGGGTCGGGATCACGGGTCGGGTCGGGGGGAGCGCGGGTCAGGGCGGTGGGGTCGGGAGCTTGGGTCGGGGGGGGGTGGTGGGGGAGGAGGGAGGTCGGGTTGGTTCGGGTAGGGGGGAGGGAGGGAGCGCGGGTCGGGTCGGGTCGGTTCGGTTCGGGCGGGGGGAGGGGGGGCAGTGAGAGGTCGGGTGGGGGGGTGGGGGGAGCGGGGGTCGGTGTTGGGGACGGGTCCGGTCCGGGGGTGGTGGGCGGGGTGGAGGGGGAGAGCAGGAGTCGGGTCGGTGTCGGATCCGGTCCGGGGGCGGGGGGGGGTAGCGGGAGTCGAGTTGGGTCCGGAGGAAGCAGGAGCTGGGCGTGGGAGGCAGCCTTATGCACGCAGCCCCAGTGAGGCCATTCGGCCAGGGCTAGGGGCTGCGTGCTTTGGGCCCCTCCCACACAGTTTTGGGCGCCTGGAGCTACTGCACATGCACGCCCATTGTAGCGCGCATGTGCAGAGGTCCCGGCACTGTTTTCAGCGCAAGGACCTAGCTCCGCCCCCCCCACAGCTCGTGCTGCACCGCGCCGAGCTGCAAACGACCTGCAGGGAGCTGAAGAATCTGTAAGTTTTTTTTCAGGCGCACTTTGTGGTGCAAAAAACGGGCGTCCAGGTCGGGGCTGCGCCGTTCTAGGCGCGACCCGAAACTTGGGCCCATACAGTCAGGAGAGAGTGACCCTGGGGTCCTCAACTTTGACTCTGGACCCAATGAAGTCTCGTGGCTTCAGGTCAAGCATGAGCAAGGAAACCTCCGGCTGATCACTATCTACCGCCCTCCCTCAGCTGATGAATCAGTACTCCTCCATGTTGAACACCACTTGGAAGAAGCACTGAGGGTAGCAAGGGCACAGAATGTACTCTGGGTGGGGGACTTCAATGTCCATCACCAAGAATGGCTCAGCAGCACCACTACTGACCGAGCTGGCCAAGTCCTGAAGGACATAGCTGCTAGACTGGGCCTGCGGCAGGTGGTGAGAGTAAAACCTACTTGACCTCGTCCTCACCAATCTACCTGTCGCAGATGCATCTGTCCATGACAGCACTGGTAACAGTGATCACCGCACAGTCACTGTGGAGACAAAATCCAGTCTTCACACTGAAGACACCCTCCATCGGATTGTGTGGCACTACCATTGAGCTAAATGGGATAAATTCAGAATAGATCTAGTAGCTCAAAATTGGGCATCCATGAGGCGCTGTGGGCCATCAGCAGCAACAGAATTAGTATTCCACCACAATCTGCAACCTCATGACCCGGCACATCCCTCACTTTACCAAACCATCAAGCCAGAGAACCAGCCCTGGTTCAATGAGGAGTGCAGAATAGCATGCCAGGAGCAGCACCAGACGTACCTAGAACTGAGGTACCAACCTGGGGAAGGTGCAACATAGGACTAGCATGCTATAGACAGTGCTAAGTCATCCCACAATCACCAGATCAGATCAAAGCTCTGCAGTCCTGCCACATCCAGTTGTGAATGGTGGTGGACAATTAAACAACTAACGGGAGGAGGAAGCTCCATGAATATCCCCATCCTCAATGACGGCGGAGCCCAGCACGTGAGTGCAACAAACATGGCTGAAGTGTTTGTAACCATCTTCAGCCATAAGTGCCGAATGGATGATTCATATCAGCCTCTTCCTGAAGTTCCCACCATCACAGAAGCTAGTCTTCAGCCAAATCGATTCACTCCACGTGATATCAAGAAATGGCTGAGCACACTGGACACAGCAAAGACTATGGGCCCTGACAACATAGCGGCTGTCATGCTGAAGACTTGTGCTCCAGAACGAGCCATGCCTCTAGCCAAGCAGTTCCAGTATAGCTACAACACTGGCATTTACCCAACAATGTGGAAAACTGCTCAGGTATGTCCTGTCCAACAAAAAGCAGGACAAACCCAATCCGGCCAATTACCGCCCCATCAGTCTGCTCTCAATCATCAACAAAGTGATGGAAGGTGTCGTTGACAGTGCTATCCAGCGGCACTTACTCACCAATAACCTGCTCACCGATGCTCAGTTCGGGTTCTGTCAAAACCACTCGGCTCCAGACCTAATTACAGCCTTAGTCCAAACATGGACAAAAGAGCTGAATTCCAGAGGTTAGGCGAGAGTGACTGCCCTTACATCAAGGCAGCATTTGACCGAGTTTGGCATCAAAGAGCCCTAGTAAAATTGATCGGAATCAGGGGGAAAACTCCACTGGCTGGAGTCATACCTGGCACAAAGGAAGATGGTTGTGGTTGTTGGAGGTCAATCATCCCAGCTGCAGGAGTTCCTCAGGGCAGTGTCCTAGGTCCAACAATGTTCAGCTGCTTCATCAATAATCTTCCCTCCATCATAAGATCAGAAGTGGGGATGTTTGCTGATGATTGCAGTGTTCAGTTCCATTCACAACTCCTCAGAAAACGAAGCAGTCCATGCCTGCATGCAGCAAGACCTGGGCAACTTCAGGCTTGGGCTGATAAGTGGCAAGTAACATTTGTGCCACACAAGTGCCAGGCAATGACTATCTCCAACAAGCGAGAGTCTAACCACCTCTCCTTGATATTCAACGGCAATACTATCGCCGAATCCCAGAAACTTAACTGGATCAGCCACATAAATACCGTGGCAACAATAGCAGGTCAGAGGCTGGGTATTCTGCAACGAGTGTCTCACCTCCTGACTCCCCAAAGCCTTTTCACCATCTACAAGGCACAAGTCAGGAGTATGATGGAATACTCTCCACTTGCCTGGATGAATGCAGCTCCAACAACACTCAGGAAGCTCAACACCATTCAGGACAAGGCAGCTCGCTTGATTGGCTCCCCATCCACCACCTTCAACATTCACTCCCTCCACCACAGGCGCACCGTGGCTGCAGTGTATACCATCTACAAGATGCACTGCTGCAACTCGCCAAGGCTTCTTCAGCAGTACCTCCCAAACCCGCGACCTCCAGCACCTTGAAGGACAAGGGCAGCAGACACATCGGTGCATCATCACATGCGAGTTCCCCTCCAAATTGCACACAATCCTGACTTGGAAATATATCGCTGTTACTTCATCATCGCTGGGCCAAAATCCTGGTACTCCCTCCCTAACAGCATTGTTGGAGCATCTTCACCACACGGACAGCAGTGGTTCAAGAAGATGGCTCACCACCACTTTCTCAAGGGCAATTAGCGATGGGCAATAAATGCCGGCCTTGCTAGCAACGCCCACATCCCGAAACAAATTAAAAAAAACAACCTTGTTGAACTCTGGTCTCGACTCCTTAAGAACATAGCAGCAACTCGTGCTCTCATCAGGATTCTCTGTCAGGACCTAGTCAGACCATAACCCCACGGAAAGGTATTGTCCACTGAATCCAAGCAACTGAGTTCCATTTGCACAATTATGCCAATGAGATTTACTACCTATTAACAACGTGACTCTTTGAATACAAGAATCCTTCATACACTAGAGTAATGGGCCTGGTTTAACTACAGGGAGGTCCATGGAGGCCAGAATTTTTAAAACCGTTTGCACTGGGATGTCACCATGTGGCAGCGTCTTCCCAAATTGCATAATAGCACCTCTCTCTTGCTCATTGGTTACTTTGCTGGGGGTGTACAATATTAATGAGATAACTTCTCGCACATTTACAGAACCTCAGCAATTGCAGGCTGGTTAGTGGCATCATGTTGCCCGGGGCGGGAGAGGGACAGTAATTAACTTTCTTCTACATTCCAGCACCTTTCACACGCTGCACAAGACTGACGCAGCGGTACCAAGGAAGATTGAGCAATCCGCTTGTTATAGAAAGAAACACTTGCATTTCTATAGCATCTTGCACAACCTTGGGACATTCCAAGGCGCTTCACAATCAATGAAGTGCACAGATGGAGCAGCGGCATCTATAAAGACCTGCCCAAACACAGTTCACCCTTGGCTGGCAACTCGAAGAAACACTGCTCAGTAAAAGTGAGTAGGCTGCTCCAAGCAGTAGCTCTGCTCGCGCTTTCCCAAAGGAATTTCCAAGATTAGCCAGTGAAGTACATCTAGTGCAATAATCTCACTCAAAGTAGTAACAATGCAGTATGTCCAATCACTGTCTCAGGCTCCCATAAACTTCACAGTACTCTAATGCCAGGTTAAAGTCTGTTTTTGCAACCATTATAGAATCTGTGCACCAATTTTAATCTGTGGGGAAGGAGGGGGAATGAATTACTTTGCATCTGGGGTCTCCTCTGGTGGGAGGTATGGTTAGTGCATAGGCAAGACACCAGCTGTAGGAGAGTCTTCCTCGCTTTTCACCATGATTCAAGATGCTCCTGGGTGAGCAGCTCCCTCGTGAGCCCCTTTGCTGTGCAACTCTATCCTTGGCCGATTGTTGCCACCCTTTGCTCTTTCACCCACAATCTCCTTTTTTCCACTGTTTCCCTGGCTCTACCAGTGGGTGCATTTTAGCCCTAGTTATAAGTTAACTGCTAGTTTATAATTACCTGGGCCCGGTGCCCATCACTCGACCTTGCCTGCTCTTTGCTTATCATCAGTGAGCACTGGACCTTTGCTCAAATTTGGCTTTCAAATTCCCAGACTTCTCTGGGCATTAAGTCAACGCTTCTCCACTGGACTGCACTGCAAGACTCAGCTGCTGTGTCTCTGATCTGCTATTCAGTTGCAAGTTTTACTGTAACTTTATCTAGCCTACAGTCACCCTCTGCTGCTGTTACCTGCTGAGCTTATGCCTGTCCTACTGGATTTTCAACTTCAGCCTGGTTCCTGGCCAGAGATTCACACTCCTGGGCCGAAGTCCATTTCTCTGCCACCCGTGGATCTTATGATGCCCTCCAACTTTGCCACTGTTTGTGCTGAGCAATCGATTCTGCACACCTCCTGGCTCTTCATTCCCACAGAAATACCTCCAATGGCTCATCCTCCAAACTTCAACTCTTCAAATAGCCTCTGGACTCACTCACCTGCCACACCAATCTCCAAACCTGGACTTTAGTTCGTCGATGCTCCAAGCTGACTCCACCATACCTACATCGACCTTATCCCATCACTTCCTTATGTTATTTCTAACTCTGTCTCTCCCAGTCCTCTGTGCATCTTGTTTCTACTTTTTAATAGTACATCCTGGTGCCCAACACCCTGGTGAATTAGTTTAAACCGACCCCACAGCACTAGTTAACCGGATCGCAAAGACATTGGTCCCAGCTCTGTTCAAGTGTAACCCATCCATCTTGAACAGGTCCCTCCTGCCACAGAATTGGTCCCAATGTCCCAGGAATCTGAAGCCCTCCCTCCTGCACCATGTCTCTAGCCAAGCATTAACGGCCACATCTTCCCATTTCTACTCACACCAGCACATGGCACTCGGAGTAATCTAGAGATTATTACTTTTGAAATCCTGCTTTTTAACTTCCTCCCTAGCTCCTTAAACTCTAACTGCAGGAACTCAGCCCTCTTCCTGGATCACATCTTCTGGCTCTTCCTCTTCCCCCCACAGAATCTTCTGCACCCTCTCCGTGATGTCCCTTACACTGGCACATCATACGGATCTTACATAGCAGAACTGTCTGTCTGTCCCCCTGACTATCGAATCCCCAATTACTACTGCATGCTGACACTGTTTTGTAGCCCCTGTGCAGTTCTTCCACTATACATAAAATTGAGCTCATCCAAAACTTTGCTGTCCGTATCCTAACTTGCACCAAGTCCCGTTCACCCATCACCCCTGTGCTCACTGACCTACATTGACTCCAGGTCCAGCAATTCTGGCCTCTTGCACATCCCCGATTTTAATCGCTCCACCATTGGCGGCCGTGCCTTCAGGCCTAAGCTCTGGAATTCCCTCACTAAACCTCTCCGCCTCTTTTAAGACGCTCCTTAAAACCTACCTCTTTGACCATCTGTCCTTATATCTCCTTATGTGGCTCGGTGTCAAATTTTGTTTGATTGCACTCCTGTGAAGTGCTTTGGGATGTTTTACGAAGTTAAAGGAGCTATATAAATGCAAGTAGTTGTTGTTGTTGTTGTAAGGAATGTTGCCTTCTTGAACCTTCCCCGCCAGATCTCAGGATTCTGTCTCTACTTACCCCCTGCAGGTCACTGTTGGGTTCAGGAGGTGGAACAACAGCATCATTGGTATTGATGATTGGAACGATGTTCATTCGGAGAAGCTCGTGCAGTGTGCTGCTTAAGTTCCGTCGCTTTTGATCATCATGGAAATCCAAGTTTGTGACAAGAATCTGGGGACGAAAAGAAAGGTGTAATGTTGAACCGAGATTTCCATTGCTCACGTTCAATTCTGATCATTTGAAAGGAACTAATCCAAATTGCTAAAGTTATTCAACCACAGCTTAGACAGGAACAGTGGTTAAAAAGTGTGCTCCCAGTTATAACACAGAGAGGATTACAGGAAATACAAGGATAAAACAGCAACAGACCTGAGCAGCACAAATACTGTACTGTGTGAACATTGCTTCATACAGAGCCATCAAGCCACTCTGTCCAGCCGCAGCACAGGCTCGAGCTTCCAGCACGGGAACCGTCTGCAAAGTTGAAACAAAACTTTTCATACACACAATACATAGGAATTAAAACACGGAAAAGGCTGTTTGGCCCAACCAGTCCGTGTTGATATCTATTCCCTACACATGCAGCATCCTAACCCCATGTGTTTGCCTGTACCCGTATCCCTTCAGATCACCTATCTAAGCTCCTCATCGATGTTAATGTGGTCTCTGCTTGAATCACTTACTCCAGTTCTGCTTTCCATAGCCTCATTACCCTGAGTTAATAAATTCATTCCTATACTCTTCCCTAAATCTCTTGCATTTAATCTTATATTCCCCGAGATTCCTCAATCAGTGGTCTGTTTCTTCTACTTTTTCCCATCCCTTCATAATTTTAAACATCTTCTGTCAAATCACCCCTTAATCTCCTCTGTTCTAACAAAAAACATTATACAGCTGATCCAATTGAATGATGGAGCAGGCCCAAGGGGCTGAATGGCCTCCTCTTGTTCCAAATGCTCCTATGAATGTAGTTCAAATATCTACAAGAACCTGCATTAATAGAGCGCCTTTAAGGTAGAAAATGACAGGTATCAAAAAATGGGTGTTGAGACAAAGGAGTTATTAGGTGGGGCAACCAAATGCTTGCCCAAAGAGGTGGGTCTTAAAGGTGGAGGGGTTTAGGGAACAAATTCCAGAGTGGTTGAAGGCACGGCCACCAATGCTGGGGTGTAGGGAGGAGGGATGCACAAGAGACAAGAGTCAGAGGACTGAAGAGTTCTGTGGGGGGGGGGGTGTGGGGGGATGGTGTTGTAGCACTGGGTTACAGAGATAGGGTGGGTAAAGGACATGTAAGGATTTAAATCCGTGGGTGAGGATTTACAATTTGAGTTGTTGGGGGACCAAAAGACAGGGGTGATGGGTGAGCTGGACTTGGTCTGGGATAGAATACAGGCAGCAGAGGTCTGGATGAACTAAAATTTACAGAGGGTGGAGGATGGGAGGCCATCCAAGAGAGTATTGGAATAGTCAAGTCTTGATGTGACAAAAGCATAGATCAGAGTTTCAGCAGCAGATGGATTGTGGTGGGGGTGCAGACGGGCGATGTTACGGTGTTGGATGTCGGCGGCCTTTATGATGGCGAGAATAAGAGATCAGTAGCTATGCTCGGTGTTGAACAGGATGCCGAGGTTGCGAACAGTCTGGTGCAGACGGAGACAATGGCCAGGACGGGAAATGGAATCGGTGACCAGGGTATGGAGTCTGTTACAGAGGCCAAACAATGTCTTCGGTCTTCCTGAAGTTTAGCTGGAGGAAACTGTGGCTCATCCAAGACTGGATGTCAGACAAGCAGTCTGACAACACAGAGACAGTGAAGGGGTCAAGAGAGATGGTGGAGAGGTAAAGCTGGGTGTCTGTTGTCAGCGTACATGTGAAGCTGACCCCATGTTCGCAGGAGGATGTCGCCGAGGGGTAGCATGTAGACGAGGAAGAGGGGACCAAGGATGGATCCTGGGGGAACAGCTGAGCTTATGATGTAACAACGAGGCAAGGTTTTACCATCCATCAGCCACATTTCAGTAAAAGCCATGACATTAATACAATCATCCACACTGAGGCCATGCGTGGCAAGGGCCTTGTTTGCAACTAAATGGACATTCTGGAAGGAAATGCGGAGAAGGGAAACCATTGATAATTTGCTGCAGCATGGTTGGGTGAGAAGAAGGTAAAGAGACAGGGGAGAAGGGCCCGAGAGAGGCCAAGAGCAGGAAGAAAAAAGAATATACAAGTAATTTTTTTTGCTTTTTGTGGTAAACATCAATGATTTAGACTTCAATGTAGGGGGTATGATTAAAAAGTTTGCAGATGATACAAACATTGACCGTGTGGTTGATAATGAGGAAGATAACTGTAGACAGCAGGAAGATATCAATGGACTGGTCAGGTGGGCAGAAAAGTGGCAAATGGAATCAATCCGGCGAAGTATGAGGTAATGCATTTGGGGAGGGCTAACAAGGAAAGGGAACACACAATAAATGGTAGGATACTCAGAAGTGTAGATAAGGTGGTTAAGAAGGCATACAGGATACTTTCCTTACAGGATTTATCAATCGAGGCAGAGAATATAAGAACAAGGAGGTTATGCTTGAACTGTATAAAACAGTAGTTAGGCCACTAGAGTACTGCGTGCAGTTCTGGTGGCCACATCACACGGAAGATGTGATTGCACTAGAGAAGGTAGAGAGGAGATTTACAAGAATGTTGCCAGGATTGGAGAATTTTAGCTATGAGGAAAGATTGGATAGGATGGTGTTATTTTCTTTGGAACAGAGGAGGCTGAGGGGAAATTTGAATGAGGTGTATAAAATTAAGAGGGGCTTTGATATAGTGGATAGGAAGGACCTATTCCACTTAGCAGAGAGATTAATAACCGGGGGCATAGATTAAAAGTAATTGGTAGA
The DNA here is from genome assembly GCF_044704955.1 of Pristiophorus japonicus. Taxonomy (NCBI): domain Eukaryota; kingdom Metazoa; phylum Chordata; class Chondrichthyes; family Pristiophoridae; genus Pristiophorus; species Pristiophorus japonicus. The sequence goes on along the minus strand of NC_091979.1, from coordinate 227,383,252 downwards.
AGGATTAGAGGGGAGTTGAAGAGAATCTTTTTTAACCAGAGGATGGTGGGGGGTCTGAAACTCACTGCCTGAAAGGGTGGTAGAGGCAGAAACCCTCATTGCATTTAAACAGTATGTGGACATGCACCTGAAGTGCCGTAACCTACAGGGCTACTGACCAAGAGCTGGAAAGTGGATTAGGCTGGATAGCTCTTTTTCGGCCAGCACAGACACGATGGGTCAAATGGCCTCCTTCAGTACCATAAATTTCCATGATTCTATGAATTGGCTTGGATCTGGAGCAGAAGCCAAAACATGCACATGAACAGAAACAGGGAATCGAGTTACATGGGCATGGCAGTGATTAGAGGAAT